>NC_036249.1:2463879-2540437 GCF_002742605.1 Olea europaea var. sylvestris | reverse complement strand
TTAGGCTGTATGCTCCTTTGCGAACCTGCCGTATGACCTCAAAGGGCCCTTCCCAGACGGGCCCGAGCTTCCCTGGGGGGTGGCCTGCTGCTTCGGCCCTCCTCAAGACCAAATCGCCAGCTCTGAACCTTCGAGCCTTGACTTTGCGATTAAAATGTTTTGCTGTCTTTGCTTGGTAAGAGGCCACTTTTATAGCGGCTTGCTCCCGAACTTCTTCCAAGAGATCAAGATGTTCAGTTGTATGCTCCGAGGTTTCTGGCACGAGCCTCCTATGGCTTGGCAGTCTAATTTCCACTGGGACCATTGCTTCGATGCCATAGGCTAACATAAAAGGGGTTTCTCCTGTGGTAGTCCTATGAGTTGTTCTATACGTCCAAAGTATAGAAGGCAGCTCGTCGGACCAAGAACCTCTAGCATCGCTTATTCTTGTTCGGAGGTCTTGCAATATGATTCGATTTGTTACCTCGGCCAGACCGTTGCTCTGAGGATGCGAAACTGATGTCAAACGGTGATCAATTCCAAGGTTTGAGCAAAAGTTTCTAAACTGTTGGTTGTCAAATTGCCTGCCATTGTCGGTGATGAGGACCTTTGGTATCCCAAACCTGCAAATGATAGACCTCCAAGTGAAGGTTCTTAGCTTGGGCTCTGATATTGTGGCGAAAGGTTCGGCCTCTACCCATTTTGTGAAGTACTCTACTGCTACAGCAACAAACTTTAATTGGCCTCTTGTCACAGGAAAGGGGCCGAGGATGTCAACTCCCCATTGTTCAAACGGGGCCGAACAGTTAATGTTGGTGAGGTCCTCGGCTGGTGAGTGGATAATATTGCCAAACCTCTGGCACTTATCACAATTTTTAACATATTCTGAGGCGTCTTTTTTCATAGTCGGCCAGTAGTATCCATATCGTACGAGTTTAAAGGCCAAGGCCCTGGCTCCTTGATGATTCCCGCACACACCTTCATGAACTTCAGCAAGGGCCTGGGATGATTCTGGCCGAGGTCACATGTGGTATACCCGAGGCCCCTGCTCCGCCATTGTCAGGGGCATGAGCTCGAGCTCGAGCATCAGCCATAAAACCCCCTGGGGTGCCGGTGTGGGTGATGGATGCGAATTTCTTTGACTTAGCAGCTGAGTCAGTGTGGCGACCTGTTGTCTGAGCTCTTCAAAGGCTACGGTAGTGACGACTGCCGGCTGGGGCTCTGGCACTTCTGATGATTCCTCTTGAGGAACAGGGATATCCTCAGGAGGGGGTTGGTTTGGAGCGGATGAGCTTGCGGGTGGAAGACCTGATCGTGTGTTTACCATGACTTTTGGTAGCGATTCCCACAGACGGCGCCAATGATGCTACCAAAAATCGTACCTGTAGATTTTCCGAGCTTGATGACTGATGATGAGCACGAACGTGATCTTCCGATACCTGAAACAAAGGCAACGAGGTGTGTTCTCGTCGCCCTTCCGATGCTTAAGTCAGAAAGGGAAATATATGCGTGAGGCTATATGCTGAAGAACAATGAGAAAAACGTACCTGAATAATGGCCAAAGGTTCTGCTTTTATAGGAGTAGGTAGTGTACTCCTAGTAGGATTGTGTTGGTTGGATGTTTTTATCCAAGGGAATTTCTATTATAAAGAATGTCCTACTTGAAATGGAATTGTTTGACAAGTGGTGTTAGGGTTGATGTAGAATCCTTGGGTGTTTAGGTTTGTTAGTTAGGTACCCAGGTCCTAGGAGGTATGTTGGTGGTGTATGTCTCGAGGACTATTCTCGAGGACATTGAGGGAATGTAAATGTGTCCTCGAGGTATCTCGAGGACTACAATATCTCGAGGACATAGATGCCCTCGAGGACCGAAGAAGAGAAATGAGGTGGGGTATAGATTGAGTCCTCGGGATACACTTCTCGGGGTATATCAATATTGACATAGTCAATTATTATTGGACACATCCTGAATCGAGCAGGTAAAATTTTGACATTGAAACCTATTCCTGAAATAGATAGGGGATGTATAATGAAAACGATTTACAAATAAGTAGTTCAAAACATGTCATATCAAGACGAAGTTTGTGAAAATCGGGTTAGTTGGCTCAAATATCGGACACCTTACTTGCCCTCTTTTCTTCCCAAGATTACTACTCAAAATCCTAACACTCGGCATATATATGCACCATAACCTTGAAAAAGATTGGTTAATGAAGAGAGTTCCAAAATAGGCCTTCAATATTTTCAGCTCCCATGTCACATATAGAATTGCGAGAAAAATATAGAAATTTGTGTTCACCGAAATGTGCGTGCAATGACCTACCTCTCTTTATAATGTCTATATATCACAAGAAAGTTAAAATAATATTGTAGAATATTTGCGGTAAAAGATGTGACAAATTTATTTAATATAAATCAATCGTCGAGCCACGATTTTGCTCTCAAGATGTGCAATTAGAGGAATAAATAGAGACATACAACATTGGTATTTTAATGAAGAGAAGGTCTAGACGGCTCAACCAAGAACCAAGAACTGAGAGAAGGATTAATTTCAATCCACTCTTTTTCCGAGTAAATTTATTAACTATAAATCGAAACTTATTTTAATATTTTTTAATTGAAAATTGGTGACTCGAGAGTTTAAATTTGTATAAACTCAAAAGCAACACAAATAACTCGGGGCCTTTGGTGAAAATTTTAGACTCGCCTTTTCAAGAATAAATATTTGTTTTTGTACCAAAAATAAATCTTGCGTACACATCGGTATCGTGTTATTTCATTAAAAAAAGGGAAAAATTTTAAACTATGAAAGTTTTTAAGTACAAAAATGATAAACAATTTTCTAGCCGATAGACCCACCTCACATAGTCGTCAATAATCATCCTACGCGCCAACAAAACTTATCCCGTTTGTGCTATAAAAAAGGCCAACTTACCTATTTATTATATTAGCCCCCGGGGCATAGTTTAGTGGTGCAAAGGACAGGAGTGATGTTATCTCACGCTTTGCTGACAGCCGTAGTGTGGGGATTCGATTCCTGAGACATGGAGTTGGACTCCTTGTAGGCGCAGTGTACAGGCAGCTCTTGTTCCCTGACCTGTTGGGGTACATTCCGCGATTTACCTCCCTCACAAAACTCTAAGGACGGGACGGTGGGGGTCCTCAAGGTTGGGGTTCAACATTTTTAAAAAAGGCCAACTGATACTGCTGTTATAACCTGAAAAGGGACAAAACTGGCAGGTTAAATTAAATGCCACACTTCTAATTAAAAACCTTGTACACAACTGAATTTTAGTAGAACATGAATGTTATTGATGCTACCAAAAATCGTACATGTTAATTTTCGAGCTTGATGATTTTGATTAAGCACGATCGTAGTCTTCCGGTACTTGAAACAAAGACAACGAGATATATTCTCGTCGCCCCTCCGATGCTTAAGTCAAAAAGGGAATTATATGCGTGAGGCTATAAATTGGAGAAATCCTATTCATTTTTCACTTTTTACTCTCTGTGAATCTTCAAGTGCAAGGACGGGTTCGAGCTATAAACTTAACTTTTGTTGTTTGGGCGTCGGGTTCCTTGAGGTAAGGTTCTGGACTTTTAAGTTATTTATTTAGTTTTAAATTGAAGAGATATGTCGAGCACTGAGTGTGATCGGGGTTTTGAGAGTTTGGGTGATTCTGAGGACCGTAGGGCTCAGTTAATACCTGTTGTTGTTCCTTTAGATGCTCGACCTAGGGAGCCAAATGTTGTCGAGCTTACGTTTTTCGACGCCCAATGTAGGTTTAAGGAACACCTGGCTATGCAGGTGGTGAGGGAATATGGGCTCAAGCTCTACAATGACTGTAGGTCTCCCGACCCCGAGGATAGAATGAATAGGGCACGGGAAGGTGAGTTTATGATTTTTAGGGACTCTTTCAAGGCTGGGTTTAGGTGGCCCATGCACCCCTTCTTTGTAGGCTTCTTGGTCGAGCATTCTATGTGCCTGAGGCAATTAGTGCCCAATGGGTGGAGAATGCTCATCTATTTCTTCATTGCCTGTATATTCCTAGGAATCACCTCTACCTCGATCTTTGTAGGATGGTGTTCGAGCTTAAACTGCTCCCTAGGTTCACCTGTTTTGCTTATCTTTCCCCTCGAGATTCATTTAGGATCCCGAGGATGCCTAGTTCACTGAAGGGGTGGAAGGATAAGTGGTTTTATGTTATAGCTCGGGATCTCGATCACCCTTTTTGGCCTTTGTGGGATATCCCAGATACAGCAAAATTTTGTGAGGGACAGGCCTACTTCGAAACTCTAGAGAGGGATTGGCAGATGCTAGAGGATCTCGAGCCCTTGGTGTATGATATGGATGATATTCTCGGGGATGACATCCTCAATCTTGCGTGTTAAAGGCCTCAAGGGTAGGATATTTATTCTTCTGTTTGATTTATGAATTATGCTCGATCATAAGCTCTTGCCTAATACTTCTTTTTGTGCAGAAATGTCTTTTGATCCATCAGCTCTTCGTTGAGCAATGAGCTTGAAGTCCAAGGAGCCACAGGTTAGGGCTCCAGGTCAGAAGAAGGAGAAAAAGAGACCTGGGTATACACAACTAATTCTCTTCCTCAAGGTCCATGAGAGTTGTCAAGGCCTTGAGATCCGAGCCGTCTTCCCCCTTGTCGATAAGGGGGTTCTCCTAGGCAGACACCGAGGCAATCGCAGCCACTACCTCCTCGGGTAACTCCCCGAGGTTGTTGATCTTGAGGATGACTCTATTCCTCCTATTGCCTCGATCATTGAGGATTTTGAGCGATGCCATCTGGTCCCGAGCATCGTCGTGAAATACAGAAGGGACATCGGGTTTGATGAGGGCATGAAGGCCTTTGAGTTCCTTACCTTAAAATTAAATGTCTTGCCCTTTATGATTTTGTGCCAAAGTATTTTTCCCGTTCTTATCCTCTTGATTTTTGGTTGACAGACACTCAGTGTCACCCGAGGCCTTTCTCTGCAAGGGATGGACGAGTCCCACAAGATGGCTAGGCTGGTCGAAGCAGTAGAGCTTCGAGATAAGAAACTTGCTGATGCTGAGGCTGCTCGATCTCAGCTCCAGAGGGAGCATGAGGATGCGAGGAATGAGATGAAGTGGGGGCGGCCAAAGGATGAGACCGAAGCGGTGAAGCTCGAGCTTGAACAACTCAAGAAGGATTTTGAGGCTAAGGTTGAGAAGGCTCGGGCTTCAACAATCGAGGACTTTAAAAAGTCTGAGGAGATGGATAGGCTGAAGGGTGAGTATGCGTTAGGCTCGTACCTTCACGCCCTTAAAGAAGCACAGGCCTTCCTCAGGATGAAGATGCCCGAGGTTGCCCCTGAGGAGCTAAAAATGATCCCGGACATAGCTGAGACCCTCGAGCTGTCTGATTTCGACAACACAGTCGATGATACAGTCGAGGATGAGGATGCGCTCGAGGATGTTGATAATGTCCCCAGGGACGACCAAGATTAGAATATCCTAGGCCCCCTCCTCGTTTATAAATTCCATATACATTGCCCGATCATGGGCTTTTTTAGAAAGAACATTTTTTGAAATGAATGCTCGACTTTATCTTGTTGTCTTTTTTCCATTATGCTCGATAACTAACGTTGATATTTTATTAAAGTTGTATCTCGATGGTTTAGTTTAGGAATTTTTCCAAGTAATGAACTCGATCATGACACCGATAATGCTTTTAACATGTAACCCAACGACGGAATGAGGATTGTAAACTGCTTAAAAAGTCTTGACATAATCCACATGATGTTTCAGATCAAGGTAATATCTCGATCCTAGGGTCATTCCTTAACATAGAATTATCTCGAGGACTAAACTTCACAATCATTTTCGTAAGAATACATTGAGCTCGAGCATATACATGTTTATCTCGAGGACTTAATTTCATAAAATCATTTTCTTACAAATGCATTGAGCTCAAGCATATTATACATGTATATCTCGAGGACTTGATTTTATAAAATCGTTTTTGAAATAATATGGTGAGCTCGATCATACACAGATATATCTCGAGGACTCCATTTTATAAAATCGTTTTTGGAATAATATGGTGAGCTCGAGCATACACAGATATATCTCGAGGATTCCATTTTATAAAATCATTTTTGAAGTAATATGGTGAGCTCGAGCATACACAGATATATCTCGAGGACTCCATTTTATAAAATCATTTTTGTAAGTGTGATGAGTTCGAGCATACACATTAATCCATTATTGCTTGGGAGAAGACTTTGAAGGTGTTTGCGCGGAGCAAGGCTTTCGAGGTGCTTGCGCGGGGTAAGACTTTTAAAGTGCTTGCTTGGGGTAAGGCTTTTGAGGTGCTTGCACAGGGCAAGGCTTTTAGTAGCGAAATCACATTTTGATGAATAGCTTAATTCTTATTATACTTTAAAAATAGACTGGCACGCAGGCCTGACAACTAAAAACATGAACCTTGGCACGCAGGCCTGAAAACTGAAAACGTGAACCTTGACACGCAAGCCTGACTACTAAAAAATGGAAGAACAAGTTACTTGTAATATATTTTTAAATTCTAGGCATTCCATGGTCTTGGAAGTGGTCTTTCTGATATATCCCTTAAACTATATGCACCTCCTTGAAGCTGTCGTATGACTTCGAAGGGTCCTTCCCAAACTGGTCCTAGCTTGCCCGGGGCATAATTTGCTGCTTCAGCTCTTCTTAATAAAAGGTCTGCGGCTCTGAATCTACGCATCCTCACTTTTTTATTGAAATACTTTGCTATTTTATCTTGGTAAGAGGCCATTCTTAAAGTTGCCTGATCACGAACTTCTTCCAAGAGGTCGAGATGTTCAGTAGTGGTCGAGATGTTCAGTGGTGTGCCTTGCATCTTCGGGCTCAAGTCTTCTTTGGCTGGGCAACCTGACTTCAACAGGTATGGTGGCCTCAATACCCAAAGCCAACATGAAGGGGGTTTCCCCCGTAGCGGTTTTGTGGGACGTTCTATACGTCTAAAGTATGGACGATAACTCATCAGACCAGGAACCTCTTGCACCTCCGATCCTTGTACAGAGGTCTTGCAATATAATCCGATTGGTCACTTCGGCAAGACCATTACTTTGAGGATGGGAAACTGATGTTAAATGGTGATCGACCCCCAAGTTAGAGTAGAAGTTTTTAAATTGTGCATTGTCAAACTGCCTACCATTATCAGTTATGAGGACTTTCGGTATCCCGAACCTGCATATGATGGACCTCCAAATGAAAGTTCTCAACTTAGGCTCTAAAATTGTTTCTAAAGGCTCGGCCTCCACCCACGTAGTGAAATATTCTACAGCCACAGCCACAAACTTCAATTTGTCCCCTAATTATTGGAAAGGGACCAAGGATGTCAATTCTCCACTGCTTAAACGAGGCCGTGCAACTAATGCTAGTAAGGTTCTCTGCGGGAGAGTGGATAATATTACCGAATCTCTAGCACTTTTCACACTTCTTAACATAGTCTTGGGCGTCTTTCTTCATGGTAGGCCAATAATATCCATACCTTATAAGCTTGAAGTCTAATGCCCGAGCTCCTTGATGGTTCCCACATATTCCTTCATGAACTTCTTCTAGGGCTTGGGATGATTCGGAAGGCTTAAGGCATCTGAGGTATGGAAGTGTGAGGCTTCTGCGAAATAGAACTCCTTCAATCATGCAATACCTTGGAGCTTTGGACCGGATGCTTCCTGCTGCTCGGGGATCCTCTGGAAGATTGCCATGATTTATGAAGTCCACTATTGGATCCATCCACGATGGCTCATTATCAATAGCCATGACGCCTACGATTTGATTGATGCTTGGTTCGATTACAATTCTAACGTGGACTATCCTATCAAGCCCATCTATTCCCATGAACACCAATCTTGACAAGGCATCGACCTTACAATTCTCAGCCCGAGTAATTTTCACAATTTCACAACTCTTGAACTTTCTTTGGAGATCATGCACTTTCAAGCAGTATAAGCTCATCTTCTCGTCTTTCTTGTTGAACGTCCCTTCAATTTGTCCAACCACCAACTGGGAATCACTGTAAATTTTGATATTTTCAAGCTTGAGATTGATGGCAAGTTCCATGGCTATGATGATGGCCTTATACTTTGCTTCATTATTGGTCGCCTCAAATTCGAACCTGAGTGCACATTGAATGTCTATGAGCATGTCCGGGCTTATGATTATGACCCCTGCACCCGAGCCCGAGGAGTTTGATGCTCCATCTACAAAAATTTGCCACACTTCTGTGGAAGAGCTCAAGCTACCATCTGGCCCTCGAGGCCTTGGGGTGAGTTCTGCAATGAAGTTAACTAAGGCCCGAGCTTTGATAGATGGGCAAGGGCAAGCTGTTTTGCCAAAGTGTATCTTGTTTCTGCATTAATTAGGACTTTACTTACGTAATAAATGGGTTGCTGGGCCCTGTTAACCTCTTTCACCAAGACACCACTTACTGCATTCTGAGACACGGCTAAGTACAAATACAAAGTATCCACTGGCTCGGGTTTGGTGAGGATAGGAGGAGATTCCAATGTCTGCTTGAGCTCCTAAAAAGCTTTCTCGCACTCCTCATTCCATTCAAAGCAATGATTACCTCTGAGGGCTTTGAAGAAGGGAAAGCACTTGTCTGTTGCTCGGGAAATGAACCTGTTTAAGGCAACTACCCTGCCTATCAACTTTTGAACTTCTTTCTTAGTCCTTGGTGATTCCATTGCTGCCAAAGCCTGAATCTTATCAGGGTTGGCCTCAATCCCCGGATGAATGATCATGAAACCTAGAAACTTTCCCGAAGCTACGCCAAAAACACACTTCTCTAGGTTGAGCTTCATCTTATACTTTCGTAGGGTGGTGAACACTTCCTCGAGATCAGATACATGTCTTTCTACCTTCTTGCTCTTTACCACCATGTCATCAACGTAGGCCTCAATATTCTTCCCTATCAAATTTACTGAAGATTTTGTTGATCAGTCTCTGATATGTTGCCCCAGCATTCTTCAACCCAAACGGCATGACCCTATAGCAATATATGACTGAATCAGCCATGAATGAGGTCTTCTCTTGGCCTTCTTTGGCCATGAAGATTTGATGATACCTTGAGAATGTATCTAAAAAGCTGTACAGCTTATGTCCGGATGTGCTATCCACAAGGTTGTCAATCCTAGGTAGTGGGTAGCTGTCTTTTGGGCACGCCTTATTGAGATCTGTGAAGTCGATGCAGACCCTCTATTTACCACTAGCCTTCTTCACAAGAACAACGTTAGTGAGCCAATCGGGGCATTCGACTTCCCTTATGTACCCCGCTCTCACCAATTTGTCGACCTCTTGCTGAATGACCATACGTCTTTCCGGCGCAAACTGTCTCCTCCTTTGCTTAACAGGTTTGGCCCCTGAGCTGATATTGAGTCTATGGACAGCTTCTTCTGGGTCTATCCCTAGCATATCCTCCACCTTCCATGCAAAAATATCAATGTTGCAGGACAAACAATTGATGACTTCCTCCCGGAGGTTGGCCTTGAGATCTCGACCAATAGTTACCGCTTTTTCATGCTCGAGCTCGACCACTTCCAATTCCTCAACGGGGGCCAATCTACCCCTTGACTCGAGCTCGAGGTCTGAAAGTTACATGACGTCTGTACCCATTCCTCGGATGCTACTAACATAGCACTGTCTGGCAGCTATTTTGTCTCCTCGAACTACTCCGATGCCATGACCTGTGGGGAACTTCATGGCCAGGGAAAGTTGATACAATAGCCTGGATCTTGTTCAGTAAGGGTCTTCCCAGAATGATGTTGTAGGCCACTGGGGTATTAACCACTTGGAATGGTGTGATCTCCGTCACTTGTGTATTACCAGATCCTAATGTAAGCGGAAGCTCGACGATGCCCTCAGGGATAATGACTCCACCACCAAATCCCTGTAGAGGAGTTTTTACTGCTTTGAGCTGTTTGGGAGAGATCCCCATTTTGGCGAAAGCCTCCTACAAGAGTATATTTGCTGCACTCCCATTATCAACCAAAATCCTCTTTACTCCGAAGTTAGCCACAACCGTAGAGACGACCAAGGCATTGTCATGAGGATATGATATTCCTTCCAAATCTCTTGCTCCAAAAGTGATGTCTTTGACTTCATCACGGGATTCTCTTGGGGTATGAGCATGTTGGCGGACATATTTCTTTTGCCCACTACTTGTGTCTCCTCTCGACAGTGGGTTGAGCACTGCTTTCGGCTCCAGGCTCTTTCCAATTGTCACGACCATTCCTCGAGCGTTTATCATGACCAATGTAATTCCTTAAGAATCATTTTTTAATGAGAGCTTCAATTTTCCGCTGTAAAGCTTGACAATCCTCTACGGTATGCCCATGATCTCGGTGAAATTCGTAATACTTGCTCCTATCTCTTGTGTTAGGAGGAAACTTTATCCTTGAAGGTCACTTTAATTCTTTCATATCCTTAATCTCCATCAAGATGTTCGTCTTAGAGGTGTTCAACCGAGTGAGAGGTGCTGACGGGGCCTCACTCCTACGCTTATCTCGAGGAAGCTCATGCCGGGGGACGGGATCATGTTGCCTCTTATTTTTGGTCTTTTCATGAGAATAACCAGCTCTCCTTGGAATCAACGTTTTCTCCATATTAATGTACTTTTTAGCTCGATTAAGGAGCTCGATTACTGTAGGTGGTGGGGTCTTTGATAAAGACATTTTGAAGGCCTCACACCTTATGGCGTAGGTGAGGGCGGAAACTGTTGCTGTGATGTGAATGTCAAGTATTTGAAGCCTTTCTTTGTTAAATCTTGTCATAAATCCTTGTAGGGTTTCAGTTGGTCCTTGACGAAGTTGCATGAGAGAGGCCGCGATCTACCTGATTCACTTGTTACTTGCAAAGAAGGTTGAGAACTTATTAACCAAATCTGAGAATGAGGCTATGGAGTTGGGCTCCAATATCGAGAACCAATCTCTAGCAGCATTAGTCAGCGTTTGTGGAAAGGCTTTGCACATAACCTGATCCGGCGCAACTTGCAAGTTCATGATATCAGTATATACATTGAGATGGTTGATGGGGTCGGTCGTCCCATCATACTCTTTAATGCGAGGATATTTGAATCTGTCGGGCAAGGGATATGACAATATCTATGGCGTGAATGGAGTGCTAGGGATGAAACCTTTTGGCCCCCGAGCATTCTGTCGCTAGCCAACTGTAATTCCTTCTTAAATGATCCGGGTAATTTCACCGAAATCCATGGCGATCGATCTCGAGCCCGAGGCCATATTGTGGATACCCAAGGTTCCTACTCTGCCAGTATAGGGTTTGGTGGTCGTGCTCGAGCATCAGCCATAAAACCGCCATGCTCTGCCTGCACTGGCAACGGATGTGAATTTCTCTGACTTAACAGTTGCGTGAGCGTGGCCACCTGTTGATGGAGCTCTTCAAAGGCTTCGGTTGTGACGACCGCTGGCAGAGGTGTGGGCACTCCTGACGATTCTTCGTGAGGAGCTGGTTGATTTTCGTCAGGATGAGGAATGTGAGCGGATGAGCTTGCGGGGGAAAGACCTAATCGTGTGTTAACCATGGCTTTTGGTAGCGATTCCCACAGACGGCGCCAATGATGCTACCAAAAATCGTACATGTTGATTTCCCGAGTTTGATGATTTAAATTGAGCACGATCGTAATCCTCCGGTACCTGAAACAAAGGCAACGAGGTATGTTCTCGTCACCCCTCCGATGCTTAAGTGAGAAAGGAAATTATATGCGTGAGGTTATAAACTGGAGAATAATGAAAAATGTACCTGAATAATGGCTCAAGGTTCTGTATTTATAGTAGCAAGTGACATTCTCCTAGTGGGACTCAACTAGCTAGATATCCTTATCTATTGGAGTCTTGTACGGTTAAGAAATTGGACAAATACCAAAATTATGCTTAAGATAGAGTCCTTATTAGGGTCAAGTATCGAAATAGTAATCCATAGTTAGAGTTCTAAGTAGATAGGAATCCTATTGGATCAACACAACCCAAGAAGCTCGAGGAGACGAATTCCCGAGGACATCATATCCCGAAGACCTCAGGCATACAACACCGTCGTCACACGATTGCCCATCCTCGAGCATGTGTCATCAAGGACAATGCTCGAGGACATCAAGCTACAATATGATGAGGGAGTTATTTCCAGTCATCGAGGATAATGCTCGGGTATAGACGAATAATAAGGTGTATCAGTTATAAAGTTAGATTCGAACTTGGAAAAAGGTTCAACAATGCTCTGTGTGTACCAAAAATATTTTATGGAATTTTGATTTATCACAGGATGCTCTCGTCGTGGCTAAGACACGTAAGGATACATCTCGTTATATTGTGTATCAAATACCTGGATAACATTTTACGATTCATCGGGCAGGTTAGACCTGAACTATAAGCCACTCTCGAGTATTACGTTAAGATAATATAGCATAAAAAGAAGATTAGATCTTTTCAAAATCATCTTTGTATATATACATTACTCACGTGTACAGAGTTAGGACTGGACTAAAAACTCTTTTATGCTGGACCGATATGTAAAGATAGAATAAAAAATTCACACCCACACACACACATACATATGTATATACAGTGGTGGTAGACATTTTCAGTTAGTGGAGTACAATCATATTTACAAAGAATACAAATTTACCTTTATCTTGAACATCACCAAGTTTATCTCCAACATCATTTTCATCACTTTTATCTCGAATAATCTTTTCATTAACATTTCTATTTCATAAGAAAATACAAAAGAAATCATCAAAAAGAAATAATTTTCTAAGACTTCAAATCTAATTTCCGAGGAAGCAAAAATAAAATAAAATAATAATAATAATAATAATTTTAAGTTGGTGGGTCAAGTGACCCACCAGGACCTACTGTGGGTCCGCCAGTGCGTACACACACACATTATAAATTATTTTTTGCAAGGAAAAAATGAATTGGGCCTGGCTGCCAGCCCTAAATCCATCACTATATAAAATTTTTGGACTATTCCTAAATAAAACTTTAGTGCAAGGAAATTGTTGGAAATGACCGGATAACCCAGGTGTATTTCCAAAGCGACCTTTGACTGCATTTTTAATTAAAAAAAACCAAAATTGAATTTAAAGCTCAAAATCCCAAACTACCCCTCGGCTATCCTCTTTCCATTTGTTGAATAGTCGCACAAAACAAAAGAAAAAACGATCGGTTTCCAATCGACCTGAGAACTTGCTAGTCCATCGCCGACGAACTACTTCATGTTAAGGTAACTGCTATTATATTGAATATTTGCTTGGATTAATGTTTAGATATTGATAAAAAGATTGAATGATTCATTTGCGGGAGTTTTTTCAATATATTGTTTTTTATATAGGTAATATAGGGTTTAGATAGTGTTTTAGTAGTTGGTTTTGTAAATTTGAAAGCTTTTCTCGTCGAAAATGGAGATCTTTCGGCGAGAAGCATTTTCGACGAGAAAAGGAATAGCAATCGGCTTTTTTCTTTGAAATCCGATTGTTAACAATTGGGTTAACTCGACTGTTAACAGTCGGTCAGCCCAATCGGTATGGGCCGACTGTTTAACAGTCGGCCCATACCTTCTGTTAAACAGTCAGCCCATACCGGCTGGGTAGCCTGCCTAACTTAGTGGGCTGACTGTCAGCCCGAATAATAATTTTTTAATTGTAATTTTAAATAATTGTTGGAAAATATAATTTAAAATTTAATATTTATTTTTATTATTAGTTTTTGATAAATAATAATTTATTTAGCCGTTGAATTTAAATAAATTTTTATTTTTATTTTTATTAATAGTTTTGGATGATATTCTTTTCGTTCATCAGATTGACTTAATTTTTTTAATTGCAATTTAAAATAATTGTTGGAAATTTAATTTGAAATTTATTATTTATTTTTATTATTAGTTTTTGAAAAATAATAATTTATTTAGTCGTCGAATTTAAATAAATTTTTTATTTTTAATTTTATTAATAGTTTTGGATGATATTCTTTTCGTTCATCAAATTGAATTAATTTTTTTAATTGTAATTTGAAATAATTGTTGAAAATTTAATTTGAAATTTAATATTTATTTTTATTATTAGTTTTTGATAAATAATAATTTATTTAGTCTTCGAATTTAAATAAATTTTTTATTTTTAATTTTATTAATAGTTTTGGATGATATTCTTTTCGTTCATCAGATTGAATTAATTTTTTCAATTGTAATTTGAAATAATTGTTGGAAATTTAATTTGAAATTTGATATTTATATTTTTATTATTAGTTTTTTATAAATAATAATTTATTTAGTCGTCAAATTTAAATAAATTTTTTATTTTTAATTTTATTATTAGTTTTGGATGATATTCTTTTTGTTCATCAAATTGAATTAATTTTTTTTAATTGTAATTTGAAATAATTGTTGAAAATTTAATTTGAAATTTAATATTTATTTTTTTATTATTTTTTGATAAATAATAATTTATTTAGTCATCGAATTTAAATAAATTTTTAACTTTTAATTTTATTAATATTTTTGGATAATATTCTTTTCGTTCATCAAATTTAATTAATTTTTTTAATTGTAATTTTAAATAATTGTTGGAAATTTATTTTGAAATTTAATATTTATTTTTATTATTTTTTTGATAAATAATAATTTATTTAGTCGTCGAATTTAAATAAATTTTTTACTTTTATTTTTATTAATAGTTTTGGATGATATTCTTTTCGTTCATCAAATTTAATTAATTTTTTAATTGTAATTTGAAATAATTGTTGGAAATTTAATTTGAAATTTAATATTTATTTTTGTTATTCGTTTTTGATAAATAATAATTTATTTAGTCATCGAATTTAAATAATTTTTTTACTTTGAATTTTATTAGTTTTGGAATATATTCTTTTCGTTCATCAAATTTAATTAATTTTTTAATTGTAATTTGAAATAATTTTTGGAAATTTAATATTTATTTTTATTATTTGTCTTTGATAAATAATAATTTATTTAGTCGTCGAATTTAAATAATTTTTTTACTTTTAATTTTATTAATAGTTTTGAATGATATTCTTTTCGTTCATCAAATTTAATTATTTTTTTAATTGTAATTTGAAATAATTGTTGAAAATTTAATATGAAATTTAATATTTATTTTTATTATTAGTTTTTGATAAATAATAATTTATTTAGTCGTCGAATTTAAATAATTTTTTTACTTTTAATTTTATTAATAGTTTTGGATGATATTCTTTTCGTTCATCAAATTTAATTAATTTTTAAATTGTAATTTGAAATAATTGTTGGAAATTTAATTTGAAATTTAATATTTATTTTTATTATTAGTTTTTGATAAATAATATTCTTTTTGTTCATCGAATTTAAATATTCTTTGAACTTCAATTGATTAAAAAAATATTGATAATTGGGAAAATTTACATTATTGATGATTTTAATTATTATGAATCTGCGTCTTGCGTATTGTAGTTACAATTTCGTTCGCTAAATTTTCTGTTATTATGCTTTATTCTATTATCACTTGTAAAATGTTATAATATTTTGAATTTTTATAGGATGGATTATCACATTGATGCAGAATTGAGACAGATGCAAGGCAAAACTACGTGGAATAGTAATTTTGACAGTTTCACTGCTGTGTTAAAGCTGCTCGATGATCAACATGCTGATATGCTGCGCCAGTCATTCATATGGCCCTTGTACCCATTGAGAGATCTGCAGTACTCAGATCAGATTATTAATGCACTTCTATGTCGATTGCTGAGTCCAGTCGACGGTGATGCCCTCCACTTCGCAGTCGGGGGTAAAGTCGTCAGTTTTTTGATGTTTGAGTTTCTCGAATCACGATATTAAAGATTACGGACGATGAAGCAGTTGGTGATGGGACTCATGGAAAGAAATAGGCTTCATGACGCTTACTTCGAAGGACAGGGAACTGTACTTCTTACACAGCCGTTCGACGTAATTAGGAGGTGTGATCAGATGTTAGACAGACTAAAGTTAGGTCTGGTCTACATCCTTGAGAGCGTGGTGCAGTGTCACCACAAGAAGACTGTGATCGACCTCTTCCATCTGGAGATCGTTGATGGCATCGATCGTTTCAACGACTATCCATGGGGTCAGAGATGTTTCGAGGACACCGTACACGTCTTCACCAGATCACACTCGAAGTCGAAGGAAGCCATGCGTAAGTACGACGCCTATGAATTGCCTTTGGCGATGCAGGTAAATGATTAACATAATGAATGTTAAAATTATCTTCATATTGAATTTGTATATAATAATTGTATGTATTGCAGATCTGGGCGTATGAGACCGTCTCCCTATTAGGTGCGCGCTTTGCGAGGTGAGGGAGACACGCTGCCCTCGATACACCATTGGAGAGCATCTCGATCGGAGGGATGTCCCACTGGAAGACAATTATCGGCTATCCTCGACGACCCTCAGGTTAGTATTATGCATTTGTAATTTATATTGTGCATGATTTAACATCTGATTACATGATCCTTAACTAGTTCAAATGTCTATATGTCAATTTGAAGTCATAACTAAGTTGACGTTGTCAATGGAGAAGGAGGCTCAGGGTATTGTATGTGAATTAGGCGTTTCGCACACCTAAGATAACTAGATGTTCGATCCAATCCACGACTGAGATTGGGTGAGCGAATTGACTAAAATCTATTGATTACCGTTTTTTATGAGTTAGCAATTACGGATGAAGTTAATAATTTGTAATGTTGTTTCTTGTGTAGGAGCGTGATCCAGTTGATCGATGATCACCTCCGCCGAGGGCATCACCACCTCTGTTGGCGAGGGCATCTCCTCCGCCTCCCCCGTCCAGAGACCTTTCCTGTAGATCTCTCGCACATAGATAGGGGTACTATTTTGATAATCTATATACCCATCTGAGCGGATTTATAGTGGAGCAGGTCGACGGGCTACATCGAGAGATGATAGAGAGGGTTGACTATCTGGGACGACAGTTGGTAGGAAGGGTCAAAGATTTTTTGAATGAGATTGCAGCACTTCGAGGTGATATAGCCGGCAGGCGGTGGGTTGACGGAGACAGTGATCGGAGGGGTCATAGAGATAGGCATGATAGAGATGGGGGTCTCAGACAGTCGCACATGCATGATGATGATGCATGAGAATCATTTATTTTATTCGTGAAGCAAAATGGGACGGGAGCGGTAGCAGAGAAGGGGGCATGTCGGGGAGGGAGGCAGTGGCCCCGTCGAGGACAGAGACGGTGGCAGATGAGGGGATAGAGGAGGTGGTAAGCCCTGGGGTGAAGGAGGTGGCGGTGTATAAGGCAAAAAAGGGTGTTGTTGACATGCTGGAGACGGTGGTCGGCAAGAGGCCAAGAGTGCGTCATAGTACGTCGTCTCTCCCTTCCCGATTGAGGCGAAGAGGAGGAGGTTCGTCGATGGGACGTACCCCAATCTGTTCCGGGAGGTCGACCATGCCAAGTGGAAAGCATTCGAGGCTGAGTGACGAAGAATGTTGCCCGGGTAAGTATTTTATGATTTAATAGACTACCAGAACTCGTATATGCTTCGTTTAACGTTTTTTCTATTTTATTTCCAGAGCCATGTACATGATAGCCGGAAGGATGATATCGGATGCATACAAGTGGTTTCATGATATCACTACTTAAGGGGCTTGGCTCGCCGACGATATAAGTGAAGTGTTATTGTTACTTTTTTGTAGACATTATGTTTAATTTGCTAAATGAAATAAGTGTTTATTTCTTTGTTTTCCTTGATGTAGCACATCAACATGGTCATGGACTTGTTGGGCAATCGAGTTGAGAGATATCCACAATCATTCCACAAGCCTGGCCGAATAATACTGAACACCGAGTTTTTTCGTGTCGTTACCATTGAGTATCAGTCGCTCCAGCTTCTACGTAAGGAGTACGTGCTTCCCGTATATAAGCTTGAGTGGGGCATCGGGCTATCACCGAGTGTTGGGAGAAAGCCATGGGAGGGTTGTACGCATTTGTACATTCCAGTGATCGTGAATCAGCAATGTATTACACTGAAGATCGTGTTCCCTGATTCGACGATATATGTGTACGACCCCGATCATTCATGTCTGACACAGGGCAACTCGGGCAGAACTTAGAGCCGATGACTGTGATCGTTCCTTTGATGGCTAGACATGTGGGCTTGATTGTGAAGGACAAAGGACACGACGACGGTGAGACGGTCTATATCGTAAATCTTTGTAATCTCTTTTTTTTAATTTAGTAATCAGTTCGTACGTAATTGGAACCGAAGTAACACGTATTTGTTCATTTGCAGGGGTGACCGTGGGATTTTCGCAATCAAATACATAGAATTTTTGAGTATAGCACATAAGGTTAATGGAATCAACCAGTCATGGATACAGAATTAGCGAAATAAGTTAGCGTGTGATTTATACGAATTTAATTGTGATCCATAAATTATGTGTAAATATTTTTTGTAATTAATATTTGTAATTATTCTTTGTGATTATTTGTAACTATTTTTCGTAATTGTTTGTAATTATTCATGTAAATATTGTTTATTTCAATGTAAATACTATTTATTTCAATGTAAATACAAGCCGAAATCTGAATATTGATTATGCTAATGTAAATACTGTTTATTTAAATATAAATACGAGCCGAAATCTGAATATTGATTATGCAGATGTAGATACTATTTATTTCAGATCGACAACAATACACAATGCTCTAACTGTCATTTAGGAGAACCTGACTTGTACAAAATTGATGAGTATGTCCTACTAATTTGCATCTGCTACACCTACGCGGTCGGGAAAACTCTCCAGTAGATGGTATTTCAGAAGTATTTGGACGTCCAGGATCACGTGGTTCAATGAGAGGTGACAACAATGTATTGAACTGGCGAATATAATCGGAAACTTCCCACTCAGGTTCGTTTGGAAGCGAAAATATGGTTTCAACATACGCAACTCACCTGTTTTCAACAGTGTAATAAGAAGAGCACAATGTTCTCACTGCAAATCCCCGATACATAGCCACCGCAACTGTATGCTCACATTGAAAACTCTCTAACTGAAATTGTTTTAGGTGCATGTTACATCAGTCAAATCTACCATGTATACCATATGACATGCACATTCTACAGAGAAGCGCGACTCATCTAGTAGTTCGACATTTAACTTTCTTGCAGCCTCTGCAGCCTTGAAGAGCTTTACCTCTTGCGCTGGGCTAGCACGTTTGTGCAATTATGTGATTCTGCACGTCGATCGTGAAACCACTGCTGCAACTTCGTACGGATATTCTCAATTAGTGCGAGAATGGGTAATTCCCAATCCCTCTTGAATAATGCATTGAGAGACTCCGCAGTGTTTGACATCATCATGTTGTATCGACGTCCTGAAAAATATGGGCGCGCCCAATGTTCAATCCTCATTTTTGTTAGATAGTCTCATGCCGGGAATGATTTGCTTCCTATTTCAACCATGTACCTATTATACTCTTCAATACTGTAAGTTTCGGCTGCTCTCCAAAACAATGAAACGATACATTTGCCCTGATACCTGATCTTCAAGTTGCCTTGTATATGGTATATGCAATACCCATGATGTGCATCGGGAAAAACTTCAGCAATACCATTTATTATAGACTGTCCTCGATCGGTTATAAATGCAAGGTCCTCGACTTTTCGGATTACTTCCCTGAGCTTTGTGAAGAACCAACGCATCGACAGATTATTCTCGTTATCAACTATGTCGAATGCAAGAGGGTAAATTTGGATGTTGGCATCTTGACATGTAGCAATAATCAACTTGCCTTGGTATTTGGATTTGAGAGTTGTACAATCGACTAGAATTAAGGGTCGCATAGCATTTCGAAATCCTCGAATGCATTGTCCAAGAGTCATAAAGAAGAATTTGAAGCAGTTCTCGACCTCCGTCTCAATAAAAAATGCTGAGTCAGGATTAGTTTTCTCCATGTTATGGCAATACCTGACTAATTTAGCATAGCTTTCCTCTATCGAACCCATTAAATCCTCCAACGCGCAATCTTTGGCCTTCCAGGCCTTCTAGTAACTCATGACTACTCCATACTCTCGACGAATATCATTAATGACGTCTGATGGTTTGTAGATTGTCCGTGGATCCTGATACTTGTATATTTTCTGTCGACCAATAAACCAAGCTCGGGCTTGTCTGTGATCATTGCGACAAACTCCCACTTTATAAGTATGTTCTCTTGTATAGTTGCGAATTACGAAGCACTCATTCATGTCTATCTTCGTCGCTCGTAAATGCCAACTGCAACTGTCATCTATGCATGATAGCGTCAACAACGACCTATTCGATTTTTTCACTCTAAACTCGAAGTTGTATTTCGATGCAATTAGGTGCACGGCTTCTTGCAAATCTTTCTTCGTTTCAAACAGTTGCTCGACATATAAATCCTCATTATCGAAAACCACACGTGAGGAGTTAGAGAACGGTCCACTCGATCTAGCCCCTGACGTCCCACCCCACTCATGTCTCTGCCGGGATAAAGCAATCAAGTCCTCGTTTGTAAAAGTGTTTACATTTTCATTCTCGTTGTCATGAGCTACGGAGAGGATTCTGTTTGCAACTATCTCTGGAATAACCACATCATCTTCACGAGTTATCTCCACCGTATCCCAAAAATCATTAACATTGTGATCCCCACCTCCCGGTCTACTTGTCCATCTTCGACGACATCCTTCCTTACTAAAGTCACGCAAAGAGGAGTCGTGTGCTTATTGTTCACTTCAATCAGATAATTATAGGTGGAAGAAATCATTATAGGTGGAATCGAAACTGATGCATGCTCGCTGAATTTAAATTTTAATTCCATGTTGTACTGAGAAAGATCAACATTCAACTTGTTCTGTAAATCATTATAGGGTTCTGCATACGATGTACCTGATGATATGGAACTTGCGATACCACCACATTTAGCACTTGTCTATTTCCATACCCGTTGATCTCTTTTGTCCAATTCGAAATCACCAAAATAACAAACTGAGACTGCAACCATATCTGCATGTCGAAACAAAATTTTTAATTACAAGAAAAATATCAATAGCAATAAAAATAACCCAAAAAAAGGGGGAAAAAGAAAACAGTTGACAAACAGCCTGCTGTTTAAATAGACTGTTAAACAAACGGTCAAAATAGTCGGCCAAACAGCTAGTCAAATAGCCGAATCACTGGCACGCACCGGGCCGTTCCGGCAATGTTTCTGGTCAAATGCTTAAAAAAATTACAAATCTATTGAATTTTTTTATCTACATTACCGTTAAATGTCGAAATACAATTTATCAATTTAAACATACAATAATTTAATGAAAACAAGATTAAATTTGCATATATAAACCTACCGAATCGACGAAATTGAAGTCCACAAATTTTTCGGCCTCTGATTTTGATAGATTTTTTAGTTTCTACGGTTGAAGCAAATGAAGGATGTGAGTGTTTTATTCATCTGTGTTGGAGTAAACAGACAAGAAAAGTAGGAAGTGTTTGATTTTTATTTGTTACGTAAAAGGGTATTGATGTTTTTTACAAAAACAAACTTTTGTAATTGTAAAATATATTTAAGGGTATTTTTGTCTTTTAACATTGGATAGGTCATGTTCATAATATCCTTTTGTTGAGAAATCAATGTGAAATTTATGTGATTTGACTGAGTCAATTTTAAAAATACCCCCTTTAGTGCTTGTACAAATTCTCCTATTTCACTTGTTTAACAAAAGAGACAATAATATAGTATAAAATTAATTTGGATATGTGAGCCAAATAATGAAATTTGTTGCCCCCAAAAATTCAGGTTTGCTGTATATATGTCTAGGTAAGAACAAATTTCAGAGGATGAGTTACTTCACTTACTTACGTAGAAAGAAACGGTTTATTTGATGTATGGATGCCAAGCATCTTTGGAATTCTGCTAGTGAAAATGATATAATGAAGAAATAATATATTCTAATATAGCAAATATATCCACTCATCGAGAATGGTTAAGATTTAGATGACAGTATTTTACCAAACAATCTCCCCAAAAGAGTCTTTCTGTCATCACAACTTTAAATAACTACTTTTTACAAAATAATAAATATATATGGCAAAAATTAGAGATAAAGTTGAGTTCGATTTGAGTGCAAAGAAAGACACACAAATTTAAATACGTACTTTCAAGAGTCTTAAGATTTTGTGGTTTCCTCTTTTTCTTCATATATCTATTATTCAAGTGATATCTCATAATTCAAATATGAAATCTTGTAACCTCGTAACGGTGGACTAAATTTTTAGATACTAGGGCATAGATGAACCATTTATTATCAAGTTTTAATTTGAAATTTCAAGACTTTGATTTAAGCTCGTTCCTCCTGAATAATTGTTATAGATATTGACATTTTTCAATTAATTAGTGTCTAACTAAATTATTTTGTAGTTGAGGCACTGGAATATCAGTGACAAAGCGGTTTTGACCCAAATTTAGAGACGGAATTTCTTGCCAGAAAGGTTGAGCTAAAGCTTTGGGAGAAAAGGGAAGAAACCAGATTAGCACAAAAAGCAAAGAAAAAATGGCTTGTAGAAGGAGACCAAAACTCGAAATTTTTTCATGTAGTGGTTAATCAACGGAGGAAGTCTTCACACATCTCTTCTATGCGGTTGCCTAATGGGAAGCTTCGCCAGAAGAGGTTCACAATGGTGTCGTCAAATACTTTGAAGAAATTTTGCATGATAATGGGACAAGTGAGCAAGGAGATTTGACTCCCCTAATCTCCGCAGTTGTATCAGCAGAGGATAATGACCTTCTATGCATAGAACCAACAAAAGAAGAGGTGAAGGATGCAATTTTTTCTATACCAGCAGAGAGCATCCCCGGGGCGGATGGTTTTGGATCTGGGTTTTACATCTCGTGTTGGGATTTGGTGAAGGATAACATAGTGGAGGCAGCGAGAGAATTTTTCATGGGTAGCTCACTACCCAGATTTTACAACTCTTCGTTCATTGTCTTAATTTCGAAAGTAGACCAACCTGGGAGTTTTGAAAAGTTTAGGCTTATCAGTTTTTGCTCGGTCATTTACAAAGCTTTTTCAAAGATCCTTGTCAAGTGTATGACACGGTTGCTTCCAAAAATTCTTTCTCCTGAACAGGGAGCATTTATTCCAGATAGAAGCATTTTTGAGAACATCACCCTTACCCGGGAAATGATCCACTCTTTGAATAGGAAAACCAGAGATGGTAATGTTATGTTAAAAATCGACATGGTAAAGGCTTACAACAGAGTAGATTGGAGGTTTTTGCTACATGTGCTTGAAGGATTTGGCTTCTCTAAAACGTTTTGTGACTTGGTGGCAGAGTGTGTTACAACTCCTTGGTTTTCCATAATGATGAATGGGACTTATACAGGTTTCTTCCAACCTAGTAGATGGCTCCGTCAAGGCGATCCTTTGTCTCCTTATTTGTTCATCATTATGTAAGAGGTTTTGTCACATCTTTTACGCAAGAGGTTTGAAGAAGGTAGTGTTGGGAGATGATGTAGTAGTATTTGCGAATGCATGTAGAAGATCTATAAAAATGCTTATGTAGACCCTGAAAACATATGAAAAGTGGTCGGGACAATTGATAAATATTGAGAAATAAGCTATTTTCTTCTCTAGAAGGATCAACTATACAAGGAAGAGGAGCTTGCTTCGGTTAACTGGTTTTACTGAGGGACATTTCCCAGTAGTTTACTTAGAAGTGCCTATTACTTCTGGCCATCTCACAACTAGGCATTTGGAGACTTTAATAGCCAAAATTTGCAACAAAATAGCAGGTTAAAAAATGAGGTTACTGTCTCAAAGAGGTCGTCTTATTTTAATCAGGCATGTTTTGACCTGTATGGCAACACATTTGTTGGCTGTGGTTAATGTGCCAAAGACAACTCTCAATAACATGAACTCCTTACTATCTACATTCTTCTGGGGTGAGAGTAATGGAAAACAAAAAAAGAAATGGCGTGCTTGGTCTAAAGACTGTACGCCAACTATAGAGACTTGCATGGCGACTAATGACTATTAATAGCTTGTGGTCTACCTTCTTCCGTACCAAATGTGTAAAGAGCGGTCATCTTTTTACTAAACTCTAATATCAGTGGATCTAGCCTATGGAAATCAATCGTAAAGGTTCTACATGAGGTATATGAAAACTCAAAATGGAGGATTAAAGAAGGGTCAGTTTCCTTTTGGTATGATCGCTCGTTAGCGAGTGTCCCATTGAGTGAGCATGTTTTCGAGGTTACCAATCCAAGACTGCAGGTTAGAGATTGCTGGATTAAAGATGGCTAGGATTTCACTTATCTTAAAGAGCAAGTTGGGGAGGTAAAGGCAGTAGAAATTACACAAACCATTGGGGCCAGAAAAGAAGGAAGTGATATAATCATATGGAAGCCGAATGATAATGGAGATTTCTCCACTTCAAGTGCCTGGGACATTGTAAAGGTGAGAAGTCCAGAGATTCCTTGGATGAAATGGATATAGCATAAAATTCTACCAAAAAAAAAAAATTCTATTTGCATGTGGAAGGTAAAGTTCAACTATTTAAATGTGGATATGATGGTGAGATCAACAGGAGTTGCTCTAACTTCACGTTGTGATTGTTGTGAGGAGGGTCAAGTGGAAACACTTGATCATGTACTCAACTCTGAGGATATTGCTAAGGTAGTTTGGAAGTGGGCGTCTTTGGCCTTGGGTGTGCACTACATGGAGACACAATCCTAGTGGATAAGAGTCAATAGATGGTTTACATCTGCAAAAAATTTCTCACAGCATGGAATTTTAATCGAGCTATTACCAAGCTTGTTAACATGGAAACTATGTGGACATCGATGCAAGGCACGTATAGAAGGGATTCGAGAATTTGCAGAGGAGGTTTGGGTATGTCTCTTAGCTGAAGAAATAGGCAAAGTCTCAAAACTAAGTAAAATAGATCATGAACTTCTCAAAGCCTTAGAGTTTCCTATGTGTTCGAAGACGAGTAAACCAACCCTCATGGTTTCTTGGAGGAAACCTGCTACTAGTTGGGTAAAAATCAATGTTGATGGGAGTTGTATTGGTAATCCGGGACTGTGGAAGTGGGGGAATAATCAAGGGTCATTATGGTTATTTGATTGCTGGCTTTTCTGTTCCAAATGGCTATGGTAGAAAAAATGAAGCGGAATTGCGTGATGTCATGAATGGGGTAGAGCTTTGTAAAGAGATGGGTTTCCAGCAGGTGGAAATTGAGTGTGATTCGGCCGTTGTAGTAAACTGGTTAACAACCCACTCATGCGGAATTTGGTATTTGTAGGATTATTGGGATGAGTTATTAAAATTACTGGATGGAATCAAATTTACTATTTCCCATCAATATAGAGAAGCAAATAGAGCCGCAGACTTTCTAGCTAGACAAGGGGCAGATGGTCTCACGATGAGGTACATGCATTTATATCAAATACCAAATTTGTTAAGAGGTATTATTCGTATGGATAAACTTGGTCTTCCCAACATTAGACAATAGTATTCAGGTTGATGTGTTAAGCATATGGGTTCGATTACTGCTATATGGTTACTTGGGTCTTATATTTGTTCTGTTGAATTTGTCTCCATGGTATGTCTCCGCCATAAGTGAGGGGTGAATGAATAAAGTTTAACTTAGAAAGGGGGGGGGGGGACTCCTCTTGAAACCCTATGTAAAATTGACATAATTTATATATTTGAGTTTTAACTTCTTCTATTCCACAGTCTATTAAGTCTTCTCTTTTAATCTCTAATTTTATAACACTCACACGTATTATAAATTATTGTGTATATAAACGAAAATTATTTATATCTTCTTAGGCTCTAAAGGATTTTAAATGAAACTATTATTATATGCATTTAGTAATGTTATTCATTGAAGTTTAACTTTTTCTGCTAATCTATTGGTGTATTAAAACAACCTATTGAATTCCAACAAATTTAGGGTAGGAAAAATATGTTCAAATATTTCTGAAATTTTTTTTTTTAAATGGAAGGATTCATTTACCTTCTTTTTGACATCACATTCATAACATATAACAGAATCATGTTATCATTTGTGACGTTAAACATTGTTGTTAGCAAATCACATTAAAGTGGCAAGTTAAAAAAATAGTCTGTAATTGTTCTTTTCAAAAAAAAATAATGATGACGATGATAATGATGATTGATAAGTGTATTTTTTTACACTTATTTAGATCACAAACATTACTTAATTACGAGCAAAATGTTTAAATTGTGACTTAATCTCGTTGAATTCATGCAATGTAAGTGTTTATATAGAAATGATGGAATTCAGGAGAAAAGAGTCGAAAAAGGACTAAAATGGAGTAAAGTGATAGTTCAAAGATCAAAGTGTAATTATCCAAAATATGGTCTAAAGGAAAAATCAAGGAAGTGAATGAGCTAAGTACCAATTTGGTGATATTATGAGATGACGGAAATAAAATAAACAAGCAAAAAGGACCAAAATGAATCAAACTGAAAGTTTGGGGACCAAGTTGCAAATAATCCATAGATGAGACGGGAAATGGAATGAAGATTCAAGAGTTTTAGAGGTCAATCGGATGAGGAAAGGAGTCAAAGAGGTGAAATATGGTCGAAGTATTATCAAGTATCAACTTTCAGGCAAAAAAGTTATGCTCGTGATTTTTAGTCTCTACTTGAGATCCATTTTTGGCATAGTAAACATCAGAATTTGAGAAATCCTATTTCTACCAAAAGTGTAGATATTTGAGTTTTCTTCCTAGTTCACTTTGAATCACTTCAATCGGAGATCAGGAGAGAAAGTTATTACCAAAATACTAAAAATTGTCCGGCGGAAAGAATAACATAACCATGCGGTCGCATAGAGGCATCCCAAGAAATTATTCTCAAATTTTTTTTACTCTGTGCTATCGCATAGAAATGTACTATGCGGTCGCATAGAGCAATTCGGAGGCCGAATCTGCAGTTTCCTTATTTCGCCGAAACTCTTATGAAAAGAAGATTTTTAGGGTCCTATATAAACAAAAACTCGACCAGAACGAAGGGGACGCCGTTTTTAGAAGAAAAAGAGAGATTTTGAAGGAGAAAACGAAGAGAGAACAAGAGGAAAATATCGTGCCAATTGAAGAATTGATTGAAACTTGATTCGGGTGATGACGTTTCTTCAACTATTTTTGTATTTTCTTCTTTTTAGCATGTTAGGCTAGATTTTTCATATGCTAGGAGATTGTTGTACCATGTAATTTGATCTTTAATTTTCTAGTGTTGCAATTTGACATTAATACATATTTCTATTGATTTGAATGATTTATATGCAATTATTGTTTTTGCAATTAAGGGCCCGTAATTGTATGAGTTTGGTTGATTTATTCTTGCATTCGAGAGAATTGGAATAAGTTCAACATAATATAAATAATGGTAGGGTTCGACAGGGGATAGAAATATACTGATATGCCCTACGTGAATCTTTAAGTGTTAATAAAACCCTATGCATTTTTACATATACACTTGTCATAGAAATATAGGTCGGTGGTATGTATAAATAGGTTCGATACATCTCGAGAGAGAGTATTAGATAGATTTAGGAACATTGATTCGTCACAATTGAAGTGTGTTGTCACATTGTGAAACTAGGGTTTTAAAGTGATAATTGTATGGGAAATCGTGATCCTAATGTGTTTAATTTCTATTAATTACAACAAACATTCATTCTCAACATTTGATTTCATTCTAGAGTGCTAAAAATATTGTTTTGCACATTTAATTTAATTCAATCATAAAAATTGTATAATTAGGGTTTTCTTTCCAAAATTAGGGTTTTCATTAGATCCACATTCATTTTAGTAATTTAGTTTCGGTTAAGGCGACTATAGATAAAATTAAACTAATCAATCTCTGTGGGACAATATTCGGACTCATTTAATCCATTTTATTACTTGTTAACGAACCGTACACTTGTAGTAGTTTTAAATCGAAAGAAATAATTTCGTGAACAAGTTTTTGATGCCGTTACCGGGGACTGAGTTTAGTTTAATTTTATTTCTCGAGGCATTAATTCAAACTTCAATTTTTATTTTGCTAGTATAATTTTATTTTTATTTTTATTTTAGGTTATTATCCCTTATTTGTGTTTTAGTTATTTAAATTGTTTGAATCTCAGTGCTCGTACTGATTTTGTTTCTCAGATTTGCATACCATGATCGACTGGAGGAGAATTGATTCTAGCTGATCTTGAAATCGAGCGCACCTTTCATCGAATATAAAGAGATCACCGAAAAGCACAAGTACAAATGGCTAACAAACTAAACAATCTCATTATTCAAGCTAATGAAGGAGAGGCAATGGTCAAAGGAAATGAGATTCTAGGAGATTTCTTGACTCCTCAAGTAATTGAAAGTCAATCCAGTATAGTGTCTCCACCGTTTGGGCAACCAAATTTCCAGTTGAAGACCAATGTGATACAGCTATTTCAAAATGGACACCAGTTTCATGGCAAAGCCGAGGAGAATCCACATACACACATATCTCGATTTTTGGATATGTGTCAACATTTCAGATACCAAGGGATTTCGGACGACGCTATTAGGCTAAGGCTGTTTCCACATACGCTACGAGATAGAGCCCTTGAATGGTTGGATTCACTTCTGGTTGCAAGTATCACTACATGGAACGAGTTGGCACTCAAATTCTGCACAAAGTTTTTCTCCCCAGCCAAGATAGCGAAGCTGAGACATGACATATCAGTATTCAGTCAAGGAGAAATCGAATCATTTGACAAAGTTTAGAACAGATTCAAAAACATGCTCCGGAAGTGCCCTCAACATGGGTTTGATAAAAAGACCCAAATCCGATTTTTCTACACTGGGTTACTTTCATACCACAAGAGCATGGTGGATTCAGCTTCAGATGGCTCAATATCCACACAAATAGTTGATGGGGCATTGAAATTATTTGAGAGAATGGCTACCACATCAGCCATGTGGTCTTCTGAGAGGGCGATTCTAAGGAAAACTCCGGGTGTCTACGAGGTGGATACTTATTCAGCATTATCTACAAAAATCGACTCTCTGTATCACAAGGTGTAAAGCATATCACAAGCAGTACAAGCTAAGAAGAGCAATTGTGAGGAATGTGGAGCTGAGCATAAAACATCGGAATGCTCAATACTCATGCAAGGAATTGAGCAAGCAGACTATACACGGTGGGGACAATGCCAACAACATAATCAATATGGATAAACTTTCAATCTCAGTTGGAAGAAGCACCCCAACTTCTCATGGAGGAACCAGAATCAAAATAGGCCACATGGACAATTTCAACAACAAGAGAAAATGCCTCAATGGGAAGATATGATAGGAAAATTTATGGAGAAAGCTGAAACTACACTTCAAAATCAAAATGCAGCGATCAAAAATTTGGAAACTCAGATGGGGCAGTTTGCCAGAGCATTGACTGGCAGAACACCAGGTAACTTACCGAGTAACACAGAAATCAATCCCAAAGAGCAAGCCAAGGCCATTACAACTCGAAGTGGAGTACAATTGCCTGAAATCCATGTCAAGAGACCGGGTGTGATTGGAGAGACATTTTCCCCTGCTGAAGAAGAGACTGTTGTAAAGGAATCAACTCCAAAGGAAAATCCAGAAAAGTCACAGGATAAGGCCAAAGTCACAGTCAACCTATACGAGTCTCCGATTCCCTTTTCACAGTAGTTGAAGAAGCAAAAATTGGAGCAACAGTACAAAAAATTCCTAGAAGTCTTCAAAAAGCTTCATATCAACATCCCACGAGCCGATGCACTATTCCAGATGCCTAGCTACGCAAAGTTTCTCAAAGATATTATATCAAACAAACTCAAGCTGGAGGATCATGAGATAGTATGCTTACGAAGGAATGCAGTGCCAGAATCTAGAAAAAGCTCCCACCAAAACTGAAAGATCTAGGGAGTTTCACTGTCCCTTGCACAATTGGTGATTTTTATTTTGATAAAGCATTGTGTGATCTCGGTGCGAGTATTAACTTGATGTCACTCTCTGTTTTCAGGAAACTAGGATTGGGAGAGCCTAAGGCAACCACAGTAACTCTACAGCTAGCTGATCGATCACTTACACATTCACGAGGGATTATTGAAGATGTATTGGTCAAAGTGGATAAACTCATATTCCCAGCAGATTTCTTGATTTTGGATATGGAAGAAGACGAGGACGTGCCTATCATATTAGGACGACCATTTTTGGCTACTGCAAAAGCCCTCATTGATGTGCAGCAAGGACAATTAACTCTGAGGTTGGGAGAAGAACAAGTCTCTTTTAATGTTTTCAAGGCAATGAAATACCCCAACGAGCCTGAAAGCTATTTCCAGATTGAAGTGCTTGACACAGGAATCCCCTATAATTTTGAGTTGAAGAAACAGCCAAACATTCATAAGGCCTGTATAGTACACTCTTCATCCATTCTTATCGATTTAAAGGAGATTAAGGCATTCAATGTGGGATTTCATGCGGATGAGGAGAGAATGACAAACCACTTGGAGAAAGATAGGGATGAAATTCGGAGGATAACTGTAGTGCGGAACAAGACCATATTGAGCAAACTATGCAGGACCTCCAAAGCCATATTTAAAGTGCCATAAAATACCTATGCCATAAAATACCTGTGCCAAAATTCGAGCTATCGACTATAAAATAGTGCTGATTGAGAGGCAACCTAACATCTCTACCCTTTATTTATTTCATTTTTCATTAGTCTAGGAGTTTTTCAATTTTTCAACATTTTTATTAGCTTAGGTCATCGTTCATCCATGCATGTCAATAAATAGTCTAAGCACAATCCACACAAGTCCCAATGCATTGAGCACGAGTCATAAGGTTGAAGTCGTGTTTTAGTCAGTCATGGGTCAAATTGAACAAAGTGCATGATTAGAGCTAAACTTTGTTGGTGATTCACATTTTTGTGATATGAACTTTATATTGAAACATAATTTATACATCTTACATGCCAACAGTGTACACATGCACATTGAAATAAGTTTGGGGGAATGGTGCATCACATGGATTCCTTCATGCACACCCAAGTTTATCAATTATCACCATAAGATATAATACACATACTTTACACTTTTGTAGGATGTCACCAAAAAAGCCTCAACAGGAAAAGAGAAGGTCGGCTCCACATATGGCATTGTAGGTCTCGATTTTCGACCACCTCCATACTGATCAGGGGAGTTCTAGTTATCTCATTTCTTGTGCTTTCAGTTTATTTTGTCCCTCAATTATATGTATTTGAACTTCTACTTTATTTCAACAATGAGGGCAAGGTTATGTATAAGTTTGGAGGTGGCATAATTTGATATAAATGTGGCATTTAGATTTTGGCATCCATTTATCGTGTATTATTCATATTCCATCAACACATTTGCTTAATTGTTGCATTGTGTGTGCTTGTTGAGTGTTATGAAATAATAATAATAATAATAATAATAATAATAATAATAATAATAATAATAATAATAATAATAATTTGCATAGGTTCTTCATTTTACTATATTGCTTGTTTTATGTGCTTGTGTGGGCTTGATAGCCTTGCCGACTATGATGAGATTATTGAAAAAGCTATTCATAAACTTTGGATATAGTGCTGAATAGATTAACCAATACTTGTGATGCAATACTTGACATTATCTATGCACTCTATTCATGTTTGACATGTTAGGTGAATGATTGAATTTTGAGCATAAAGTAGAAAAAGAATTATAACCCTCTATTGAATTAACACGTAAATCACTTTAAGACAGTTTGGAATTGGTTGAGCTATTATAGGGAGCATTGAGAGAGGTAGGAGCTCCGTGCATGAAATTTTATTGTGTGAATTGCCTAAATCAGTGAGGTGAAGATTAGGTGAAAATCCTAAATTAGGGGTTGGTTTTGGAAACTAAATGTATAGAACGATAAGGGCATAAAATTAATTTGTGAGAATAAGACACTTCTTTTCATGCCTTTATGATTCGAGCAAGTAAGCCTGTAAGGATATTTCAAAATCCGGTGCCCTAAGGTCAACTGGCCTGGGAGTCACCAACCTAATGCTCGCTAAAGGGGTCATATAGAAAACAAAAAGGAAAGAGATTAATAAAAAGTCATCTGATCGAGCATTTATAACTCGAGTAAATAAGCCTGCAAGAGTTTAAAACCTAGTGCCCCAAACCAACTGGTTTGGGAGTCACCGGCCTAAAGCTCGTTACATGAGTTGTATAGAAAGCAAATGAGATGATGATACAAGAAAAAAAATTGAAAGTGAGAATAACGAAAGAGAAACAAAAACATGAAGAAAAGCCCTTAGACATTTGGTTGAGGAAACTATACCTTTGAAGCGAGTCAAGTAGCCTATTTTAATCTTGAGTGTCGAAGCAATCACACTTGGGAGAGCCTTCACTTGTTAAAATGTAAACTTGTGATAGTGAGATCAATCCAAACTACGAGAGGGTGAAGACTACAACTATGTAAATTCCTAAGTTTAAAACACAACCCCGGGGAAATTGAGTGAAAATAATAAGTTTGGGGGTTGTGTATCTCTCGAGCGAGTAAGGATACATTTGACCACTTGGGGTCGGGACTCAACCCATCATAAATTTGATATGTTGGCATGAATTCACACACATACGTTAAGTATGCATTTAACAGGTAAATGTTGATGTCATTTTTGCACTGATAAATTTTAATAAAGTCAAATACTTAGTCTAATCTTGAGCCACGGCAGAGTATTAAGTCATATTTGTTCAGAATTAAGTCACTATCTTGTTTGAGGACAAACAATAGTTCAAGTTTGGGGGGTTTGATAAGTGTGTTTTTACACACTTATTTAGGTCACAAACATGACTTAATTATGAGCAAAATGTTTAAATTGTGACTTAATCTCATTGAATTCATGCAATGTAGGTGTTTCTATGAAAATGGTGAAATTCAGGACAAAAGAGCCGAAAAAGGACTAAAATGGAGCAAAGTGATAGTTCAGGGACCAAAGTGAAATTATCCAAAAGATGGTTTGAAGGACAAATCAAGGAGGTGAATGAGCTAAGTACCAATTTGGTGACATTATGAAATGATGGAAACAAAAGAAACAAGCAAAAAGGACCAAAATGAATCAAACTGAAAGTTCAGGGACAGAGTTGCAAATAATCCATAGATGAGACAGGAAATGGAATGAAGATTCAAGAGTGTTAGAGGTCAATCGGATGAGGAAAGGAGTCAAAGAAATGAAATATGGTCGAAGTATTATCAAGTATCAACTTTCAGGCGAAAAATCTATACTCATGATTTTTAGTCTCTACTTGAGATCCATTTTTGGCATAGTAAACATCAGAATTTGGGAAAGCCTATTTCTATACAAAGTGTAGATATTTGAGTTTTCTTCCCAATTTACTTTGAATCACTTCAATCAGAGATCAGGAGAGAAAGTCATGACCAAAATACTAAAACCTGACTGGCGAAAAGAATGACATAACCATGCGGTCGCATGGTAGAAACTCCTATGCGGTCGCATAGAGGCATCCCGAGAAATTATTCTCAAATCTTTTTTATTCTATGCTATTGCATAGAAATGTACTATGTGGTCGCATAGAGCAATTCGGAGGCCAAATCTGCAGTTTCCTTATTTCACCGAAACTCTTATGAAAACAAGATTTTTAGGGTCCTGTATAAACAAAAACTCGACCAGAACGAAGGAGATGCCATTTTTAGAAGAAAAATAGAGATTTTGAAGGAGAAAATGAAGAGAGAACAAGAGGAAAATATCGCGTCAATTGAAGAATTGATTGAAACTTGATTCGGGTGATGACGTTTCTTCAACTATTTTTGTATTTTCTTCTTTTTAGCATGTTAGGTTAGATTTTTCATATGCTAGGAGATCGATGTACCATGTAATTTGATCTTTAATTTTCTAGTGTTTCAATTTGACATTAAGACATATTTCTATTGATTTGAATGATTTATATGCAATTATTATTTTCACAATTAAAGGCTTGTAATTGTGTGAGTTTGGGTGATTTATTCTTGCATTCGAGAGAATTGGAATAAGTTCGACATAATATAAATCATCGTTGGGTCCGATAGGGAATAGAAATATACCGCTATGCCCTACATGAATCTTTAAGTGTTCATAAAACCGCATGTATTTTTACATATGTACTTGTCATAGAAATATAGGCCTGTGGTATGTAGAAATAGGTTCGATACATCTCAAGAGAGAGTATTTGATAGATTTAGGAACATTGATTCATCACAATTGAAGTATGTTGTCACATTGTGAAATGAAGGTTTTAAAGTGATAATTGCATGAGAAATCGTGATCCTAGTGTGTTTAATTTCTATTGATTACAACAAACATTCATTCTCAATATTTGATTTCATTCTAGAGTGTTAAAAATATTGTTTTGCACATTTAATTTAATTCAATCATAAAAATTGCATAATTACCGCTTTCTTTACAAAATTAGGGTTTTCATTAGGTTTGCATTCACTTTAGTAATTTAGTTTCGGTTAAGGCGACGATAGATAAAATTGAACTAATCAATCTCTGTGAGATGATATTCAGACTCATTTAATCCACTTTATTACTTGTTAGGGAACCGTATACTTGCGATAGTTTTAAATCGAAAGAAATAATTTCGTGAACAATGATAAAGTTGTATTTATAATGAGTTCTGTTGATCAGATACACACATATAAGACAATTAAATCACCGTTAACCACTTTATATGTACCAATTACTATAATAATTAACACCGTGGTAGAAATGTAGATGACATTTAAATAAGAAAAATGATCCCTATTAAGTTATTTAATGGTATTGTTCAACATGACATCTTAAAATTGAAGCTTGTTCTCTATTCAAATTTTGTCAATGTCACTTATTTTATTAAGATTTTAATCGTCTTTAGATCTTGATGAAAGTATATTCCAGCATCGAAGATATATAACGAAGAAAAGTAAATTTGACTGTTTTCTAGCACGTTAAGTTTTTAATTGTGTCCAATTAAAATGTGTACAACTTAATAACTTAATCGTGAGAAATATTATTCCCAATAATTTTGAAAAGATTAGAATTTGTGAAGGTCCTATTTTTCTCCTCATAATAAGGCTTGGCCATAGGTTAATAGCAAAGTTATTTACCTACCAGATATATTTATGTTCCAGTGTGACGGCAACACTACGGTATAAAAGTAAAATAATTAAATAATAGGTGCAATGGTTTCAATATATAAAAAATATAATTATAAAATCTTAGGTGCAATGGCAGTAAGATGAAAATTAGCTGTGAAGTTTTATTTTATTTTAGACAGAAGAGAAAGAAATACGAAGAAATTTCGATCTTAATTAAAATTATATTTCTTTATTAACATTCAAGTGCATGTTCATCAAAGAACACAGAATATTAATAAATTAATAAATTTTAGGCATGAGGTGTTCTATTCAATTTGTCCTAAGGGTTAGGGTTTATTTCGTAAAATTACCAAAAAAAAAAAAAAATGTAAAGAAAAACGTCGCTTCAATTTTTAGGGTTTCACTTATTTTTGTTCTTAAACATTTTTCCATTTTGATCAACAACGTGAGGGCGAGCTTTCAACCTCTTTTCCTGTTAATTCCCCTTTTTTGGCTCTCCCAAACTGCAACCGTATATTCATTAAATTGCTAATATTAAACAGAATCTTCTAAGTTACTGCACGAAAAGTCTTTCAAGTTGTAATATAGAAATATTTCACGTTATCAATTATATTTTGTATTTTTTCTGATTTTTTAAGATTATTCCTTAAATTGTAAAAAAGTTTCCTTTTACAATCATTTCTAACCCTATATATGTATATGAAGTGTCTCTCTTAGTATTTTAAAACTCTTTCCACATTACAGTCATGGCAGCCCTAGTTAGTGGAGTTTTCCTATACTTCTTTCTCGTTTTCTTAGCCCCTCATACTTTATGTCGCACTCTCATTCAGAAGGACCACACTAACAGCACAGTAGAAACATTGTTTTTCGATTCTCTAAAAAATTTGCAAGGTCATCGTAAGGGCGACAAAGTGGAAGGACTTTATCAAGTCAAGCAATATCTGAACCATTATGGTTATCTAAATACTCTTGAACAAAACAATGATGAGTTCGATGATGAATTAGAGTCCGCTATCAAGACTTACCAACTCAATCACAATCTTGACACTACAGGAATTATGGATTCTAGTACGTTGTCAAAAATGATGATGCCTCGATGTGGGGTACCTGACATCATCAATGGCACTAACACAATGTACCGTGGCACCAACCCCTTCAATGCTTCACTATACAAAATCTTGCCAGGAGACCGCAAATGGCTTGAAACCCTACTTCTCTATAAGTACGTAAAGGGTTTTCCTACAGAGCGTATAGACTCTGTAGATCAAGCCTTAGTAATATGGTCTAAAAAGACACAATTCCAATTTTTCAGACTTGCGGACAATATTGTAACGCAAGGCCCAGATATAAGTATAGGTTATTTTTCGGGTGCTCATGGTGATGGATTTCCATTCGATGGACCTGGTGGAGTTTTTGCACATGCTTTCGGGCCAGCGGACGGGCGAATACATTTCGATGCGGACGAGGCTTGGACAGATGGTGCTAGTCCGAATATGATCGATATAGTTAGTGTTGCAGTGCATGAAATTGGGCATGCTCTTGGACTTGGGCATACAAGTGTTGAGGATGCAATTATGTACCCTTATATGCATTATGATATTATCAGAAGAACTTTGCATCAAGATGATCTTGATGGAATTAAAGCCTTATATGGATCTTGATCAATTTTTGTTTTGATTTTCTTTTGTTGATTTTCCTCCTGATCTTGTATACGATATTCCGACTTCAATTCGTTTTGAATTGAAAATAGTAATAGAATTTATGAATTGAGATTTATGCTTTATTTTTAGTTCAATTGGCTTAGCTATGTTGTTTTTATCGTTAACATTAATAATCACGAAGGATCGAATGATTAATGTTTGCACGTTATGAATGTACATATTGAAGAGAAAATGTAAATATTCAAGGCTCATCACACAGGGTGGGTATGTGGGGTAAATGGAATAAGTCTTGAGATTAAAAAATCATAACAGCGGACAGATTCTTTTGATATTACACATGTAATAACAGTTTCACACTACTACGGAGAAATAAAAATGTAGAAGAGAAGTGTGTATTTTATTTGATTCTATACAATGGAGTTTGTCTATAATTTTTGACGAGAAAATAGAGTATTTAAAATCATAGTTTAAATATTTCGAGGATATTCTTTTCTTTTTTAATCCATTTTTTGTTGTTCTCTTCTAAGTTGTAAATGATAATTGTGGACCAAAATTAAATAGAATCTTATAAGTTACCATAATTTGTCTTTAAAAAAATATATCTAAGGAAAGTCTTCCATTTTGTAAAAGAAGACCATAAATAAATGACGATAATATATAAAAATGTTTCATATTTTCAGTTAGATTATGATATCTTCCTGATTGTTTTTTAAGATTATTTCTAAAATTATACAATTAATATAAAATATTTCGTTTTGCAATATCTATAAGGGAAAATTGCAGCAGAGGCCCCAAACCTTTAAAACATTAGCAGACTTTTCCCGAACCTTTAATTTGTTGCAACCGTCATCCCAAACCTTTCGAAACGTTGCAGCGGAGGCCCTTTTTGACGGTTCTCATCCAAATATCTGTTAGTTGACTAAGAAATTGATTTTGACCATATATTTTTAATATTTTTGAAAGGGTAGAATAGTAAATTTCCATTTATTGCATTAAATATGTTAGAAATTAAATTATATAAATAAGAATAAGAAACAAAAAAACCATCGTCTTCTTCCCAACACCCCACCGCACCCCCACCCCTACCCCCACCTGAAATCCAACTTCAATAATCAACCAACGCCGTCACCGCCACCGTCTTTCTTGATAGAGGGAGAAAAAAAAAATTCTCTTGAAAAATTTCTCTGCAAATTCATTCAATTTATAGTTTTGCTTCCCACTTTGAATTTTTGTATTTATCTTGGCAAAATCTTCAAAAACAAATCAACACATATAGTTTGATTTCCAATGAACTGCCTATTTCAAAAAAAAAATTAAGTGGAAGATGAGGGGGGAGGGGAGGCATCCGAATTGGTTTGCAAAATGGGAAGAGGAATTGCCATCACAGAGTTGATGCCTTTATCACAAACCCTGTAACCCCTGAGCTTGCACTGGCCTTTGATATTCGAAACCCACCACCAAATCACACCCATCAAAGCACTCCCCCGCTACCACATACCACATCGTACGCTTCTCAACCTAACTCTTCCATGGAATTCAACTCGGCTGAGTTGGTTGGGTCGGGAGGGGGTGGTGATGGAGGAGTAGCCAGTGTCGGAGGTGGATTGGGGTCGGAGGAGCCGACTCGGACCCTGAAGCGACCACGACTTGCTTGGATTCCTCAACTGCAGAAGAGATTCATGGATGCTGTGGCTCATTTGGGAAGAAGACAATGAATTTTTTTTCTTATTCTTATTTTTTTAAATTTAATTTCTAACATATTTTAATGTAATAAATGAAAATTTACTATTTTACCCTTTCAAAAATATTAAAAATTTGGTCAAAGTCAATTTCTTAGTCAACTAACAGATATTTGGATGAAAATCGTGAAAAAGGGCCTCTGCTGCAACGTTTCGAAAGGTTTGGGGTGATGGTTGCAACAAATTAAAGATTTGGAAAAAATCTACTAATGTTTTAATGGTTTGGAATCTCTGCTACAATTTTCCCTATCTATAAACACCTATAAATATCAAATAAAGGTCTTCTCTTTGTACAAGAAGATTATTTCTTTCATACATAACATCGTAATGGCAGTCATTGTTAGTCAAGCTTTTTTATGCTCTTTCGTCCTCCTCCTAGCCCCTCATACTTTATGCCGCACTCTCACGCAGAAGGTCCAAACAAATAGCGTCAGTCAGTTCGAGTCTTTCAAAAACTTACAAGGTTATCGTAAAGGTGATAATGTGGAGGGACTCTATCAAGTCAAGAAATATCTTGATCAATTTGGTTATCTTGATGTTCTTGATAATAAGAACAGTGAATTTGATGACAAATTGGAGTCTGCAATCATGACTTACCAACTCAAGTTCAACCTTAACGTTACCGGAATTTTAGATTCTCGGACAGTGTCACAAATGATGATGCCTCGATGTGGGGAACCTGACATGTAACAATCTGAACTTCAATTCTCACTATTTATTTAAATTGGTTTGATCATTTTTCTGAAAATTTTCTAATTAATTAATTACATTTTCAATAGTGTGAGAGGATTTAGTCAAGGATTTATATTGAAGTTATGTGTTCAATGCACAGTACAAAATCATTTGTACTCTCTCTCTCTCTCTCTCTCTCTTTAAAGGAGAACGGTTGTCCTTGAAGAGTGAGAAAACACTATACTAATAATCACTATTATATAAAAATGTCAATGTCTCGCTACTGTAGAAAAAACAGTAGATTCTTCCATTTTTACACACTGTAGCAAATCTTCTTTTTTTTTTTTTTTTGGGTTTCTGGAGCAAAAACGACGCCGTCTACTCTTCCATTTTCAAACAGTAGCAATTTTTTTATTTTTTATTTTTTCCATCTCTGGAGCCAAGACGAGGCCGTCTGCAAACAAATATATATATCTACAGTGATGCACCCACTTGTCTTCAGTTTAGGTAGATTTTTTTCTTCTTCTCCATTTTCACATGCTATTGCCTAACTCCTTTTTCTCTTTGAGTTTCATTGGTTCCTTTCTCTTCTCCATGTTTGCATACTATTTCTGTTTCTATTATATTTGGGATATCTGTATTTTGTGCTTCAATCATTGTGCTTATATTGTATTTATTTTCTTTGTTTGTTCGATCATTGACGCATTTTTTTTTGGCCTTATTTTAGTTTGCAGGTAGTGGTGGAGAATGCTTTCAACTTCTATTTAGTTCGTGGTAGCAGTAATATCTAGAGGTTTTTCCTGCGATGATTAATGAGGGGGAAATCTACTTTCATATGATTTGGTTTTTCATTTTTCTTGTATAGTGTTCAATTTCGATGTTGATGTTGATTTGTTGTACACAAACTTTGGAGTGAACTGGTAAATAAGAGAGTAAATAGAATTGAGCGTGGAAATAACAGAATAGATTAACATGGATTAACATGAAAATAAAACATTTTTCGTGTATACAAATTCATTTAGAAGAAAGTAAAGATGTCTCATAGACGTGTCAAACTTTCACCAACATGGTCTTTTTTGTAGACGATGAACTTGGGGGTTCACTGTTCAAAAGTTCGAAAACACATGTATCGCCCATTTGTAGTTCTTTTTCTCTAAAAAAATCTACCCAACCTATAATCATACGTCTTATTAGACCATTTGATCGCAAATTTGTGGCGAGCTCCCAGTTGTGATTTAAAGAATCATGGATTTGAACACTTCGCAGACCTCTTGGTAGGTGATATCTAGAGAATCGTCCTAGTATACACCGAAAAACCATGAATAAATAAATTATTGATCTTTGAATCAAATTTATGTGGAAGAGATGAATGTAGAATGAGATATTAAAGATGACACCTACAATTTCCCGATAGCTGTTGTGATGAGGTGTGAGTGTTATTTCAAATACAGGGTTATATGTATGTGAAACGTTGTATTCTTTGGGAACCTTGGAGTCATATGTGACATCTAATCCAGAATAGTCAAATATGGTCATATTGATTGTGGAGTTTCCGTTATATTCAAATACCAAAACATGAGCATCCCGTAAGTTATGATGGTTAAAAAATTGTTCCCATCCATTGGCAAAATATATTCTTCCATTATCTCTTTCCAATTGTATTGTGACAATTATACCATCATATGCAGTTACTCGTACTGTGTCACGAAGTTGGTGCCTCCAATCGTTGACAAAATGATTTGGGAAGCATCTATACATATACATTAAAAAGTATAAGAGAGATATTAAGAATGCATCCATTCAAATGTGAGAGGAGAAACTGTTGTGTGACTAACCAGACGGGTATTATGATTTTGTGGAGGAGTAATGATTCTGAAGAAACGATGTGGCACCTCCATTCTGTCTCGATATAGTACAATGAAAATTTTGTTAGAATAACTCTATTATTTACGTTGTGGAGGCCCTAATATAGATTTTAAGGTAGATTTTGCATTATAGGCGAATTAGAAAGTTTGTTAATGGAAGTTCCATGTCTGTAAGATAAACTTTGTATGTGATTTAAAAAAGAAAATATTTTATATGTCGTTGTAGAAGAATATCATGAAGTTTGATAAGAAATTCATGATTTGTGTTCGATTTTTAATAAAAGAATTGAAGATTGACATTTAGTCCATCTCAATAAACAAGATGTAAGTTAAAACTGCAAAATTTAGTGTTGAAAAAATAGCTATGGTAATCAAGAAAGAGTAGATAGACACCTGATTTTCTTTTTGTTGAGCACCTGCAAGCAAAGATATGTAAATATTTTATGTAAGGAATGATTTAAGGTAAATTTTGAAAACATGAGAAGTTATTTAGATTAGAGGATATGTACTTCCTCTATTTTCCCCTTTTCTCTAGATTTGACAAGAGGTTCACGGGGTTGTAGAAATGGACAATATGTTACCGAAAAAGCCTGATCTTACTCTTTCCAAAAATAAAGTGAGGAGAAAAAAATTATTGAAATATCACGTGAGTGACTATTTTATCTTAACACATTTCACACATTATTTGATTGCACTCAAAAGGTTACGATTGATAATGTAATTAATATATAATATATCTATTATTTATCTACATTTTTACTCATTTGAAGAATTTATATAATACTTGTATATATATATAAAATGATTTATATTTTATGTATTTATTTTAGGAATCACATCTATTAAAAAAATTAAGTTGATTAAATGAAATTAAATTTTGATGCTGAGAGTCGGTAAAGGAAAAAGAAATGGGAAAAAAATGAAATTTGTTAGGTGCCTCTGTAATTACTACGAAGGCACAAACTGCCTCCGTAGTGCTACAGAGGCTCAACTTTGAGCCTCTATAATTATGGAGGCATTATTTTTCCCCCTTTTTTTCTCTTAGCTGTTATTATAACAAATAGTTCAATATTATTAATTTTTTTTGTCGAACATAATAGTATAATTTTATATGAAATTATATTTTAGTTTAAAGATGAGTTTCTTATTTTGTGTAAAATTTAACCAATAGTCAGACTCTCTTAACGTTATTTTTAAAATTTTGCAATTTCGATTTATGTGATGATAAAAATTTATAATATATAATATAGAAATAGAAAAATGAATAAGTATACTTAGTTCTTTTTCTTTATCCTTTCAACTATAGTACTTAGGCGAGTATAATTTATTCATTTCCCAGTCTATGTCATTTTCATTTTACATTTTGAACGGAAAACGTCATTGTTTTCCTTTCGTTCGTGCAAACACCTTATCTTTGTCCTTATTTTAATCATTGTCCTTATTTTCATTGTATCTTTCACATCCCTCCCATCCTTCTGTTTTCTCCCTGTCTTCAATTGCGTGTATATTTTGTTCAGCGATAGACATGTTGTTGTTGGTGGGTTTCATTTTTTTTCGATATATTTCCTATTGTTCGGATCATGGAAGTGTATGCATTTTTTTGGTTTCTTTTGTATGAGGATATTGTTTTCAATGTGCATATTCTTAGTTATGTTTCCAATTTTATTGAGTTGATTTTTTTAGTTTCTTTCTTTCAGCAATACAATGGGTAAGCAATATTGGACGCCTACATCTGCACAACTTCAACTTCAAGTTCTTGAATCTATATTTAATTAAGAGAATAAAATCCCAAACAAGTCAAGGATCATGCAGATAGTCTCCGAACTATCGTTGCATGGGCAAATCTCTGATATGAATGTTTATAATTGGTTTAAGAGTAGACGTGCTCGTTTAAGAAGGCTAAACTTATCCACACAAGCACACGATTCTGAACTTGTAATTCAGCCAAGGGTACAAAAAGACAAATTGCAATATAGACATATAGGTATGATTTGTTGTTTAAACGTGATTTCCTGTTGGTTTAATGTTTTTTACGTAATTTTAACATAAATATTTGGTATTATAAAAGTAACTACAAGTTCTACACATATGCCAGGAAGAAGGATGAGATGTTTTAAATTCACAGCAGGTTTCGTAGATTGAATATTTTTTTTATAATTTTTTTTTGCATCCGGCTATTTATTTGGTCGTGTTGTAGTACACTTCCTTTCATCTTGTTTTTGTGAAATTATTTTTTAATCCAATTTTTGCACTTCTGTTGTCTTTCAGCGATCTTATACTAATTTTATGATTGTAGATTCTATTGATCAATATGGTGAATTATAGAAGGATCTTCGTGTTGATGAAAGCATTGGCGTGGAAAAGCAATTTGAAGATGACAATAGCAAACTCAATGTGGTTTACATGTTCCTATCATTTTAGATCGTTCTAAGAGAATTGATATACGAAATATTCCAGTTGAACCTTATATTCTTCCGTCTTGTACAATTTGTAAACATTGTGGTGCAAAAAAGTTTTACAAAGAAAGTAAGGATTTTTGTTGTTGTGATGGAAAAGTTAAATTACAGCTGAACAGTGTTCCCCCGAATTGTATGAGTTATTTACTTCTACTTCATGTGAAGCGATTGCTTTTAAAAAAGTTGCTCGTACTTACAACAACCATTTTGCATTCACTCCATTTGGTATTAAATATGATAAAAAATTGTGCAAAAATAATAGATGTGTATATACGTTCAAAGTTCAGGGACATGTATACTATTTTATAAATCCACTTCTACCAATTGACGAAAATCCTACGTATTTGCAGTTATACTTTTACGATACTTATAATGAAATTAGTAATAGACTACAAATTTCAGATAGGTTAAGTGAATCAACTTTGAAAAAGTTAATAGATATCTTAAAGATAAATCCATATTGTCGTTTCTTTCGATCATTAAGTAAAGTTTCTGATTTTGATTCATGTTGTATCGTGCTGAGATCTGATTCGGGTCTTGACCAGGGAGTATATAACATGTCATCATGTGAACAGGTGGCTGCAGTGTGGGTTGATTAGGATCCATATGCAAGCATAAAGACTCGTGATATATTAATTTATGAACATTTCAATACTGCACATAGAGTAAATTACTACTATGGCTGTTATGATCCACTTCAATATCCATTAATATTTACCTATGGAGAACTTAGATGGCATGAAGGTATCGAAAAGGTAAATTTGAATACTTCAATAATCCATGAAGATTTCATACAAATCAATCACATTGATTCGGTCGAACAACTTATAGAGATGGAAGATCGTGGTAAGTTTTATTACCATTAAAGTTTTTTAATCTTTTTAGAGTGCATAAATGTATTGTCATTTCTAGATCTATCTTTGTAACTTTAATTTTTTTTCCCTTTCAACTATGAAGAGAGGTAAGGAACGAATTACTGTTTCATGCCGTGAATATTATTGCTACAAACTTCAAATCAGACTTTCAGATAAGTCTATACTCCTTTATACAGGCAGACTTCTACAACAATATATAGTGGATATGTATGTTAAGATTGAAACTGCGAGATTAGATTATTTTCGTAATAATCAAAAGACTATAAGAGGTGAAATTTACCAAGGAATTTTAGATAGTATACAAAATGGTGAGAATAAAGGCTATACAATTGACAAATCAATTGTGTTGCCTATAGGGTTTATTGGGGGTCCTAGAAATTTAACTAAAAGATATATGGATGCAATGTGTTTAGTTCAAAAATATGGAAAACTTGATGTATTTTTAACAATGACATGCAATCCAAATTGGCTTGAAATTAAACAAGAATTGAGGCACAATGATAGTATACAAAATAGGCCAGATTTGTTAGCACGAATATTTCAAGCAAAACTTGAAGAACTAAAAACAGCTTTAATAAAGAGAGAAATTCTAGGGCCTATAGTTGCTTATGTGTATGTAATTGAATTTCAAAAAAGAGGTCTACCTCATGTTCATTTTCTCCTGATACTTAAAACGAATTTTAAGATTACTAATTCTACACGAGTTGACGAAATTGTTTCTTGTGAAATACCAGATTCAAAGAGAAATCCTCACCAGCATGCTACTGCGATCAAACATATGATGCATGGTCCTTGTGGACATTTGAATCCTACAAACGTGTGCTTCAAAAATAACCATACTTGTAAAAACAAGTATCCAAGAGAATACATTTTGCATACTTCATTAGGTAGTCACTTTATAGGCATCGTAACGATGGTGTCACTGTTAAAGTCAAAGGGTCTGTATTAGACAATAGATGGGTCGTTCCATAGAATCCTTATATTTTAGCTAAGTATGATTGTCACATTAATGTTGAAATATGTTCTTCTGTTAAAGCAGTCAAATATTTATACAAATATGTATACAAAGGACATGATCGTGTTAATTTTACGGTGAATAAAGAAACTAATGAGCATTATGTTGATGAGATTTCGAATTATCAAACCGCTAGATGAATATTTGCACCGGAAGCTATATGGAGAATTTTTAGTTTTGATTTATTCGACATATCTCCTTCTGTAGTTTCTTTGCAGTTAAATATTGAAGATGCTCAGTTGGTTACATATAATGAAACAGATGATTTATCAGAAGTTATAAATAAAGACTCCATCCAACGAATAATGTTAATTTAATTTTTTAGAATGAATATTTCAAATGAAAAGACACGAACTTTACTTTATAAAGATTTTCCTACATACTTTGTATGGAATACATATTTTCGAATTTGGAGTCCTAAAAAAAAGCAAAATGTTATTGGTAAAATAGTTGCTGCTAATCCATCTGAGGGCGAAAGATAATTTCTAAGAGTTTTATTGAATCATGTTAAAGGGTCTAAGTCTTTTCAAGATTTAAGAACAGTTAATAACATTGTTGTGCTTACTTATCATGAAGCTGCATTTTTACATGGTCTAATAGGTGGGAATAATTATTGTGAAATGTGTTTAAATGAGGCGATCACCTATGAAATGCCTATATCATTGTGTCGCCTCTTTACTAATGTGTTAATTTTTTGTAGCCCTGCAAATCCTAGGAATTTATGGGTTAAATTTAAAGTGTACATGATAGAAGATTTTTTACATGAAAGCATGACAGTATGTGATGCCGAGATTAGGGCTTTGAGATGCATAAATTCATTCTTGGAAGTTTTTGGTACAAACATAAATGATTTTGGTCTAGTAGATTTTGACATTATTGTGAATGATGCTGATGTGTTAGCAAACATGATTTTAGAAGAGACTACAAATATTAATATTCAGTGTGACATGCATTTTACAGAGAATTTAAATAAGGAACAACAATCTGCCTATGATGTTATTTTAGACTATGTCGTAAATAATAAAAATGGAGTTTTTTTTATTAATGGTTCAGGAGGTACTGGAAAAACTTTTCTGTATAAGGCATTACTTGCTGCAGTATGATCTCGACAACTTATTGCATTACCAGCTGCGTCATCGAGGATGGCTGCTTTTTTATTGCCGGCTAGGCGAACTGGTCATTCATGTTTTAAAATCTAACTTCAAGCAAGTTCTGATATGCGATGTTCAGTATGTAAACAATCATCACTTGGTCAATTTTTACAAATGACAAAGCTAATTGTGAGTGATGAAGCACCGATGATTAATAGATGTGCTTTTGAAACTTTGGATAAAATGTTAAAAGATATTACTGAATGTAAATTGCCATTTGGTGGAATGGTTGTTGTGTTCGGAGGAGATTTTCGACAAGTGTTGTCAGTAGTACAAAGAGGAACAAAAGATGATATCATGAAGGCCAGTTTAGTTTTTTCAGATTTGTGGCAATATTTTACATAACTATCATTGATTGAGAATATGAGAGATAAATTAGATCCTTTGTTCTGTGAATATTTACTTAGAATTAGAAATGGAATAGAAAGAGAACATACATGTCACATGATTAAGCTTCCTTCAGATATAATAATAGATTTTGAAAGTGAATTTGAATCATTAAAAAAACTAATTGCTATTGTGTTTCCTAATTTTCACACATATGGTGACAATTTGAATATTATGATGAACAGAGTTATTTTGAATCCAAAAAATAAACATGTGGATGTAATAAATAATATGTTAGTTAAAAAAACTCCAGGAGAGATATTTACATATTTCAGTTTTGATGAAGTAATTGATAAAACAGAATGATTTATTCATAAGGAATTTTTGAATAGTCTAACTCCAAATGGTATCCTTCCACATGAACTTGTACTAAAAAGAAATTGTCCTGTTATGTTGCTTAGAAACATTAATCTTTCAGAAGGTTTGTGTAATGGGACTAGACTTATTTGTCGAGAATTTAAATGAAATGTTATTTTAGCCGAAATTGAAATAGGTGAATATCGTGGAAAACAAGTATTTTTACCTAGAATTCCATTTATTCCACTTGAAGGAGATAAGTATTCGGTACCATTTAAGAGAACTCAATTTTTCATTCGTCCTTGTTTTGCAATGACCATTAACAAAGCTCAAGGTCAAACTTTAGATTTCGTTGGACTATATTTGCCTAAACCTGTTTTCTCGCATGGTCAATTATATATCGCTTTATCTAGAGCAAGAACAAGAGAAAACATAAAAGTTCTAATAAAGCCAATGGATGGAATAAATTCACACAATTGTTGCACAAAAAATGTAGTCTACATTGAAATTTTGAATTTGATACATACTACTTAAGAAGTCTATAATTACAAGTTTTGCTTAATTGGACTGTCAATCTATTGTTAGCCTAAAAGAGGATATTTTCTCTGCTAATCCATCTTGTGCCAAGGAGAATAATATTGAGCTATACAAGGTTAGTTATTCTTACATGTTATTATGCGTTTCAATTATACTTTACTTGTTAGTAAGAAACATGGTGCATATAAAAAGGTCAGATCATTATTTTTAAACATGTCTTTCATAATATTCTGTGTTCAACATATCTTTATTTATTTAGGTCAATGACAAGATACGAAAAAAAATGATAAAAAACATAAGTTTATTACATAATATTTCAATCAGTTGATTATCTACTACAATTAGGACTTATGGGGATGAAGAAAGTATTCGTTATTACAGATATCTACCGCAATCTTTCGTCTATATATGCTCATCCTATCCGACGAAACTGATTCAATTGGATATCCCAAAACAAAGCATTCTATATATTTGAGCACGAAAATTCCACAATTAGGCCTGTGGAAGAAATAGTTTAGTGTTAGAATAAATGACTAAGTTTAGGAAATTAAATATTCTGCTAAAAAACAAGCCACTTAAATGCTTACCCATTATTTGCACAGTTTAGGTAAGGTATAATATTCTGCTCCATTTGTTTATTCCTATGTTTCCTTATATCTCCTCTAGAAGATAAGTCGTTTTCAATAGTGCTTCTACCACAGTCAATGAAGCTTTTGCATTTACTTTTACTTGATCCGGTGTGTGGACGTTATTACCGCAATCATAAATTTGAAATTTCCATTCAGGAAAATTGACAAGAAAAGGTATCAGCTATTGCCCGAATATGAACACGAAATTAATATATACTTGCATCTCATCCAAGGATGACCAAATATAGGTACTTTGCCATTCACATAACTTTGCAAAAGAGTTCCATCTGGTTCACCTCTGGTGGTTCCCATTTCTGTATCAATATGTCACATCATGTGATGAGCACATTCTGCTTCAAATTTGAAATCTATAATTGCATATTCTTTTGAAACAAGCGGACAACCATCATTCATGAGTTGCCTCAATAGTTTTAACTCTAACTTAATGTTCTGATGAAATAAATAGATATAAATTAGATTATATTTATTGACTATGAAATAAAATCTATTGTAATTCATAGACTTTATTTACAGCAATATTTATGTCATGTGTTTGATCCATTAGAGTTTTCAACACGTCTCTTCCAAAGACATTGTTACTGCCATCGTCCAAGTATGCACTGTATGACATAATTTTAATTAATTCCAAATAAATCAAAAGAGAACTTGAAGATTTGAGCTAATACAAGTAAAATTAGATTTATTACCCAGATTGATTCTCCGCTATAAAATTTCTAATTTTTATGTATCTTTGCATAAGATAGTCTTCCAGAAGATGATGAAGACTGTATTTGTTTCCCCTTAATTTTTCTTCTCTTTTATCGACCGTTTAGAGCTCTCAATTTGTTCAGCTGTTGATATCTAATTTGGTTTATCGCAAGGAACAACACTTGTATCAAGAGGGACATCTTGTTGCATGGAACCTATGATGACTTCCACGTTTGATTTTCATTCAGACAATGTGTTCAATATTTCCTGATTTTGTTCATCGACATAGGATCTCATTGAACTTAAACTGGTATCAATATAAGATTGCATACCCTGGTATCTATCTTCCTGCCACTTCTGTTGCTATTCGAAAAATTGTCTTTGATTGTCAAGAATTATCTGATAATAATGTTGCGTGTAATCTTCTTGCCATTTTTTTTGCTCCTCAAATAACTGTTTTTGGTTTTCAAGAACCGCATGGTGGTGAGCTCTTGATTCATCAACAAATTTTGTCTTCAAGTTGCTATATACACCAGACACGTCTGATGCTATGTGTTGCTTGTAGATACCTAACAATTCTTCCATTTTATCTTCACTTAAGGAGTTGGAGTCATTGGGAACAGAGCTAGATCCAAATACAGGTGAAGATGTAGAAGTACCGGAATCATTGTTTCTTGCACATATATATTGTCTGGGATTTGTTCTACTGCATTATCCAATACTTCATTTACAATCCCATCTAATCTACTGTGTCCATTATCCACTAGCAATGAAAGAGTTCCCTACCAAAGACTTTGTAATTCTTCTTCATTAGGTTGTAGCACAGCAATCACTTGAATCTGTAATCAAATTGAAATACCAAAATCGTTTATTTTGAGTTTAATTTTATTTTAAGATAATTGAATATGAGAGTAATTGTACATTCATAAAAACATACATTACGAGTAGACAAAAAAAACTTTTTATCTTTTTCAGTTACAAATTGGTTGGGTTTCCACTTGTATATTCTTGGACACTGTGGTTTTTTATGTTTACGATGTCCAAATTTCTTTCCGATCTTTGAAAATACTTCATATATCCAATACTGCAGGATAATTAAAAATATATATTATATGTATAAAAAAATTTATGGGGATATATTGTACATAATAAGTCAATACAAAAATAGGGACTAATTACCTGGAATGCAAGTGGATACCCATGTAACGCATACTTGCATTCTGTTTGTTCATTCTGTTGCATCCTTTGCATTCTTTTCAGATTGTGATGCTTTCAATGAATATAACAAGATCAAATATGCTTTGCGACCTCATGGATATGCAAGGAACTCATCCAGATGCTCAACCATACCAAGAGTTCTATAATCAATTTATCTTGAAGTGGGTGTCAACACACATTCGACCAACATGACCAAACCAAGCTTCAATTTATCTTCTTCATGTTCGCACACATGGAATGCTTCATAAAGCATCCCCATACTAATTCGACATGTATCGTTAAAGTATTGATTTCTAAGACAATCATTTGTATCACTAATGTCCGTGGATGGTTTATGGCAAGGTAATTCAGTAATAAGACAAAATTCTTGCATACCAAATCTGGCTACACGATCGTCTAACATTATCCAAATTTCATCATTTTTTCCACAATTCACAAGCCACAATATAATTTCATGCACCAACCTACTACTAAATTGTACATTTTTTCCTTTGTAGAAAGCTCCATAAAGAAATTTATAAAAATTACTGCACATCAACAAAATTGCTCATTCGAATCTAGAAATTGTACGAAGTCTCTAAGATATTCAAAATTTGAATAGCAGAAAATCATTGATCCGGAGAAATTATGTATTCTAAAGATATCTGCATAAATTATTTCAAAAATCACATCGTATTTATGAATGAATCTAAAAATTAAAAATAGAGAAATTTTTTTTAAGAGTTCTAAATAATATTATATCTTTAAAACCTATACATGCATAAATATTTTAAAATCAATAATAAAATATCTTATGTTCGTGTCTAGACAATTCAGACAATTCATGACATAAAATTCGTGACATGAAATTATGACTCGCCTTGGCCTCACCTCCGTGATTATGCAGGCGTTGGCCTCCGTGTTACGGAGGCCTCAACACGGCCTCCGTGATTACGAGGCAGGCCTCCATCATACGGAGGCCTTGTTGTGGCCTCCGTAATTATGGAGACACATTATGGAGGCTTGGGTCTCCATAATCACGGAGTTTTTATGGGTAAAATTGTTGCCCATACACAGATCTGTGCAGATATATGCAAAATTTTTCGATTGTAAATTTTTAAGTAAAATTGTTACATTTTCCGGCCAATTTTAGAGCTTCTCCTATTTAAATCTGCGAGGAGTTTCTCTTGAAAATGTATAGATTTTTGGGACTAAAAATATAATAAATGGGCTTTATACAACCACAAGATACAAAACTGTCACATATGAGCTGTATATTATTGTTGTTTTATGCATTTGGTCAACAATCAATGAAATATTTTTGTTTTGTTATGAAATACAAACTATTCACACCTTTTATAGAATCTCAAATCTACGTCTTTGTTTGAATTCTTTAATTTCATACGCAAAATCATACATTAACATATTCACGTGTATTTGGATATTTATTACAATTGAATTTATTTAAGTTAAATAAATAACTGAATCAAATTTTCCTTCCGTTACAATGAAGGTTTGTAGCATGAATACTTTTTCTCCGGTGAATACAACTTAATTTAATTCAGATTCATTCTTGTACCATATTTAAACCTTTGACAACCCATATCTATGTTCAGTCGTTATGAATCAATAGAGAATGGGTATGATAAGATTTTACCGTGTAAATCTTAATCTTTTTCCTTTTTAATCCAAATTTTGATGTCCTTTTATTATATTTATAATAGGGAGAACGAATAAAATATAGTTTTACATATTTTGCTCTAAGTGTAAATCCTTGAACTCACGTTATTTCTGTACTATCAGCAAATGAATATTACAAGTAATCTCCATATCTCATGCAGACAACAAGTTATGACAGTATATGGCTAATAATAAGATTTTACTTAGTACATACTTGTATTACTTTTTATAAAAAAATAAAATTAAGAATAGAAGATAAAGTACGGGAAATCAAATATGATATAATTTTACATGTCTATATATATCTTCTTTTATTTGTCAATTGGATATCTCAAAATCATTTGCGATTGAAATCTTCCTTTTGTGTGTATTTTGTCTCTATTATTCTGTTACGAAATTGCCACGACGGAAGAACAATACCAACTTCTACCAAAAATTATTTCCAACAATCAAAAGTGAAAAGCTAAAGTGATTGTAGTTGAAAAACAATCACCAAAGCCTTCGAGACAAGGCAATGGAAGGTACCAGCATTTGATGTTAATGGATACCTAGGTAATTCTTCTTCATAAATTTTTTTTCATTTCTTTTTGTTTTTTGTTTTGTTTTTTTCTTGATATAAGATCATGTATATTATAGTTATTTATATAGTTCCTCATCTTTTTTCAGGGTAATACTATTCAGGCTAGCTTATATGATTTCAATATCACTGCTTTTGAGGATCAACTTGTTCTGGGAAAAACTTATACTATTTTGAAAGCTTACGTGAAGAACAATACGACAAACTACAGATATTCGACTGGCTCTCTACAATGGACAATATCTGAAGAAATTCATATTGAAGAACTGAATGACGATAATCTAGAGTTTGTATTCTCAAAATATCAACTGACACAGTTTCATGAACTCGAACAATACATGGATATAGATGCTGATTTAAGTAAGACAAAATTTCATAGATGTTAAATAATCATATACTGATTTTACAGAAATATAGTTTCCTTCAAATTTGTACTGCTTATGTTCAGAAAAAAGAAAAATTGATGGCTCATTTCAAATTTGTAGATATACTTGCAGTTGCAGTTGATATGACACCCAAACGATTGATTCAATTCAAAGATGGCAACCAAATTTGGTTGCAAGATATCATACTTCTAGATATGAATTTCAAAACAATGGTGTTTACACTTTGGGATTCATTTGTTGACAGAGAATGCTTATTGATAGCAGACATTATTGACAAAAAGTCAATCATCTTTGCAAACCGTCTAAAGGTTACATCATTCTTTGGTATGTTCTATTGTATTATTTAAACTCCTCTTAAGGCATATATTACATCCTTTACATATTCTCTATATTGATATTATATAGGTTTAAAATTGTCCACGAAAGTCCGTTACACTTTCTTCATAAATACACATTTCAACGCAGTAAAACAAATGACAGAATAGTATATACAAAGTGCTATATTTTATTATTCTTTTTTTTCCCTCTCGATTATTTTTCCACACATTACTATTGGAGTTACTAATTATCTTCATATCTTTTGATTAGGGTAAGAAGAAATTCCATTAAAATAGATGATTTTGTATTGAAAAAATCATACATGTACAAAAACCCCACAAATCTTTCTCCACCTGTGTGAAGTAAATTCACTCCTATTCAAAATCTTCAAGGACGCCTTCTAACGGTAATATTATTACGTATGCTATTCAATCTGTATTTATTTCCTAATATAGAGATATATATTACAAGATATACATAATCATATTATTTATTTTTCCTTGTAATTTCTCTAAGTATATCCATACTGGTAACAGCGAAAGTTTTATTGGGTAAACGACACAGCAACAACTGACAAAATTGATAACAAATCTTGGTACACGGCCTGCAACAACTGTTTTAGACGGTCAAATGTTGATTTTGGATAAACATATCTTTGTATTTTTTGCAAGAATCCCAATTCCAAAGTTATTCCTCGGTAAAATACACTAACAATTAATTATTTTTCATTTTTTACTTCATTTGGTGAATGTAAAATATTTACTTATGCATGACCTTTCTACTTCTCTTTATTACTCTTGCATCTATTAATACTAATTTCTTTTTCACTTTAAGGCTAGAGCATATGTGCGTCTTTCAGATGTCACGGGATCAATCAGTGCAAATGTAATTGATGAACTAGCTGAGAAACTATTATTTAAAACTTCACAGTCTTTGATGGAGGAAACCAAATTTGTAAGAAATCCAACTTATCTCAAACATTTTACCATTCAGTACATATTTTAGTATAATAATATTAATACAAATTAAAATTAACATAAGGTTCAAAGACAAATTTCGAAGCAACCATTAAAAAAATGCAGGATACTGAACGAGTTTTCTACTTAAAAGCATCGCAAAATGAACCTAAATCATCAAGTTACAGATTTGATATCATCTCTGTAACAGACTTAGACCATCCAAGTCCAGGACAAGAACTCCAAGCAAATATTGATCATACAAGTCTTGAACAAAAAATCCAAACAAACGTTGACAGTCAGGTTGTGGTTACAGCAGTTGGGAAAAATGTTGAGAAAGCGTTAGTACAGACTATCAAGAAGATTGATCACCTCCAGAAAGCCCTTTTCAAACCTTCCAATGAGAGTTCCAGCTCAAAAGTGGCTTGTGATGAAAATATAAGTTCAGAGACAAATCCATTTGCTCACAAAGAAAAACTTGAGTAAATGGTAGTCGAAATATTTTCTGTAAAACCAACCTTTTGACAAGAGTGTTGTTTGATTTTGTGAAATTTTTGCTATTTCATTTTGTGAAGTTTGTCTTCATTGTAAATTTGATCTTGAAATTCTATTTTGTTAAGTATGTATAATTTCCTGATTAAAAGATGCCAAACAAAAAAAGTAATTGCAAATGATGTATATGTAATTCCTACATCATTCATCTTAAAAACCAGTCATTATTTATTTTATCCTGGCTATACTCTGTAATTAACATGGTAATGAAGTTAATTTTTATTCTTTTTTATCTATCATTGACTGTAATACAAACACATGATTAACTACGATGAATTTACAAATTTACAAATTATAATCAAACACATCAATATGTATACTATTATCTTAATTATTTGCTGGTTAGTTCCTTGCCAATAATTCCATCTTCCGATATATTTTCAAACATATTCAATACATATGTTAACCAAATCATAATTCATGCACAGCTCGTGCATCGCACGTAATATAGACTAGTAATATATAATAACTATTAGTTATCTTAAATTTATTGTTTTTAAGATGAACTTTCAAGACATATATATTATGAGTTTAAAAGGTTCAAAAGTGCAACTTGATGTATTTAAAATTCGAAAGTAGTAATTCGATTCAATGTAAAGCTCAAATGAATAATCAAATTTGAAGATCGAACCACACCATCTTGCCGAAGATATCAAGGATGAATCTCATATCGCTTAAATAAGAAAATAATAATCAACATATAAAAGTATAAATATGATGAAATAGAATGAACTCAACACTAAGCTTTATTTTCTAATTTCACAAGTTTTTGTCACCTAAGCTAACATAAAATATGAGAGACTCCTTCAACTATGCCAATATTCTCGAATCAAATAGGAGACCAAGAAATTTTGTATTCCACTATAGACAAAATTTGGAATGACTATCCCTTCTCATACGCAAATAATTAGTATTAATACAGTAACGGCGATAGAAACCGGAAGTTTTTATGTCATCAAATGCACACATGGCATGAATCCGACGGCTGGTGAAGTATTATTTGGCAGATAGTAATCAAGAAAATAAAAGATTGAAGGGCCCCAATTAATAAATTTTATAGTACACTTGTAAGATAAGAAATTAACAAAACTAAAGCAGCTATATTTAATATGTCCCACATCCCCAATTATTTGAATAAGATTAGGATGGATTTTTTGGAAAAAGATTTTAGGCCTCATTTCTGGAATTTCGTATCAAACGCGAAAATTACATATCAAGAAGAAAAGATACAGCTACAACCTTTGCAATGATTAATCAATCATGCAAAACTTAATCTTAATCAAACCAATATACATACGAAAGAAATATTATAACAACCTTATCTATGTAAAGATCTGCCAAAAAGGATACTAGAATATTGCAAAATTTTGTGCAATAAGCTAAGCACGAGGAAGGATGTTACTCGACAAGTAAGAGGTCAATCTTCTCCGAGAGCTTACATCAAATAAAAGATTTGACCCATTGATGACTACTATTTACAACCTTGAACGGAAGTTCTTGATTGTGTGCAGGATTCAAGATTACTTTTGAATTAGAAAATTCATTCAAATAAAAACTACTTTGTGAGAGAACATTTATTGATTGTTGAATTATTTAAAAGTGTCAAGCCTTTATGTTGAACGGCTTGATTGTATATTGTTTTATATGAAATCAATCATGCATATTTACTAAGCTGTGTGCAATTCAGCAAATTCAGGAGTAGACCAGGAAATCTTTCTTCATTGTTAATCCTACGTTGCAACTCATTGACATTAAATTTTAAATTATAAGTTCAATTATATGTTGTAACATGAAACTTATATTCTTGAAAGTATTATTCAATATCATCTAAATATGAGAATCCGACACTATGATGACAAATAATACTATTTATTAATTTAGAATAATGTTATTTAATGTCATTGATGTTAAGCATCAATCTAGATGACAGTTACATAGTACTAAATGATATATTCTCTTTAAGTGCAAATTTACTTGATTCATTTAATTGCACATATCTAGTGTGATCGCCTAAATTGGTGTTTTAGCACCAAATGGTGTTAGATAGCATTATTTGTCAATTTATGCATTGAACTCAAATAACTAAATATGCATCATAACATTAATAGTGGCGGGGTGTGGGGGCCTTCACAGAGCTCTAGGGACGAGGTAGTGGGGGCCCTCACAAGTCCTGACCAGTCTTTTTCCCTTAGAATCTCCCTATAAATTCACTAATTCACCAACTTCGTGAAATCCAACGCTCCTTCAAAACCCAAAATCTCACTCTCTCCCCACCCAACGTCTCAACCCTCCCTCTCCTCCAAAAATGGGAGTGCAATATCTAGATTTCCCAGAAAATCCCTTGAATTTGCATAAATTCAAAGAGTACCCCGAAAAAACTACAAATTTGAAATCCTTTTGGGGTTTTCTTTTATCCATTGTCATCTACATTTCCATATTTTATATTTTTAACCTCTGCCCTTCCACTGTTTTAAGTACTACCAAATTCTGGTTTTTTATATTAAACACCCTTATTCTCATCATCGCAGCTGATTTTGGCTCTTTCTCTGCATCAAAAGAGCATGATGTTTACGAAGAAGAGTACGAGAAAAATGCTAGAACAAGAAATATTTCATCTTTCGGAATTCAAGAAATTCCAGATGATCAAAAGGAGGAAATAACTTATCAGAAGGAAACAGTTGATCAGAAATTACCTGAAGAAAAGATTATAAAAACGGCTATGCATGTGCACGTGCCTGTGCCAATGGCTCATGTGAATACTGAAACTGAGGAAGAAGGTAAACAGATAATTACAATCAACGAGAACGTCAAAAGTCCAACTGAAAATTTGGACCAAAGAAAACAAGAAATTGATCAGAAAAATGGGGCAGGCCAAGAGGAAGAGAAGAAGAAGATCGCTCGCTTCAATTCTGAGAAAATGACAATGGAGTTCAAGCAAGAAGAAAAAACTGTCTTGCAGAGGTCACTTTCCGATATGAATGAAGGGAGTGTCGAAGAAAACGAGTTTTCGGCCATGTCAGTTGAAGAACTGAATAGAAGAGTTGAGGAGTTCATTCGAAGATTTAACAGAGAAATTAGGGATCAGGCAGCAAGAAATAGGCATTGATAGTTAGAGGACGTGGAAAATGATGATTCCAGATTCTGAATGTATTTTGCTGTCACTATTTTCTTTTTGTTTGTCTTGTCTTTGTTATTTTCCGGTCGCTGACTGTAAATTAAAGGGTGATTTAATGTGGAGAAATTAATAATCATGATGAGTTCGAAATATAGCCTATCCATTATTGGAAAATGATAAATCTGCCAAAAAGACCTTACAACGGTCATCATAAAATATGTTAGTCTCATTACAATATTTGTTGCAACGCGAAATTTCATTAAACGATTAATCTGTTAGTTACAGTTTTTTATCATAAACTCATTATTTATTCTTTTCTTTTCTTTTATTCTTTTTTTTTTTTTTTATATAATGGAGGAATCCGCAGCCGCTACCCTTCGAGTGCGTACTGGGTAAACCCTCGGACTGACGCAATAACCTGCAAACCACGCCAGCCAGATAAACCGCACTAAGCAAGCCTTGTACGACAAACTCGATCGAAAAAATGTTGGTAGGGAAAATCGAACTCGTAATCAAAGGTTTCCGCGCTCACCTATTCCACTCATTATTTATTCCTTTCTTTACGATCTCAATTGTAAGCAACAATCTTTCCTATCTTTTATCTTTAAATCAAGAAGGGTCATATGCATCATCAACTCCCAACTCTTCAATCCCGTTGAAATATGGACATGCAGTTGCTTGAAGTTTAACTACAAAATCCTCCGGTCATTGTGATTCAATTTGCGTCGTTCATCTTGTCGTCCACAAGGTTAATTAGTTTGGAGTTTATATATGATACCACTTCTTAAATTTATTAATAGAGTAGTCAAACTTTTAGTTGTAAAACTATTAATTGCTCGTGTAGCCGACGAGGAGTTTCATTTGCATTTTCCTTATAATTTTATTCCTTAAAATGTCAATTTTATCCTAATTTATTTAGAACGGGTCTTCATGTTTCTAACTTCACCTCCGGTTGAATTGCTTCCACCATCCTGAGCTGCTCCATTCCGTCTCCCCAACTCCTATTGATATCACTCCCCCTTGATACAACTCATTAAGTTGGATTGTATATAATCAACACCTTGTTTGATAAAATTTTGAAAGAGTTTTATCAAGTTTTTAGTTATATATTTGATCAACTTTTATCAAAGACCTTGTCACGTAGGCCCTAAACAAAATTGGCGCAGATTAACTTATTTATCTTGTCAATTTAAAATATCATAAGTATCCTACAACAAAATCGAGAGACCAAGGTATCATCATATACATGAATTGACTAGTGAATGATTGCGATTGGGATGGATGCATATGAAATAATTTGATCTGGATATCGACAAAAGCATCACGATTATCACCACCGCCATAAAAATATTAACAAGTATAATAATGGGAAAGACCATTATTTTTGAATTGACAAGCATGAAATATGTCTTGTATAGGGTATGATTAGAAGAACAAGTACATGGAATTTTGGAGATTTCCTGTGATCGGGAAAAAGAGTCCACAAAATTGTATTCACAAGTACCATTTTTGTAGGTTTAGTCCCATTTGATCAGGACATATCCTAAACCCCACCCTACCCCGCCCCACCCTACCCCGCCGCTACATACAAAATTAAAACGACAAGAAAAAATACACGTAGCCACAGGGCTGAATGTTGATCACTATTTCCTGTCTCTAATCTATTTTTCAGAATCCATATACGCCAAATTGCATTCTAATGATTGATGATTGATTGGCTCGAAATCTATTGATTGGTCTCGTCTACACGTTAATTTTATTGGAAGAGAGATTTATATATATAGATAATCTCTTCAATGAGATTATTATGTGTAGTCATATTCATTTTCCAGATTGAACGTGTACATAATAATTTAAAGGATTGATATTATTTGAGATTACAAACAGGGATCTACAAATTTTTTAGGAAGATTTACATAATTCATTAGGAATTAAATTATATTTTAGTACCAGCTTCTATTCGCAAACTGATGGACAAATATAGAAGGACGATACACAGTTTTGTGGATATGCTTAGGATAAATATATTAATTTCTTTTGAAACTAGAATCGATTGCTATTGACATATAATAACAGTTTTCAAGCATCTATCAGAGTGCCTCCGTATGAAGTTTTGTACGGATGGAATATCAATCGCCCATATAATGGGATAAGGTAGGTGAACGACACATGCTAAGACTAGAAATGGGACATGCTATGGTATAAGCAGTGACAAAGCGGGGGTGGTCACATGACCCACCAATTTTTTGACCTTTTAGAAAAATATATATATTATACATTGTTCAAATTTTGAAATTTTAGTCAATTAATAAAAACTTGGTCAAAAATATCGGTGGAGAAAATTTCACCTTGTTAGGAATTAATTCCCTATTCCGACTAAACACGAGGTAATAAGAAAGTTTTTGATATTGAGTTGATTAATAGTTATGCTAAAAGTGAGTTATGATTCAATATTTTAATCTTTAGCTTCAACTTTGAGCTTATTCAATAGTGATTTTGAGAAGTCGGTATTGGCTTACTCCATTCTAATAGTGGTGTGAGTGATGGAGTGACCCAAAACAAACGAAGAGGAAATTGAGAGACGGCCCATGAGAAATTGGCTTCAAAGATAAAGGAAATAGGTTAGTTATGCTCAATTAAAATGAAAGGGGCAGAATATATGTTGCATATGGAGAAAGTCGTTATATTAAAAAAAAAAAAAAAAAATTGAATGGAAAGTTGTGGAATTCATGAACTTACGTTACCTCAGCTTAAATAGTTGAAATAGAAAATGGGAAAAATGGAGATAAGAATTTGGGTCGATTGCCTCTGTGTCTAGAAAAGGGAAATGATAATTGAATAGGCAGCAGAAAATTAGAAGAGGATTCACAAAGAAGTATATTTAAAAGAAGAACGGAGGGAAATGGAACAAGGAATTGAGGCTATTCTTCCTAGCGAACTGGAATTTGAAAACTAAGAAGGAAATTGAAGTTCAGTGAATTTTATCTCGGCTGTGGAAGAAATGGGAAAGGAAAAGTAGGGGAAAATAGGAATCTAATGCTTTTTTTTTCCCCTTTAATGTCTCAACCAATCGAACTTGAGAACAAGTCAACATATAAACGTGGTATATAATAGAAGTTTAATCCTTCTATGATTGTGGTTGTAGGGATCTTCGAAGAATTTGTTTCAATCACGCACCTCAAAAATGATGTCAAGTTGGCTCTTGTTTGACGGTCATTATTTGGCCAAAATCATATTTTGAATAGTGATTTTTTAAAAAATGCGTAGTTAAAAAGTATGAAAGGTTTAGAATTTACGTACAAATTATTTTATTGTGTAAATATATGGTTGAAAATGAGTCTGTAAATAAAAAGTTTTCAAATAATGGTTTTCAAAATAGAGGCTTAGTAAGATCATTTGACTAGATGTTTGCCGTCATAGGCATAATCTATGTCGTGTTACGATGTCTCAACATTTTGCAGTTTTTTTTCCTCTAATACATGACACAATAAATTCAGGTGTCACTTCTCCTTATAAATGCCACTTACGTACTCATAGAAGACTAGTAAATATCTAATTTAGAATGAATAATTGCTATACTATTTTTGCATTTATATCTAAGGTTCATCGCTCTCAGTACGGATCGTTGCTAAGAAAATACAATATGTTTTTTCTTTATCAACTTGTTTGATTTAAAATTTTGATTGGACCCTCCTAACTCAAAATATCTGTAACCGTCACTGGGTATAAGTGGTCGAAAAGATTAAGAAAAATATGATTGCGGCCTAGGATTGCCGATGAAGTTATGCAGATAATTAACGTTGATCAATGGAATTTAAAACTATAGATGAAGTGTTTATCATTATTTCACCAATTGACATGATTTTAGCTGAATAAGAAAGGAAAATTTACAACTGGGTATGTTGTTCCATTTGAGATCAAGAAAAGGATTGGATCACTAACTTACCAACTAAAGTTTCCGTCTTCACTAAGTAAGGTGCGTAATGTATTTCATGTGTCTATGTACACTTCATCTTACGCGCTTAATAAAGTTCCTATTGAGATTCAACCCAATTTAACTTTTTGAGAATCGACCAGTTCGAATTTTAATGCAAGAAACGAAATATCTCCATAAAAAAAGTTCCTTTATCAAAGATTTTATGGAGAATTGAAGGAATCGAGGAAGAGAAGTGAAACAACGAAGTCGAAATGAAAGAAATTTTCTAGAACTATTTTAAGGAATTTTGAGGATCAAATTTATTCAATAGATATATTTTAACGCCCTGAAAATTCATGTTATTTTCAAATTTACTTGAACCCGAAAATTTGAAGAAATCGGGATTTAAATAAATTAGTGAGGGAGCCAATTGATAATTTTATGAATTCTTTGAGTAAATGGATTAATTTCAGAAAGTTGGGCTGGATGACCAAAAATAAAAATAAAAATGCAGAAGTTTTCCACTAGTGGGCTTTTTCATTACTGGGCTTTAAAATGTCATTTGGACTCACTGCATTTAGAGTTAGCTTTTGCATGTTAGCACGTTTGAAAGTTCTTGTCGAGGCCTTCGTTTTAACACCAAAATTGCTAGTTTTCAAGAAGTAGAATTGCCTCAAACGTGAGCCAAAAGGGGACCCAATAAGTAGGATTTTTGGAATTTGCACACGTATCTAATTCTTATGATCGAGTAGGCATCTTTGGGATGGTTGTACATTATATTTAGCTGTTGAATCAATGTGATTTTTGATTCAGTAAGAAGTAGATGGTGAACTCTTTGAATTGATATAAAGAACAATCTAGCTCGGCCTTCAAATAATTGGACAAAAGTCTCTTCCCTTCTCTAGCTCATTTCAATCAACTTACGATGTTGTCTTGCCTACCAATTCTTTCGGATGCCAACCCTGCGGTCTCTGAGTTCTTTAAGGAAAATTCTTAAGGAGGAAGCATGTTTGACTAAGCTCAAAAAATTTATTTTAATCTAAGCAACTCTTTTACTAAAGCATGTTTAACTAAGCCTAAAAGTTTTCTTATAAGCAAATATTTTGTAAGTCAAAAAAAAAAAAAAATTCAAAATAGTAAAGTATAACTTGTAATTTTTCATTCATATTGGTAAATAATCGAATTTGATTTTGACATTATTAAAGATACACTTATCCAAGTCTAGCGAAGCACGCTTTAATAGGAGATGAAGGGGGGAGACGTTATTTGTGTCGAATATAGCTAGTTCGAGGGACGAGACGTGTAATTGGGAATGTCGCTTTATTCTTCACGAGGAAACTAGGGGCAGCTGGGAGGGGGGGGGGGGGGGGGGGGGGGGGGGGGAATTAAAAATTACAAGGTAGAAAAAGAATTTTAAAAAAATAATAAATTTTTTTCTATATATCAATCTAGTATAAACATTTTTTTTTTTGTAAATTCCCAGGCTTTGTCCCTGAACGACACACTTTCACCCTTTTATTATATTTTTCAGTTTAGATTATATTTTGAAAAATATATAATTACATGAGAAGGTAATGAAAATTATTTCTATCCCGATTCTCAAAAATACTTTGATGGGGTAAGAACGATAGTGATTGGTGACCTGCCCTATTGATATTAGGATTTGATGAACTTTACCTTAAATGACTATTGCTCACCCACATTATAAGTACATTATACACACACACACACACACCCATCAATCACTCATAACAATTCTATTCGTCCATATGGACGGATGAAATTCCTACGTGGCATTAACGAAGTTAAAATTGGACAATGTAGTCAAGGGCGGAACTACATGGAATCCAGTGCAGGCCAATGCCCACACTAGACTCTGAACTTGACACAGAAACTCCAGTGTGCCTCACTTGCACTGGACGTCTGGACCAAGAAGAAGAGAAGAAGAAGAGGAAGAAAAGGGAAGGAAGAAGAATAAAGTGTGTGCTGTCTGCAAGCAGAAGAATGGAAGGAGGAAGAAAGTTTCAGCCGGAGGAAGAAAATGACATTTGCCGACAATAGGGAAGAAGAAGCGTAGGGGGAAGAAGAAGGGTAGGAGTTGGGCGTATTTTTTAATTTTTAGATTTTGGGCCTACTCTTTAGTTAGGCTTTTAGATTAAAAAAAAAAAAAAAAAAAAAATCCTATAGGCTTTGTTATGAATTTATTGACCCATCAATTTATTGTTTATACAATGGACCCCATCATCTTATCTTCTATTGTTAAAAATTGTACTCTACATTGATCATATGAAACTCTTTTTGTTCATAGAGTAATTTTGACAAAAAATAAAAATCATCGTAGCCAATACTTATAATTGTGCCTGCACTGGACGAAATCTCTAGCTCCGTCCTGCATGTAGTATCATTTCCATCTTTCCCCATGCAAATTGATAAGCTTTATGCAAATTAATTAATCGTTAAAACTTTCCATAGCAGAATTTTCAGCAATTTAATTTTAGAAAACAAATCTTTTGGAACCCAAAATCAAAAGCAGGGAACTCGAATGAAGAGATAATTTTATCAATTAATGGGGCCAAAAAATAAAGAAAATGGATGAGAATTCTCTGTACTAATCTTTTAGCTGAAGGAACAAAGGTGAATAAGCCAAATGAAGACACAAAAAATCGATTCCTCCGAGGCGGGCGTAGCTTCTTTTGAGAGTGCCCTCAATTTCAAACATAAATGAAACGGCTGAATCATTCATTAAAATATGCAGGAAGGAAGCCGTGGACAGAAAATTGAGGGGTGTATTTAATTGAGATTTTTAATTATTTTTTGGGATTTAAAAAGTTTAGGGGTATTCAATTGAGATTTTTTGAGACATTCTAAAAATTACGATGTATTCAATTAAAACTTTTATAGACTTTTAAAAAGTCTCTAAAAGTTACGATTTATTCAATTAAAACATTTTAGAAGTATTTATAAGTCTTGGGATATTCAAATTTTAATGGCTTTTAGAGACTTTTATAAAAGTCTCTGGAGTACTAATTTTTAAGTAGAAAGTACTTATATAAAATCTTAAAATTTGTCTTTCATTAATTACGAGATTTTGGGAAACTTTCACAATTTTTTTCAATCTTTTTTCTTTTAAATTTCTATGGACATATGTGATTAAAATTTTTTTTTATTAATTATATTTATTTCTATTTATCTTTCTTTCTCTCTCTTATTAGTGATCACTATTTTCTATGAAAAAATTAAATTGGATTCTTGTAACTTTTTTTCCTCTTTTTTGGTACTTTTTTGTTTTTGTGAAAAAATATCTATTCTTTTATTAAAGTATAAAATTTTATATGAAAAATTTATAATTAAATTTAAATATATTGATTTTTATTTATTTTTAAAAGTATACTATACTAATAAGAATCATATATATGTATAATTTTTTTTATTATTTATTTAATCAAGATCTTAAATATTTAGTTTCTCAAAAAAAAATTTATTATATGGGAAGAAGGGGAATTGTAGAAATTAACACTTCGCATATGAGAATTTCATGACATTGTATCAAATCCACGTGAGTTCTATTTCAAATGAAAGTCTTCAAAAGCTTATAAAAATTTTAAAATGAAAGTCCGTAGAAATCTACGAAATACTTTCACTAATTTCATACAAATCTATAAAAGATCCGCGAAATCCACAAAAGTCATCACTTAAAAATGGTCCATCAAAATCTTCAAAAGTCCCAATTGAATACACCCCCTAAGCTTTGAGTCCAAAAAAGACTTGAGTCCCTGTTTAACAACCATTATTCTTAAAAAAAAAAAAAAGTATATATATTTTGAATAGTAATTTTTAGAGAATATGTTATTAAAAGTATGGAAAAACTTTTGGTTTACGAGTAGAATATCTTGTCACGTAAATGTATGATTAAAAATAGTATGTAAAAAAGAGTTTGAAAATAATAATTGTTAGGGATTAAATTTTTATTTTTTGTTCATTTTGGAATTCATATACATGCATAATAGATCACGTGAAATCAATCAAAACCAAAAATCACGTGAACTCCAAAGTTCAATCCATTCTATTATCTCCAAAAATCACGTGAATCCGAAGACCAAACCATCAATTGGATATAAAAAAAAATAACAAGTGAAGAAGTTTGATAGAGGAATTTAGAGTTCATGTGAAACTTGGGGTTATTCAATTGGAGTTCAATGTGAAAAAGTTTGTTGATTTGGAGTTCAAGCTTATATGAAAATGGTTTGGATCCGAGGAAGAATCATTTGGAATCTGCTTAAGCCATAGGAGAATTTGCTTCAACGATTTGGGGAAGAATCAATTAGGTAAAGTCGTGTTTGAAGTTGGGGAAAGATCGATTGGGCAAATATGTGATTGTCTAACTAATTTAGCCGCATAAGATTTTTTATTTGCCAAGTGGATGGAGGATATATATATTTTTAATTATGGTTGAGTAATAAGTAATCTTTTAAATTTGGTTAAAGTTTATTAATCATTAGTTTGAGCCTCATTTTATTGTAAGAATGTATTTTTAAATAGTAGATTGACGGATAATGTGTAACAATTTTTTATTTGGATTTAATATTATTTTATTAAAAAATATGTGGTTGAAAAAAAAAAAAAATATATATTTTGAAAATAATGTGATGAAACAAGGGAATTAATTGTTCCAATGGTTATTGAATTTATGTCTATGTCTTTAATTGATCACTAAAGTTTAAAATATTGAGTTTTGGTAACTGAGCTTAGGTTAATGTTTTCGATTGTTTACTGAAATTTAAAATGTTGAGTTTTGACCATTGAACTTTGAAAAATGTCGTACGTTACTAATTAATATAAACGTTGAATTTTGAAAATATAGAGTTTACAGCGTGTAATGTACAATATTTTTTAAAATTCAATGATCAAAATTCAACATTTTAAATTTTAGTGAGCAATTGAAAATATGTACTAAGTTCAATCACTAAAACTTTAGTGACCAATTAAAAATATAAAACTAAGTTTAGTGACTAATGGAACAATTAACTCGAAACAAGTCTTTACATATGGTTTGTCCTTTTAGGTTACTGCCGTCTCCAATATTGCATTCTCCATCACCGGACTCCTCGCACACTGTCCTTTGCTCTATCTACTTATAAATTTACTGCGCAGACGCTTTTCGCGTTGGTTTACTCTTCAATTGGGCATTTCAGTAATTCAATTTCGCCAGGTACAATTGTTGTTCATTAGGGTTTTATACGTCAATTCTACCAGACTAATTGCTCGCAGCATCGTCGCTAATACATTTAATATATTTTTTGCTTTTTATCGATTCATTATACATAAATAGTTTTATATAATTTAGCTCTATGGATGGGGTAGTGAATTCCAGACATTTTTTATTTATTCCGTTTTAGACCAAAACTCTGATAAATGGGAACAAAAAGTGATATGGAAAGAGGGAAAGAAGAAAAAAGTTTCCTTCTTTTATGATTTTTTTTATATTGATTATATTTTTTGTGAAATTTGGTTGCAATTTTTCTCTCTGATTTTGATTCAACCTCAAAGTTAGGAATTACTTTTCAATGCATTCAGGGAGACCGATTGTGTAGCGTGCAATGGGTGAAAATGGGAAGCGCCTTCGTTCTCATCGTGATGACGGGGATAGCAAGAACCAAAAGAGGCGAGTGGATAGAGAAAGCGATAGAGATGAGAAGGGTAATGATGAACTGATAGTGTATAGGATTCTTTGCCCAGACAGTGTTATTGGGAGCGTGATTGGAAAGAGTGGAAAAGTAATTAACTCGATCCGGCAGGAGACAAGAGCAAAGGTCAAGGTGCTGGACCCATTTCCTGGTGCTAGAGATAGAGTTATCATGATTTATTGCTATGTTAGAGAGAAGGAGGACGTTGAAGTTGATGATGAATTCAACAATAAGGAACCTCTCTGTCCTGCTCAGTATGCGCTCCTCAAGATGCACGAGGCAATTGCAAATGCGGTGGCTATGGTAGGGGATTTTGACAGGAAGAATAACTACAAAAATATAGAGGAGTGTAAGATTCTTGTTCCATCTAGCCAGTCTGCTAATATTATTGGGAAATCCGGTTCCACCATTAAGAAGTTGAGAAACAAGACGAGGACAAACATCAAGATCACTTCCAAGGATGCTAGTGACCCATCTCATTCATGTGCATTGGAGTTTGACAATTTTGTCCTGGTTAGTTTTTCTTTTGCTTAGAATTTTGTAAGTGTAAATGTCATCTTTACATTGATTTCAGCTAGAATATTTGGCAATGAATTAAAACTAGATTGATAAAGTCCTAAATTTTTTTGTTCTTTACCGGTATCATTATGGGTTGTTTTTATGAAAGTCTTTGTTGTTGTAGAGCAATAATGCTTGCAGTGCTGTTACTGATATTCGTTTAGTCGTATAATGTGATGTATGTCTTTATTTGTGATAGATATCTGGTGACTCAGAGGCAGTGAAGAAAGCAGTTTTTGCCATTTCTGCTATCATGTACAAGTTTTCACCGAAGGAAGATATTCCTCTTGATGTTTCTATCCCGGAAACCCCTCCGAGCATAATCATACCGTCAGATGTTCCCATATATCCTGCAACTGGATTTTATCAAAGTGTAGATCCTATTATTCCATCTAGATCTGTTCCTTCTATTTTAGGTCCTGCAGACGCACCGTACATACCCAGTCGTGCTGATGCTGGGAACACGTGGTCAGTTTATTCATCCACTCTTCCTATGGTGTCTGGTTATGGTGGTATGTCTCGATCAGAGGAGTTGACTGTAAAAGTGCTGTGTCCATCAAATAAAATTGGCCGTGTTATTGGCAAAGGAGGAAGTTCCATCAAACGTATAAGGCAGGACAGCGGTGCCCATATTGAGGTTGAGGACCCAAAGGCCAACTACAATGAGTGTGTTATCAGCATTATCTCAACAGAGGTATGGCCATCATCTCTATCATTGTTTATTTTTAGTTTATCTATTGAAATTACTCTAGAAGAAGACGAATACTTAAACCAGTCATTCTTCTTTTCTGCTGAATAAACCTTTATTTTATCAAGGATATTGTGCCCGGGTTTGCTTTTAGTTGTTTATAGACGGTTGAGTTTAATTGTGATGTTTCTGTGTACAACCTTGGGACTCTTTCTTTCTTTTCTTTTCATTTTTTCATTTTTTCCCCCAATCTGAAGTATTGCTTGGTTTATGGATGTGTATAGGCAGGTTACAGTTTACGTTTATTGATTAAATAATTTGCTGACAAGCAAGGAATACTTTCTTGAATAACTATTACTGTCTTTATGTCTCTTAATTTATGCCAGAAAGTTGATTTCATGTATGCTGTAGTCCACTTTGCTTGGACTTTCATTTGGTCAAAGGTGATAGCAAAACACTTATGTTCATGTTTGACAACTTCATTCAGTTATTATTTCTTACAGTTTCTTCACCCAATTTTTTTTTTGGTCATTTTAAGTCAATTGTTAAATTTTTGCTTACCAAGATTGGAAAAATTTCCTCGTGTATTCCTAATAATCATGTGCAATATTTGTTTTGGGCAGTCATTGGATGATCTGAAGTCCACAGCTGTCGAAGCTGTGTTATTGCTGCAAGGAAAGATAAATGATGAAGATGATGATACGGTAACTTTGCGGCTTCTTGTTCCGTCTAAGGTTATTGGATATATAATCGGGAAAAGTGGTTCAATCATAAATGAAATCAGGAAGAGAACTAAAGCTGATATACAAATCTCCAAGGGCGAGAAGCCTAAATGTGCAGATGCAAATGATGAACTTGTTGAGGTATATGTTATCTGGCTCGTGTTAATGTTGTTGGTCATCAATGTCTCGTACTTGGTAACTTATTTATTGAAAACCTATTTTTCACATCATAGATTGTTGGAGAAGTTGTTAGTTTGAGAGATGCACTTATTCAGATTGTCTTGAGGCTCCGAGATGATGTGTTAAAAGACAAAGAAGGTGGCCACATTTCTTCTGGTGGTGCTGGTTTCTCGGTGCCCTCAGTTTTGCCTAGTATTCGTCCAGCTGCTCCTATGGCTTATGAGCACAGTGCCGAAACTGAGAGTGGAGTGGGCCTGCTTTCTTCCAGAACCTATGGGTCTCTGCTGGTAAGCAACTGTGCTATTATGAAAGCTATTATCCTAGTAGACCCATGTATGAAAGGAAAAAGATGTCACTGTCTATCTCTACTTGACATTTCCTCTTTTGTATAGTAAACTGTGCAATTGCGAACAAAGCATTGGAACAAATTATGATCATTATTCTTAATGAAGATCCTGATTTGGTACAATGTCTTGTTGATAACCCTCTCAAAATATAAAGAAAAAGAAGAAATGAATAACACCTTTTAAGTTAATAGCTATTTTTCTGGATCAGTTAAGAGTTATGCGAAATAACAGTATGGCAAGGTGATACCATGTGTCATTTACACAGATAAATCATGTATACGTTTTTTCTGGAGGATTTTTTTCTTGTTTTGAGTAAAGAATTTTAATTGATTTCTATCTTGGCTGCTAAATATATCTAATAAATCCCATCCATTCCTAGATTGCCTTCAATTGATGGTTTGTACGAGCACTTATTGCTGAAGGTCATGTGTAATATTTTTAGTGGATGTTAATTTTAATTTTTTTCATCAATTATTATTACTGCTGGAGTATTGGACTGATTTACTTGAAATGTTCATGTTATTTGTGTTGTAAAGTTTTTTTCTGAAATTTCTGCTATGGTCAGATAGTGCTAAATGCCATTTCACCCAATCGTTAATTTCAAATTTCATGGTTTGATTTTCCTCTTTAACCTTGTCTTTTCTCTTTGGTAAAGACTGGAGATAGTGGCTATGGATCATTTTCCTCTCATTCATCGTCATTGTATGGAAGGTTAGTCTTCTATGTCATGAATGTGTCTCGGACCTTATTTTTCTGAAGTCTTCAAATTATGTCTTAGATTATAATCTTGCCTTGTTGAGCAGATTGCCTCCACCTTCAACTGTGGAAATGGTTGTACCTGCATATGCAGTTGGTAAAGTCATGGGCAAAGGTGGCATGAATATTGAGAATATGCGTAAGGTGAGTCATTTTAATTTGACAATTGACAGAGCAATGATCAATTCTGTTTTTATTTCTCTTCCACTATTTCTGGAACTTTCCTCCACTTTTCACTTCATTTTTCTGCTATTCCCCCCAAAAAAACACTTCATTCATTTGGGCTAGCTACATATCGAAAGGGTGCAGATCTTTATTTCGGTTGTCCTTTATTGATAGCCTGCTTAGCTTGCATAATAAGAATTTTCCAGCCTCATGGCAGTCCGGATACGATTAGGGCTCTTTTCAATTGCTAAGTTTGGGTGTTTTGGTCTGGAAGTCTTGGCTTTTATGTTTTGCACTATTAACTAAGTTATTGTCCATGTTTGACTAAGCTTATGAGGTGCTTATAAGCTTAGCCATACATGTGTCGTGTCTGTTGAGCCATTACTTTAGAATCACATCAATTGAAAGGCGAGGCACATGTATAACCCGACCTGTTCAGATGCACCGACAAGCATCAGGCACTATGCCAGTGTCCAATGCGTGTCCAACTACCACATGACGCCGACATGCTTCCATCACATGTCTAAGAGACACCATGGGGCGTATCCCCCTTTTTCTTTTGCTTTTCTACCGCAAGGCACTTGACTACATGTCGCCGACATGCCGAATTGGTGAAAAGTAACCAAAACAATTACTGCAAAGCAAAAACTAACTTGGATTTCCATTTACGATGTTTTCAATGATGAGAATGATGGTTTATTTCTTCATATCCTTCTTTCCGGAGCTATTCTTCTTCCAGTGTTCTCTTTACTCCTCGGACCCTAGATTTTCTACTTGAAAATAAGACACAACTTTTTTAACCCAGAGTTCTTGATGTTGTCTTTTAAGACTTTACCATTTTTCGGAAACAAATTTCACGCCATTAAATGAAAGACAAATTCAATTTATAATAATAGTCAACTAGATATAAAAGGTCAGCTGCTTATTATTATTATTATTTTTTTTTTTTTTTTNAGTTTTTTTTTTTTTTTTTTTTTTTTTTTTTTTTTTTTTTTTTTTTTTTTAAAGTTAATCGATGTTCCAACCAATTAATCTATACAATTAACCTCGCGTCCTAAATTTTAAATGCAATTGGTCCTTTTCCATTTGAAAATCATTCGGCCCTTCTTAAATTATTTGCTCTCTCATTCACAAACCTTTGCTTATATGCACAAAATTTTATTTGCTTTACATTATAAAATAAATGAAAAATATTTCAGAAAATAAAACTAAAGGAATCTATTTTTAACCAACGTGTCATGTCAGTACTTTACTAAAAAATCACGTGCAGGACGCACGTGTCTGTATTGATGCTTTATAGATGAGCTGTTACGTTGAAAATCCTGGAACTTTGGGAAGGGCTTTTTTGGGGTTGGGGTGGGGTTGGGGGTGGGGAGTATGCATTTGGTGTCACGTTAGGCTGTATGGATTATTGTGATTTGTGCATGAGTATAACATTTCACTTTGAACTTACATTCTCATATGCACCCATTCTCTTCCAGATATCTGGTGCAGCAATAGAGATTTCAGATTCCAAATCTTCCAGAGGTGATCGCGTGGCTTTAATATCTGGCACAGCTGAGGAGAAGCGTGCAGCTGAAAACTTGATTCAAGCATTCATAATGGCCGCTTAAATTATGACGATACTTTTGTTCCCATATAGATGAAAATTCTGGTTCATTGTTGGGGTTCTTCCTTCAATCGTTTCTCCTCTCAAGCTTCTTTAGGTCAAGGTCATAGGCTTCCGATTGACTCACTTCTCTTCCATAGGAAATCTTATAAAGATGTTGCTGGAAGTTTAGTAGCGTGTTCTGTTTTCAAGCGGCATAGTTTCTACCAATGTTGCCTGATATGATCTACTCACCTATGGCAGATGTTCATAGGATGCTTTCTTTCCTTTTTGTGTTTATCGAGCCTTTGTGCATCTTACTTCTGATACTGCTTTTCTCATGAATTTGATGTTGAGTTGATTGTCAAACTCATAATACATGGATCCTTCAGTTTTTACCCCTTCCTTCCTCTCAGGGTCTTCGTGTCTTTTTGATGTAATGTGATTGATCCAGGTATCTTCCTCATGTGCCCCCAGTGCTGCTCATATGCATAGATATAAGTGCAGAACAACTCTCTCCTGGTGAAATGCAGGTTTTATGAGGCTTTATCTCGTCCCAATCTGAATGCTCTTGCTTGATTTTGTACAAGTATCTAATGCTTGCTAAGCTATGAGACTGATTTCTGATAATGCCTAATTTCAACTGCTTGTCTGGATTCCTTCTTGGCATGCACTACTTAATCTACAAGTATGTCCCTATTATTTATTTCTTTCTTTCTTTCCATCAGAAACATATGCGCATGATTTCCCTTGCTAAGAATTGTACTCCAAGTCATCAGAAGTTCTATTCATGTCTGATTCAGCCTTTTAGGAATTAGAATGCATAAAATTCTGCTTGTTATCTTATCCCAGCATATTTTCTGAGGAATCTTACGAAGTCTTCAATTCAGCATATGCTTACCATTTGCACTTCCAAAAATACTGCTAAATCAGACTGTTAGGGTTCCCATGTGGATTATACATAGAATCAGGTATGTTCACTGCCACCTCATTTTCTTTTGGTCTGTCCGATTTTTATTTTGTTGTACTTCAGCAAGATATAAATTACTACAGTTCATTTCTTATGCTCCGACAACAAGTAGATGAAGTTTAGACAATTAAATCTCAAAAACCAATTATATTCCTTTCCCGAACCACGGTGTTCCAAAAGACCAAGTTGAGTATTAATGTGTTCTGCCTGTTAGGTCTGATATAAGCCTCAAATAAACCAATAAAATTAATCAAAAATTATAAGAATGCAAAATTATGCTCATGACAAACCATAAACCAGTTGGATAATCCATGGTAAAATGTTTCAACAAAATTAAAAGTTGGATTTGGAACTAGAATCTTTAAAAAGGATCAACAAATTAGCAAGTAATAAATTAATGAAGTACTAATCAGTAATTACATAACAGGATTACTAATCTGCTACCAGAACAAGAAAAAAACAAGAAGTCCTCCATATCATCATTACCAGCAAGATCTTTAAGAAAATCACAGTATATTTTATTACTGTCTCATCATCACCAGCATACATGTTTTTCATTCCTTTTCTTCATCTAAAGCTTGCAGCGGGCATATCCTTTTCCCCCTCCCTAAAATAAACACAAAAGTTTAGATTTTTTTGGTTACTTCTAATTAAAATACTTATTTTGGTCAGAGCTAACTATCCAAATAAGTAATATTGTACTCTACTAATTTCACAATGGCACTACCTATAGCCTAACCCTAGCAGTATTCCTATTAAATAAATGCAATATTATTTAAATAATAGAACTTTTAGCATATCATTTTTTATAACTAATTTGAGTAATAAGTATTAATTTAATTTATTGTAATCCTCTTAGTTAAATATAATAAAAATTGGTTGAAAGATAGAATTCTATTTGTTTTATTAAATAGTTCGCATATTATAAATATTATACTTGTCAAATTACTTCAAAATATTAAGTTTAAAAAATATGTTCTCGGTTGTAAATTGGTTGAACAATAGTAATCACGAGCTCATTTAATTTCCACTATTACATATATTAAATGTGCAATGTATAAAAAACATAAGCTTTAGTTTAATTTATTAAAATATACAAAACTACAAACTAAACCACGTTGCCAATAAATTTGAGGTCAGTATGTAACTCTTTTTTCACCATCCTTTTGGTTCATTACTAGATCCAAGCCTACTTTATAAAACCTTTAGATTCCAAGATGCTTCAAATTCAAACTTCATATTTAATCAATCTTAGTCTCATCAGTTAAAACTATATCATTAATATACACTAACAGAAATCATCTTTAATATGTCGTGAGCTTATCCCTGGACCATGACTCAGGTGAAAAGTTAAGGAATTAGCAGAACCTTGGTGCAAGCCTATAGTGATAGGGAATTCTCTACTAGCAGGACCACTATATCTTGTGGTCATGATTGCAAAATACTATTCCATATCTTACTACATAAAAGCGCCATAATGGATTTTTTGGTTATTTTCATATTCTAACAACTGCCATTAAGTAATTGATTTACCAAACCTGTAACTTTTAAGCCACAAGTGACATAGGTGTACAACTTTGTTTTGCACAATAAAGATGCTAAATCCATGATGTTTCATCTTGTATTCGACACCATATACCTTAGTCTTTGGATCACTGCTCTTTGTATTTTGTGCGCTTTATTTTTAGTTTTTTCTAAGTTACCTCCACCTCACTGCTCTGCTTTCCATTTATTTTTCTTATTTTCTCCATTTCTTTCTTTTGCTGCATGTCCCCTTGTGGTAAGTAGCTTAGTTGTGGGGTTTTGAACTATAGATTCAATAAGCACTTTTACTAGCATAAACGATTCCAAGTTATCTCTATTGTAAGCGTCCAATTCTTTAGTAGCCAATGATATTGTTCTTTTGCTAGCATTTCCTTCAAGGTTTTGTTAGAAACCACTCGAATCAGCTGATGTTAACAGTTAGGCCAAAATTTTATAGTTGCATCCTAATAAGTTTGCCCACCAGTTGGTTGATGCCATCCATTATCAGGTAAATCCTCCTCCTCACATTGAGAAAGCTGTAACAGTTATTAGTACTTGCGTGTAATTCTGCCTTCGTCCTCCCTCATTCATCTGGCACTCAAAATTTGCTTTCCATTTATTTTTCTTATTTTCTCCATTTCTTTCTTTTGCTGCATGTCCCCTTGTGGTAAGTAGCTTAGTTGTGGGGTTTTGAACTATAGATTCAATAAGCACTTTTACTAGCATAAATGATTCCAAGTTATCTCTATTGTAAGCGTCCAATTCTTTAGTAGCCAATGATATTGTTCTTTTGCTAGCATTTCCTTCAAGGTTTTGTTAGAAACCACTCGAATCAGCTGATGTTAACAGTTAGGCCAAAATTTTATAGTTTCATCCTAATAAGTTTGCCCACCAGTCTAGTCTACTAGTCGTTCTGGTTGATGCCATCCATTATCAGGTAAATCCTCCTCACATTGAGAAAGCTGTAACAGTTATTAGTACTTGCGTGTAATTCTGCCTTCGTCCTCCCTCATTCATCTGGCACTCAAAATTTGTATTTCCTTATTGTTGTCCTCAATGCATCTGTTCGAATTGAGTATATTTCAGAGGGTGGGTGCCATAATAAATGCTCAAATTATTAGTTTGTGGTCAGAGTAGATTATTTGGGGCTTTGTATCAATCATTTGGTGCAATGGTGGCTGTGAATGTCTGGGGTATAGCAGATGAAGAAACTTTTTGCTGGACTCTAGCAGGTGTACCTTACATGTATAATTATTAATTTTTTTTCACTATTGGTTCTTTGTGAGGTTGGACATGTCATGTCTTTTGTTGCTTTTAGGCTTATATTTTATGGTAGGTCATTTTTTAGTTGTTTCTTTGTTCTTTTATTTATTTGGACTGAATATAAGGAAGAATAAACTTCCTTTCCTTCCCAGAAGGTGCATATCTTTGACGTATCTTCAACTATTGTTTGACATTGATGACAATTTTTACACTTTTTATATGT
>NC_036249.1:2461866-2463820 GCF_002742605.1 Olea europaea var. sylvestris | reverse complement strand
TGTGAGACTAGCAATATAATTATCTTGTTTCATGTATGTTGGTTTTCCCAAAAGATATGAATATCTGGGCGTTTAATTCTACTGAAATTACATGTCTAATAAGTTCTAGATTACGCCTTTGATTATTTTTCTGGGGAACGATTGTTTTGTGGCATTGTTAAAAGCATATTTGCACAACCTTGTATATTTTGTCGCCGTCTTTTATATTTATGAAGTACATATATTTGCTGCTTCTAATCCTGTACTCTGATCTATGCTTAAATCCATTTTCTAGAAAGCGAAATGTAGTGGGCAGGTTTCAAATTATTTCATTATTTAGCATGGTGGGGATGTATTAAGGTAAATAAGGTAAATAATGTAACAAAGCTCTGACTGTGAATTTGTATCATTTACTTCTAATTTGAGCCATTTGTACTCATCAACATAATGCACTACGTTGAAAGACTGCCTATTTGTTTTGCTTAATCGGTTCTCAACTTGAAATGACAATAAACATTGGAACGATTTTCTTCAAATGCTTTTATTATTATATATGAATCTTGTATGTCAATTGCAGTTTTTGTGTAGTGTATGGTTTTTGTTATGAAGAAATCCATGATTGCAAGTATGTTGATTGCTTGAAGATGTATTCATGATGCAATCAATGAACCTGTTAAGGCTTTCGGGCATGCCGTTTTCCATTTCTGATCATTCAAATATTTACTCTCGACAGAGTTCCTGGAACTCTTGGCTCTTACATACTTGTGTTTGGAATTTATCATTTGTCGTGACTTCAGCGAAAGTGCACGGCATAATAAACTGTGCATAGCACTTGCTTGTTTTATGAGTTGATGTATACCTGGACAGTGTCATTGGTCGACAAGGTGGAGACACAATGATGATGGAACTTTTGGTGGTTATATAACTATATTTAGTATATATTATATGGTTAGAAACAGCATCTTCCTTTGATAAATAATGAATCAAATGGATCAGGCTAACCATTGAGAGCTCCAGAAATATTTGGAAAATGGACGTGAGACCTGGTTTTGGTATTATATAGGAACCTTAGCTGGATTCTGTTATTTTATTGTGACATTGGGAAAGGTACATGATTTATCATATTCTTAGAATTTTCATCATTTATGCCTTGCTAAAAATTTAGCCCACGTTTGGTTGGGATAAAGATTAGATTTTTAATAGATTTTGGTAAAAGTTGGTGAAATATGGTTGAAATGTGAGATAAAAGTTGTAGGTTTCATGAAATATGTGTTTGAAATGAATTAGAAGAAAATTGAGTTTTTAAGAAATAGAGGTCAATTAGGGGCTCATTAATGTTTTAGTTATCGTGGTGATTAAAGATCTAATCGCTTTAGATATATCAGTAAACTTGGCAATGAATTGAAAAGAAAGACGAAGTACATCCAGATTTAGGGTTGGAGGGCTGGTTTTGCAAGCTCATTGATTAGTGTATTTTGTACACTTATTTATGCCATTAAATTGAAGTATTTATTAGTGATTTGGATAAATCATAGCTTAATTATGTTTATTATGTTGAACTCAATGCAAATTGGTGGAATTGAAAGAATGAAAAATGGGTAAAAACGAAAGAAATTCAAAGTTTGGGATCCAAATTGTAAATTTTCAATAGTTGATTAGAATCATAAAATGATTATTGAAGATCATGCATGATCAATTGGATGCAATTTGAAGTTAAATGGGTGAAATATAGTTGTAGTATTTTCACAACTTACTTTTTAATTGAAAAAGTTATGCTCCGAATTTTTATCAACTTAATACCTATTTTTTGGGTAGCAAACGTTCGAATTGAAAAAAATTGTATGTATGGAAGAATTGTAGCATTCTGAATCAACTTTTCAACTCACTTTGAACCATCTCGATCGGATATCATAAAAGAAAGTTATGATCAAAATATTAAAAGTTGCTTAGGGATGAACTCGGCAAACTTGCCCGG
>NC_036249.1:2325208-2461639 GCF_002742605.1 Olea europaea var. sylvestris | reverse complement strand
GGGGGGGGGGGGGGGGGGGGGGGGGCACGACACGTGAGACCTAAAATTTAATGACTCGAGAGCCATTTAGATCGCAGGTCATTTTGGTAGATGAATCAATAGTTTCCTTTAGCGATATAAACTCTTTTGTAACTCAAATTGGATAGGTTTTGACTTAAATTTAACTCTTATAAACAGGGAATTTGAGAGAAACATTGAACAAACCCTCTTTTGCTTTTTCATATACAATAATATCATCATATTCATCAAGAACTAGGAGTCAATTACCATATTTTTGAGAAAAGTGGATCAAGCCCTAGCAAGAATTGAATGTCAATTAAATTAAGAAATTGAAGAATTCAACTTTGAAGTCGAAGGTTAACATCTTTTGTATTTTTTTTATAATTCGGGTGATATTTTTTCATTATTCTTTTGGTAATTTATTTAAAATCATGTTAGGTTAGATCCCGTTTTTGTATTGGATGGGATGAATCTTATTATTATTATTATTATTATTATTATTATTATTATTATTATTATTATATTCAAGATTAGCATTTTAGTTTAATTCTTGTGTTTCTTGATAATTTTGCATACATACTATATTATTTAATTAATTAGCCACCAATTAGATAAATAGTTACTTGTTGTAACGTTTGGAGATTCACAATAAGTTTAGAACACAGCAAAATTAACATGTGTAATAGATGTTAGGAATTATATTTATCACTTGCAATAATATAGATAATCCAAAATTTAGAACTTTCTAACCATTTGAATTCGAGTTAGGAGTAGATTCGGGTGGCAGTTAGAATAAAATTAATTTGTCTTGAAAAAAAAAAGTTAAATACATTAGTTTTATCAATTGTGAAGAATACATGGATGAGACTAGGTAACAAATCAAGAATTAAAATAGATAATAATATGCGGAGTTGAAATTTAATATAATTATACATTTTTGATAAAAATCAAACTTTTTATTGCTTTCTTAGATTAATTTAGCAAAAATCAAATCAAAATCTCTCTTTTGTTTTATATAATTTGAATTCCGTACATAATTAGTAAATTTGAATTGAGTTTATTTCATATGGGACAAGAACTCTTAACTCATTCAAATCTATTACTTGTTTACGATTTTGTATGTTTGTGAGTTTCATACAAATACCTATATTGGGCTAGAAGAGCTTTTAAAAGAAGGTAGTTTTTGTAGGAAATTTTTTAACAAGATGTAGAAGCAAAATCAAGAGTCTTGTCAAATGATCTTCTTTTGCTTCATTTGTGGTTACGGAATATTCATATCTTAATTAATTAAAAAACGAAGTTTATGCAAGTCGCTTTATTAAAAAGTTCTTCAACAAGTGAAAGCAAAATTAAAAGTCCTGTCAAATTAATAAAGAAAATAGGATAATCTCATAAGAAGTATAATGGATGCACATCTAGAGTTGATTCAATTCGAATAAGTAAAGCATACCGTGCAATTTTCTTTTGATGGAACGTTCATATATTCTAGATCCATGTGTGCGACCCTTGGTGTCATTGTCTAAGAATAATTGATATTTCCCTGCAGTTGGATCCTATTCGATTGTGAAGTTCTACCTATTTGTTCAATAACATGTACGAGGTAATTGCGTTGTAGTAGATCGTATTCAAGAAAAAAATGTAAATTCAATATTTTTTTCATTATGAAACATTGTGTATAACCTTGTTATGGACTAGTTGAAGTTAAAATTCCATTTCATAACTTCAGAACTTGAATAACAGTTGTCATTGATAATGCTAATAGTTGAGTGACCCTAAAGCCACTCGTGGGTTCTTCGTTTTTTTTTTTCCTTTTTCTTCTATTCTTTTGAGATTTACGAGTTATACTGTCTTCGTTTAGGTAAAAAATAAAAAATAAAAACATGGAGGTCTGAGCAGATGTGTCAAACTGACTTGATTTTTCTCGAAATAATGTGATGATATTAAAAAATGAGTAATGTTATTTATTTGTACGGGTGATCATCATCAAGTTATATGACATTAAGGTGAAGGGGTAACCTGCTAGATACATGTAACATTATTCAACTTCAATAGGGATAAATTACCTTATTCTTTAAGAATAATTCACGTTTGAAAGGGAAATCAACATAAATCCATCCATCTACGTTGTTACCAATGAATTTTAGGGAATTACAGCTAATTAAAACCATAAATGATATTTTCTAGAGACTGCACGAATGTTTTTTATTAGAGATTGAGACCTATCCTTATCGTTATGTGAATCATATCTAAGGAAAACTGCAAATTTTGATAATTTATATTTGTATATGTACTTAGACATGCATTCTTATTCTCACTATTTTAAATAATTTGTTTATCAAATTGATATCGATTCCATTTGGTGTCGAGTAGTGGTAAAGATTTTGACGTGGGAACAAAAATTTTAATTTGTCTTCGGAATTAACGAGATATTGATGTAATAATTTTGTTTTTTAGATTATCGTATTCATTATACCCCTATTATGATCACATTCACAAGATTATCTGTCTGTGGTGTGAATCAGATTTGGCACGACTCTGCTATTATTTTGTCAAGCTTGATGAACTAAACTAAATGTGATGGAACACGATTGAAGATGTAGCTAAAAAGGATATATAGACTTGATATGTAACTTTTATATAAAGAATTATCAAAGAAACGTGAGGTAATTTCATTAAATTATTATATTTTCTTTCATTGCTTCGTTTTCTTGACTTGGAGTATGGAAAGGCTATTGTCACAACATTGTTCGGCACTTCTTATGTTTTTCATGATCGCGAATTTAATCACTTAAGAAGATTTTAATGGATCGATCGTCGAGGTTAAAAAGAGAAATTTGAAGGATTCAAAGAAGTGTCGTCAATACATATTTATTTCAATTGACTCCAAATAATTATTAAAAAAAATAAAAAATGTACTAATTAAATAGAGATTTGCACGAATTCAATAGAGATAATGTTGCAACTTAATATTCAGTAAATAAATTTTTCATTCTATCACATTTTCATTTTTAACATTTCATTGATTAGAAAATATTGTCCTTAATAAGGATTTTCGTCCCAAAATATTATTAAGGAGTTTTAAAATGGATCGAATATTTAATCGTATTTTTGGATTATTATTCATTTTGCTTCTTAAAAATACAATAACCAAATGGGTCTTTGTAATCTTTCTTAAAGAAATTTTGGAAAGAAATCATAATCAGCAATGTTAATTTAAGAATAAAAATGCAATGAAAAGAAAAAGTTTGAGACATAAATGTGATTAATATAATGTGAATGTTATGAATTGATTGCAAGATAACAACGATAATGAAATAAGCAAGAATAGATTAAGAACATCAAAATTTATGCGAAAACCCAAAATGAGAAAAAAGTATAGGTAGAGGAGGAGAAATATACTATGATCAATAATAATTGCGTTTATAACAAGATTTCAATACTCTCAACTAAGATCTAAAGTTCTAAAAATGTATATATGTTATGAAAACAATACAAGCCGTGACTTATATATAAAATTCTAGAAATTAGGTTGTAGATGATTAGGAGTCCAAAATGCGATAGGCGGGTTGTCGCCCCACCGTTAGTGTGTCAGGCGAGCGAAAAGTTTCTGTAAAAAATATGTTGGTGCTGCTCAAGCGGCCAACTAGCAGTAGGCTAGCGAAAATGCAGCGACTTTTATTTTCGGTCCATAATTCTGACCTCTTCAAGACAACTTCAACTAGAACTTCAATACTCATTAGAATTTGGGTCACATTACTAGAATGAATAATATTTTAAATATATTCAAATATTTTATTGTTTAGTACGGACTGCACGGCATGGTATGATCCGTTTCTCTACTGGTAAACTGTGATCCCCCCCCCCCCCCCCCCCCCCCCCCCCCCCCCCCCCCCCCCCCCCCCCCCCCCCCCCCCCCCCCCCCCCCCCCCCCCCCCCCCCCCCCCCCCCCCCCCCCCCCCCCCCCCCCCCCCCCCCCCCCCCCCCCCCCCCCCCCCCCCCCCCCCCCCCCCCCCCCCCCCCCCCCCCCCCCCCCCCCCCCCCCCCCCCCCCCCCCCCCCCCCCCCCCCCCCCCCCCCCCCCCCCCCCCCCCCCCCCCCCCCCCCCCCCCCCCCCCCCCCCCCCCCCCCCCCCCCCCCCCCCCCCCCCCACCAAGAGAAAAACATCGACACATGCCATAATGTGTGGGTTCTATCTTTGCCTACATAGTTTTCCCAGATCTTAATCCTAACGCACATGATTCTTGATTACCTAAATGGGACACAAATGTTTTTATTGCACATATTTTTCTGTGAGGAATTAATGTATTTTTAAGAAAACGTATCATCAAATGAATAAATTAACTATACAGTATTATATATTTTATGTATTTGTATCAGTAACCATGTGATGTGATTCAACATAATTGAACCTTCATAATTCTCTTCCAGCTCTATGTTTTATGGGCACTCACTAATATATTATTTGATCCACCTAAGTTTGAGTTGTGTGTGTGCGCGTGCGAGCTCGTCGCTTACTGATAAGTTTTAATTGTTCGTGTGTGAGTTGTGCATGTGATTTATATATCAATTATTAGTTAATCTTGTTATGAAGTCGTTATCAAAATGAAATTATAATTAACTAAAGAGAGAGATTCATAATAACTTTGAATGTAGTTCATAATTAACAATTTACTATAATTTCATTACATTATAATCATGGGGGACGAGTTATCGTAAAGCAGAGTCGAAAGGTTGAAACATCAATTAGGATTTCACTAATCCAAAGTCGAAAGTTGAAGATCTAAGTATTACAAATTGAAAAGTGATAACATCTTTGCTCTATTACATATCTTAGTTGTAATTGTCTCTTATGTAGTTATTTCAGAAAAACGAGTCTCACCAAGCATTTGAAAAAGGAGCAAAATTAATCATATACACAAAAGATACGAATAAACCATTTCGATTTTAATTCTAAACACCGTACATCCTTTATGCCGTGTGGAAAATGTGTTCTTGATGTCTTATAATTCCTATAAATTGCTATAATAGATCAATTTTCATTAAAAAAATGTTTCAATTTCGGATTATATTTTTATACGAATGAGAGAGAGAGAGAGTTTACAGTTGACATATTCAAGAAAAAATGTGGTCGAATTGATGAATTTTAGCAGAAATGGGCCCACTCCAACCAAATCCAACTTGCCCACTAAACGGACGCTATTCACCAAACACCAAGTTGCATCTCTAAACATCTTAGCAATCTTAACCAAATCAAATTGCTATTCTACGTCTTGTTTGTTAAGATAAAGTGAAGACAGAGTAATTACTTGGAGATTTTCTTGGCTAGTAACCCTAATAAAAAATTGGAAAAAACCTAATGTACAGGCCCTGTGTTCTGTACAGGCCCCCTCACATGCTGTGTGAGGGGGCGGGGCGTGGGGGATTATTTTAAAAAAGAATTACCCACCCCCCTGCATAATAAAAAATTACAATACCCTCAACGTGGGTTTTCTATGTTTCTTTGATTAATTATTCTCTAATTTGATTTCTAATTATAAGCGACTTACTCCTACAATAACAATGCATAGTTAAACAATTGATGAAGGATCCACAATTTGAAGGGACAAACGAGTACCATTTGAGCTTCGATGATAGCTTGAGCCATATAAAGGTTGAATAAAATAATGAAATAAGACAATTTAACCTTAAGAAAATAATAATTATCGATTCCCACCAATACTAGTTTCCAGTTACATTGTTAATTTTATTATTATTATTATTATTTTGGTAATGGAAACAAATTCTAAGAAATATTGTACAAAAATATTTCATTTTAATTGGCAATTTTCATGTGAAACAAAGTCAAACGAATATCAAAAAATAGATGATTTTCTTGATTATTTTATTTTTATTTTTTGTTGACAATAGAAACAAATTTCATTCTCAATACCAGTAAAATCTATCCCTTTAATTGATAATTTTCATGTAAAAAAAAGTCAAACTAACATCACAAAACACTTTTATTTTAATATTTTTCACGTGAAAAATTATATCAATCAAACACAATAATTTAGAATTCTTAGAAAAACCATTTTTAAGCAATTTAATTCCCTAGAATTCTTTTTCAATTCAATTCAATTTCATCTTTGCAATCAAACGAACCCTAAGAAACATTTTTAAAAACTTGATGAAAAGAAGGTCATTCTTAATGTTTGTTTTGTAGGAATTTTGATAATTAATTTCTGATCGTTAGAAATAAAGTAGGTCCTATCTGTAAAAAAAGAATTCAAAAATGACAACTAAAATAATGAAATAATGATGAAAAAATTAATTTTAATTGGCTTACAATCTGTAACAAACAAGTCTCCCCCTCCCCATCTCTTGTTTCTGCTCCATTTTCGTGAGAAATAAGAATTTTGTATCAACTAACGACGAAAATAATACTATCGAACAATCACCTCATTTTATCCTTCTTCGTTACTGCTCCGTCTTCACTCACTTTTTTATCTCCTCCACTCCCTCTCACACGCACACGCACACAAATCCTGTATCTATCCCCTCCACCATTGTCATCCTCCCCTCATCTCTTCCTCCTCCACTCCTCTCCAAAATCCCATACACCAAAATACAATATCAAGAAGCAAGAATCCCCTTTTTTCAGAACTGAGATCTCTCTCCCCGGCTATCTATAACTCGGTTTTTTCCAGATCTTGACAAGAAAGACGACACCCAAAACCCCATCTTTCATATACATATAGGAATTTATAAGAAATTTGGGTCTGAAGATGGGTTCTATGAAGTTAGATCTATATAGCAGAATCTACCCGGAACCGGTCGACCACTTTGATATGCTACCAGATTCTATTATTCTCATTATCTTTAACAAAATTGGAGATGTCAAGGCCTTGGGTCGATGCTGCGTCGTTTCGAAAAGGTTTCACTCTCTGGTTCCTCAGGTCGATAACGTCGTTGTTCGTGTCGATTGTGTCATCTCTGATGAAAATTCATCCATTTCGGGAACCTCCGCTGCCTCGGCGTCGACGGCTGACAAGTCCCGCCACCCCATCTCATCCCTTTTCCGGCTTTTCTTTTCGGGCCTCTATAAGTCACTTACCCAGCTTATGACTTCCTCCCCACGCCGCCCCATCGTTTCGAATTCGGAAGATTTTAACTTCAATATGGACCAGAACAGCGTTACCCATCATTCCCCTACTCAAGTCTTGAAGAATTTTGATGAAATTAAGTTTCTGAAAATTGAGTTACCCAATGGGGAGCTCGGGATTGAAGAAGGTATTTTGCTTAAATGGAAGGCGGACTTCGGTTCCACTCTCGACAATTGTGTTATTCTTGGAGCCTCCAGTGTCATTCAGGCTGCGAATGCTAAAAAGTGTTCCAGTGTTTGTAACAATGATAATAATGGAGCTGAGAGCGATAATGGGAGCATACCCGAATCATTTTACACAAATGGGGGCTTGAAACTGCGTGTTGTGTGGACAATAACCTCATTGATGGCTGCCTCTGCTAGGCATTACCTGCTGCAGCCAATAATAGTAGAGCACAAGACGTTGGAGACCTTGGTTTTGACGGATGGTGATGGACAAGGGGTGTTGTCTATGAATAAAGAGCAGTTGGAGGAACTGAGGGTGAAGCCTCTATCTGCCTCATCAGCTTCCAAGAGGACTCTGGTACCGGCTTTGAGTATGCGGTTGTGGTATGCGGCACATTTGGAGTTGCCCAATGGGAGTGTGTTGAAAGGGGCGACCTTGGTTGCTATCAGACCAAGTGAGCAGCCCAAGGAGGTTTTGGGGTCAGAAGCCAGTTGGGTTGCTTCGGCGTTTGAGGAGCCATTTGGAACTGCTGCAAGGATGCTGGTGAAAAGGAGGACTTACTGTCTGGAAATGAACTCATTTTGAGATGGGATTCCATGAATACATGTTTGAGGTAAATTCCTTTTTACAGATTTATTGGAAATTTTGAATTGGTACAGAGATCTCTATACTTGTAGGCATGTGTTCTGTATTTTTTAATTGCAATTTTTGAATCTGAGTATTAGTTCAATGATCTGTGCATTCGTTAGTATGCTAGGATGTTTTTCTGGGTGGTTTATATGTGATTCTTTGGCTAGTTTCCCTTCTGAAGCGCTACCACTTTGCATTGCTTATGCTGTTGAAAATTGTAAATCCAATTTTTATCTGTGAGCTATACTTTTTAATTATATGTTCCTGCATTAATTAGTTTCAGGGGGTAAACAGTAAAATTATGGTTTAATTCATTATCTATTTCTCAAATCTGACCTTTGTAATCTGGACGAATTGTCTTCTGTCTTGTGTTTAGTGTTATGATCGTCTCTTGTGTAGTAATGATATCTGTTTACATTGAATTTATGATGATGTATTCCTGGGAAATATTTGTCTCATTCATTTCCTGCATTGCTTGAACTTTAACAATATTATCAAAATCTTTTTTCTCAAGACATGATATTGTGGCTTTTTTAATTATATTTTAGGCTTTGTTTTAGTGTGTTGTAGCCTGCAGTTTGAGGGTAAGTGCTAAAAAGTTGAATGGGGAATTCATTCCTTTTTTTTTTTTTTTTTTTTTTTTGGGACAGTGATGGTATAGTTTCCAGATATTATTTTTATCTGGGGGGCGTTTGTTTCTCATTTTTGTAAAAATGAAAATGAAAAATATAGTCGTTATGGGCCCACATAAGAGATAGAAATTCAAATTTGGTGGCTTGATGTGATGGATAACGATCATATTTTTCATTTTAATGAGAAAAAAATGGGAAACAAATAGGGGCCTAATCTTGTACTTTTAGTTTTAGGTGTAGGTCAGTTCTTCAAATAATTCATAAGCTTGACATAATTTTTTACAATATAGAATATAGTACCTCAGGTATGCTGGGCGACGTTTCTTTTTTATTTTATCTACTTTTCGCTGAATAGAATGTGAAATCCTTTCACATATATCTTGAAATAGAGATAATCTTCTGCATTTTCTATATGCATGGTAATCTTGACACTGCTCTGCATTTGTATTTACACGTGCACTTCTTTTATTATTGTTTCTTATTTCTTTTATCAGTTTGAATCGTTCGCTTACTCTCCCTGAATCCATTTTTGGTGTTAATTGAACTTTCTGGGATAACACAACTTTCCTAGGAGGAGGAAGATGAGGAGTATTCACATGCAGGGAAAACACAATTTTTTCTTAAGCACAATAATGTACCATGGGCAAATAGCTAGCCAAAATTATCTTTCTTCTACAATGACGAAAAGCCAGCAGGTGATCAATAATGAGCTGTGGAATGATCCTCCTACAGTCGAGCTGATGCTTGATGGGCATTTGCTTTTATATTAAGTTCAGGCATGTGCTTTTACGGGCGCACATATTCTTATGGATTGATGTTGAGCTTTGTGCCTTTGATTTTATGCTCTTCTTCTTTACTAATTTTCGACATCTGTGAATATGGTATGCTTATGCTTTGTTCCATTAAGGTTCATTGAGCAATGTGTCTTTCAATTATCTGGATATTCATATCTGCTGAATTATGGGTAGCAGATATGAGAAATAAATAAATTGACGTACTGTATTGCCTTAATTGAGACATTTTATAAAATGCAATGCAGATTATGTTATTACTAGTCTTCATTTCATGCGTTGTACGAGTATTGTATTTAGTATGTTATTATTAGTGTGGAATGTGTTAAATTTAGAAAAAGTTTTTGAAGTTTTTGAAAATGAAAAATATTTATGTCACAAACTAGATGATTTAACAAATTGGAGAAAAAAGAATTGCAGATAAAAATAGAAAAATAAAATTAAAGGAAAAAATAAAAAGAAGCAAAAAAGTTATTATAAAGTCTTTAAAATATATATATATATATATATATATATATATATATATATATTATAGAGTTTTTAAAAAAGAATTTTATATTGAAAAAAATTATTTATAATATGAAGAAAAAAGAAATTTTAAGACAATTTAAAAAAAATATATATATATATATAATAGAAACAAAATACAAGAAAGGTACGAAAATTAAATAAAGAATATATAAATTTTGTTTAGTTAAAATTAAAAAAATTAAGCTTTAGCAATTGTCTATTGACATGTACGTCTCGAAATCATATTGAAGAATTACATAGATTATCTTATTTATGGGATACATAATAAGAAATATGCAATATATACTTTGTATCTCAATTTAAATTTCACATATTATTAGAATTTACTACTTAAACACTTTTAATTTAAGAATTCAATAGATCATATTTTAGGCAAATGTCATTCATTCAAGTCTTACCGCTGCATATCTAATGAAATCGCGCACGTGAGGAGCATATTGAAGACAATTTAAATAATATATATGTAACTTCATCTAACAATTTAAAATTTTTAAGTTTTACCATGCTATCTTTCTTTCTATATTAGCACTGTATATAATATAAATTCGATATTATTTTTTTAAAATGTATCATTACATTATAATGATAAACATGTTTGAAACTTTTGATTTTACCAGACGATACAAATAAGGACAATTAAGAAATTCAACGCATAATTTTCTTGATTAATCATTTTCAATCACGTAACATCTTATTTTTCATGAAAATAAATGTTAGCTATCATAGAAAATTACAAATTTTTATGTAATATCTTTCAAGGATTCTTTCAATTGACATGTCGAGTTTCTTATATTATTCGGTAGGATTACTTGTTTCCACCACAAATTCGTGAATTAGTATAGTTTGTTGACCAGCTTTTGAGTACGATGAAAAATTTATTCTAGGGATATTTTGGAAACTTTATAAATTGATGTTATATTTTTTACTTACAACTATGTAGAAAAAAAAAATGGTCACACGTATGGGCTCCTCCTACCCTTTGTAACTATCATTTTACACCACGAATAAAAAAACTAAACGATTTAACAAATTAAAGAACAAAAAAATTGTAGGCGAAAAAAAAAAGTTATTGTAAAGTTTTTTGATTAAATTGAAATAATTAAAATTAAAAATAAATATTATTTATTAAAAATAAAAAGATTGACGTTTTATCATAAAATAAAAAGAATTCTAATCCAAAAAAAATTTATTTATAATATGAAAAAAAAGAAATTTTAAAACAATTTTCAAAAAATATAATAAAAACAAAATAAAAGAAAGTTACAAAAATTAAATAAAGAATATATAAATATTATTTAGTTAAAATTGAAAAATTAAGTTTTATCTTGAAGAGAAAAGAACAAAAAAGAATTTTAAATTAAAAAAATCATTTATAATGTAAACAAAAACAAATAAAAAAAATGCTTTCACAATTTATTTTAACTCATTTTTTTATCTCGCCCGCACTAAAAAATTATCTTGGGTCCGCCCCTGAGTATCCTCTCCGTGCACGGAGTGTTTGAACCTCAGTTTCTTCCCTTTAAATTTTTGGTATCTTCCATTTAAATTTTTTCAATACATCAAAATCCCCAACATGAGATGCATTATCTGAAGTATCTTCCTCATTTTTTATGGTAAATGGATTAAAAGATTGATAACTTGAACAATCACCCATCCCCCTATCCACATATCTGTGGTTACTAATGACATTCGACTTGCTCAAAGAAGCTAATAAGTGCTGCAAAAGTCAAGATGAGTTTGAATGTGTTAATATACCATTAGAAGAGTAAGAAGATCATGTATTCAGGCGGTACTGCAATTAATGAAGGTGAATAAGTGTGCAAGAAATATGAAAAAGAAATGAGGCTTAATAATAATATAACCTTGTCTGGTTTAATGGAACCCATGTGGTAAAAGAGTTTTTATAAAATCAGAGAGAGACACACAGCTAAGTTATTTATTTCCTAAAATCTATGTCCAATAAATGGGATGGTACAGACCATCAAATTTTCAAAGGATTCACCCCTCCTACACCACACTACACTTATCCTCGCACTCTTCATCTCATGTTTGTTTATGCATGCGCGAGTTTTAATGGCTCACATGAGCGGAACGCACAAAGATGGGTCTCAACAGAGCCATGGTTCAACTTCATACAATGGAAGAAGAGATAAGAGAAAAGAAACAAGGTGTGATTTTTTGAAAAAGTAAAGAATTTCGGGTGAGAAAGGAGGAATATCACTGTACCAATTAGATAAAACGGTGTCGTTTTGCTCAAACACCGAGGAAACAAACAAAATGGCTACAGTGCAATAAAATAGAATAAATAAAATAAAAAAATGTTATAGTGAGATAAAATGGAACAATTCACTGTTCATTTTTACAGTAACTCCATATTTTCCTTTTTATATAGTAGGGATACATCTCAAATTTCTAATCATATAATTTTACAAGTATTCATAGCTTATGAAATATTCTCTGTCCACTAATTTGTGTGGACGTGTAGAGTATGCTTGGATAGGAACAGTGCCTGTGACTCCTGTTTTTTGGTCCGAGTTATAACTTTCTATTTTAAGGTTTTTGTTTAATTTGAAGAGGTTAAAGCCTATGACTATATATTGACAATTTGTTGAAGTCAACGAAGATGATTTATATTTGGAGTTGACAATCTTGAGGTGCTATTTATAAAGAGAAACAAAACATTACAATAAAAACAGCTTTTTGCAACGTTCAAAAAACATTGCTGAAAACATTTCGCAACATTGGACCGCATGTTACTATTGAAGACGACTTATAAAAAGGGCTATATAAAAGTTGATTTTTGATATATTTGTTTGACCACTTTTAACCCGCAAGAACGTGATCAAAACACAATTTATATGAATGAAAATTTGGACAGAGTTTCGATATAAAGATTACGCAAAACAAGGATTAAGAAAGAGTAGAAATAGAGAATAATCCAAAGTGAGACGTTATCTTTTTCCTTAAAACAAATTACCCCGCTACGGTGTTCACGGTGAATGGCACTTGTCTCTCAAGATATAATGAATTCACAACTTATGGTAGCAGCACTTCAAACCACAAGAAATCGACGAACTTTTGATAGAATTTTCCCTCTACAAAGGAAATGTATGAAATGCTATGGAATTAGAAATGAGAGAATTACAAGAGGAGAATGGATGCTCAATGCAATTGGTGTATCCAAAATCATGTCCATAGAGTTCTATTTATAGATGTAGAAAGGGTACAAATGAAGTAGTGTGAGACAAAACATGCATCCTTTTAAAAAAGTTGCAACATTTGGCCAAAACCTGCATCCTTTCGAAAAGTTGAAACACTTTATTTCTTCCAACTTTGGTCCGCAATTTTTCATTCATCCGGAATTAATTTCGAGATTCCAAATATACCACGACAATCTACTCTACGAGTAAAATAAGTTGGTCTATTTACTTTTGTAATTTGACCATCGGATCAAGTCTGAATATTTGGTCGAAATTGACACGTAGTCACACCTTTTCATTTTCCAAACTTTGATTAATAATTTGAACCAATTCCTACAATCCCCCACATGAATGGAAATTCGAGTACGCATATGCAAATGCGATGATATGATGCAATGTAGAGAGGGTGCGAAAAAATATTGTATTAGGGATGGTGGCTTCTGGCCTTGAACTTCCCTTAGTGAAATACTATCGAACTTACTTGGCTAATTGGTGAACCATAGGTCTTGAACCACTCAGACTTTGGTGTAAGTCAAGACAACAGTACTCACACATATATCTTCCCTATTCTGTACTTAGCTCTCATGACTTGGTTCATTTTGGCCCTGAACCCTTCTTGGTTTCATAAGTGTTTGGAGAATTCAAACCTTAAACAATTCTTATCGAAGCGGCCCCATTTCACACTTATATAGGTGACCTTCTATTAAGAGTATTATGCCCTACTCCACTTGACTTAATCAAGATATATGAATCATTAAAAGATAATATTAGCCTCTATTCACTCTGCAGAAAGCACTTTAGTATCATAGGAATGAATTAGGAATTCTAATTTCCTAAGTGCTTCATGGAATTTTCACAACTTAGTTGTCCCTTTGAACTAAGATCTTGGGATCTCCAGTCAACAAGGTAGGGTTACCATTGCAAAAACTCTTACGTAGTAAGCTTTAATCCCATTCCTCTCGATAGGCAACGCATTTGATCTCTAGGCATACTTTTCGTAAGTGGATCCGCAATATTCTCCTTTGATTTCACATAATCTATGGAGATAACGCAATTTGAGATCAGTTGCTTAATGGTGTTGTGTCTACGATGAATATGTCTAGACTTACCATTATACATGCTGCTTCGAGCCCTTCCAATTGTTGATTGACTATCATAATATATACTTATCGCGGGTACTGGCTTGGGCCAACATGGAACACCTTCTAAGAAATTTCGAAGTCATTCTGCTTCTTCTCCAGCTTTGTCCAAAGCAATAAACTTATATTCCATCGTTGATCGAGCTATGGACGTTTGCTTTGTTGATTAACATGATACAGCAGCTCCACCAATGGTGAATACATAACCACTAGTGGACTTGGAATCCTTCATGTCAGATATTCAATTCGTATCACAATATCCTTCTAGTACCGCAGGATATTTTGTGAAGTGTAATCCATAGGTTAAGGTATACTTCAAGTACATTAGAACCCTCGTCAATGCCTTCCAAGGATCATGGTTTGGGTTACTTGTAAATCTACTAAGTTTATTCACCGCAAAAGCAATATCCGATCGAGTGCAGTTTGTAATATACATAAGACTGCCAATTATTTGTGAATACCTTAGTTGTGATATATTTTCTCCCGTATTCTTGACTAAGTGCATACTCGGATCAAGAGGAGTTCTCGCAGGACTTTCCTCAAAACGTCAAACTTCTTAAGTACTTTTTCCATGTAGTGAGATTGTGAAAGTACAATTTTATCATGCGTTCTAGAGATTTTAATCCAAAAGATTACCTCTGCCACACCCATATCTTTCATATCAAAATGCTTTGTTAGCATCTTTTTGGTGTTAAGCAACATTTCGTGACTATTGCACATTATTAACATGTCGTCCACATATAGACATACAATTACATAGGCATACGGTGTATGTTTAATATATACATATTTGTTACATTCGTTGATCTTGAATCCATTTGACAATATTGTTTTGCCAAACTTTTGGTGCCATTGTTTAGGAGCCTGTTTTAATCCATACAAGGATTTAAAAAATTTACATACTTCGTGTTTTTGGTTAGGAGAAACGAACCCTTCAGATTGCTCCATGTAAATCTCATCTTCTAACTCACCGTTTAGGAATGCTATTTTTACATCCATTTGATGAATCTCAAGATTGTGTATTGCCGCAATTGCAATTAACAACCTTATTGACATGATTCTAGTCACGGGTGAGTAGGTATCAAAGAAATCAAATCCTTCTTTTTGCCCATATCCTTTAGCAACCAATCTAACCTTATATTTATCAATGGATCTGTCAGTTTTGAATATCCATTTGCATTCTAAAGGATTGTTATCGGGAGGTAAATCAATCAACTCCCATGTATGGTTTTGCATTATAAAATCTATCTCATTATTGATAGCTTCTTTCCATTGCGGTGCTTCCGGTGTAGACATTGCTTCATCGAAAGTCTTTGGATCATCCTCTACCATATAGGCTAGAAAATCTGGGCCAAACATCTTCAAAGTCCTAACCCTTTTACTACGCCTTAGTTCTTCCTCATTTGAAGTTCCATTGGTAGTGTCATATGTTCTCTTGTTGGAACTCATATTTTTCTTATCTTTACAAGGAAAAATATTTTCAAAAAATGTCGCATTCCTTGATTCAATTATGATCCCTTCGTGTACGTCTTGTATTTCGAATTTGTGTAAAATAAATCGATATACACTACTATTATTGGCGTATCCAATAAATATGCAATCTATTGTTTTAGGACCTATTTTTACTTGTTTAGGCTTAGGTACCTCAACCTTAGCTAAACACCCCCACACTTTCAAGTATTGGTAGGATGGAGGATGGTCTTTCCATAGTTTATATACATCTTCCATTTTCTTAAAAGGTGTTTTATTAAGAAAATTATTTGCCGTTAAAATAGCCTCCCCCCATATGTTCTGTGGTAAATCCGAACTTATTAACATGACATTCATCATTTCTTTAAGTGTTCGATTTTTGCATTCTGCAACACCATTTGATTGAGGAGAGTAAGGTGTCGTTGTTTGATGAGCAATTCCATGTTCAGAACAAAAGTACGAATATTTTTTATTCGTTTTTCAAGTTGTGTTCCAATTTCAACCTTATAGGTTTTGAATGCATCTATGGCTTCGTCTTTACTTCTCAAAAGAAAGACATAGCAAATTTTGTACAATCATCAATAAATGTCACAAAATATTTCTTACCACCTCGAGTTTGTACAAATTTTAGATCGCATATATCGCTATGGATCAATTTAAGAGGGGTTGTGTTCCTTTGTATTGAATGGAACGGTGTTTTAGCCAATTTTACTTCAACACATATTTCACATTTATGATTAGGATTGATTTTATGCGCCGAAATTAAACTTTGATTTATTAGTTTGCGCAACGATTTGTAATTCATAGTTGTAAACGGAATTTATAGTTTTATTCATAATGACTTACTTCAGTACAATTGTAAGAATGTTCAACTTGAACATTCCATCACACATGTATCCTTTCCCGACATACATCTCATTCTTAGATAACACAAATTTATCGGATACAAATACAAGTTTAAAACCATTCTTGCTAAATAGAGATCCGGACATTAAATTCTTTCTTATATCCGGCACATATAGGACATTGTTGAGGACGAGTTCTTTCCCAGATGTCATCTTCAAAATGACTTTGCCTTGTCCTTCAACTTTGGAACTTGCAGAATTTCCCATGTATAGTTGTTCCCCATTCAATTCTTGATAGCTGGAGAACATCCCCTTGTCCGCACACACATGGCAGGTAGCGCTGGTGTCAATCCACCATTCTCTAATATTTCCAATTATGTAGCATTCGGACACCACTGCAGATAAACTCATTTCTTGCAGTCCATCGGATAGAGTGTTATTTGCAACCATGTGGGCTTGAGCATTCTTCTTTGGCTTTCGACATTCACTTGAACGATGTCCAATCTTGTCATAGTTGTAACAATTCCCTTTGAACTTCTTAACCTTCTTGGAATTTTCTTTTCGCAATGCAAATTAGGGGCCTTTCGTTTCTCGTTGGTTGCCTTTGGTTCCATTTCAATAAAATTTGCACAATCTTGAGTAACCGGCCTTCATTCGATTTTCCGATTGTCCTCTTCAATCCTCAAGCTCACAATCAATTCTTCCAAATTCATTTCCTTGCGTTTGTGCTTAAGGTAATTTTTGAAATCTCTCCACATAGGAAGGAGTTTCTCAATAATGGCAGCCACTTGGAATTATTCACTCAATTTCATTTTCTCGGCGTGGATGTCGTGCAACAAGACTTGAATCTCTTGCACTTGGCTAATTACGATTTTGGAATCCACCACCTTGTAGTCCAAAAATTTGTCAACAATGAACGTCTTTGTTCCGACATCCTCGGTCTTGTACTTTGTCTCCAAAGAATCTCATAGTTCCTTAACTGATTCCTTTGAACTATACACCTCATTTAGTGTATTATCCAATGTGTTTAGGATATTGTTCTTGCATAGAAAGTCCGAGTGTTTCCATGCATCCAAACCAATAATCGATTCACGATTATTTTCCCCTTCTTGTACAGCCGGTGCAGTTTCCTTCAGAAATTTAGCCAAATTAAGAGTGGTGATATAAACAATATCTTTTGTTGCCACATCTTGAAGTCTACTCCTGTAAATTTTTTCGACTTTTCCCCATGTGGGATAGTAGTATTATGCAACGGTATGGCCACGGGTGATATCACATTATTGGAACCATTTTAACTTGACGAAGTCCCAATGATAGTCATTTCTGTTACACAAACAGAAGTTCAACAAAATGATGATAATATCGGTGGAGAAATAGTACACAAATCAATATTCAAAAAAAGTAATGTTTGTCCACAATCAACCACAAAGACACAAAAATTTGTCTTAAAATTGTTGGAGACGACTTATAAAAAGGGCTATGTAAGGATTGATTTTTGATATATTTGTTTGACCAGTTTTAACCCGCAAGAGCGTGATCAAAACACAATTTATATGAATGAAAATTTGGACAGAGTTTCAGTATAAAGATTATGCAAAACAAGGATTAAGAAAGAGTAAAAATAGAGAATAATCCAAGACGAGACATTATCTCTTTCCTTAAAACAAATTGTCCCACTACGGTGCTCACAGTGAATGACACTTGTCTCTCAAAATACAATGGATTCACAACTTGTGGTAGCAGCACTTCAAACCACAAGAAATCGACGAACTTTTAACAGAATTTTCCATGTACAAAAGAAATGTATGAAATGCTATGGAATTAGAAAAGAGAGAATTGCAAGAGGAAAATGAATGTTCAATGCAATTGGTGTACCCAAAACTATGTCCATAGGGTTCTATTTATATATGTAGAAATGGTGCAAATGAAGTACTGTGAGCCAAAACATGCATCTTTTTAAAAAAGTTGTAACACTTGGCCAAAACCTACATCCTTTCGAAAAGTTGCAACACTTTATTTCTTCTAACTTTGGTCCACAATTTTTCATTCATCCGGAATTGATTTCGAGATTCCAAATATACCACGACGATCTACTCGACGAGTAAAATAAGTTAATCTATTTACTTTTGTAATTTGACTATTGGATTAAGTCCGAATATTTGGTCGAAATTGACACGTAGTCACACGTTTTTATTTTCCACTTTTACATATCTTTTAATTTTCCAATTTTTGATTAATAATTTGAACCAGTTCCTACATATTATTCTTTTATGCCGACATGCAAATGAAACTTTGGGTTCTTGGCCTGAATGATCGTGCTGCTCTATATTTTGATTTGCGTTCCCTTGTCTGCTTTTGTAGGCGTTTCTGATTGTCTTTCAAGAACATGTTTAAAGACAGAACTTTTCACGTTAGAAATTTCTAAGACTTTACTCCTGAGAATATGGTGATAACGTCTGGTGCCGAACTTTGATGTTCAAGATTATACGCGAGGCAGCAAAAAAGGGCATACTTCTCGTACTTGCCAAGTTGAGTTTTTTCATTCTGATTGAGGAGAGATTAAGGGACTGATCGAGTGATGTCCCGATTTATCACATCATCAAGTAAATTTAAGAATGAATAAATGGCAAACTTGCTAGTTCCAAAATATTGTGATCTTCAGGTAATTGGCTATTGGCTCGTAGTTGTTCGAATATTTTGTACTAATATATCCCACCTTAATTAGTTTATTCTAACTCACATTAGTCATTTTATTTGAGGTCATGAACCCGACTGATATGTTTTACCTGTGGAAGTACTGCTGGTCCGGTCCAAAGCTGCACATCACCACCATCAATCAAATCGTTTCTTTTTTGTTCAATAAATGAATCCTTTTTAACGACCTTGTTAAACGGGAAAAGGATTTTATGGTTAAAAAGGATGATTTTTTCCAACAATGGTATCAACAATTTCAAAACAGAATCAGAGAATCATTCAACTACAGATAAAAAAACACACACTACCTGGCACCCCATATCAATTAGCAAACATAAATATGTGACGCCAGTTGAACTATCCGAAAATTAAGAGAAAACGGCAATTACTCGATGGCCGGAGGTAGGGAAGTAGGCCTTGCTCCGGACTATCCGTTAATTAACGCAAATTTACTGTCGAGTAGTACTCATGGAACTTCCCAACTTCAATTCCTGCATTAAAGAAATGTTCAGTTTATTTATTGTCTTGCCTTCCTATATAAGTAAAAATGTATAATTGGAAACGTTGTTCTTGTCCTCCAACAAAAGGTAACAGGAAGTCTAAACAGAACTAACGTAAAGCCAACAAAATCACTCTGTGGATAAGTCTCTTTACCTTGTAGTTTTGTTTTAAAAACTTAAGTGAAGAAAAAGAAAATCAGATCTATGTCCCGTGACTCCTCCTTTTCCATGCATTTTCTTTTTAAACGCCAATCTCAAGATATTAGTATAACTACAACGCAATAGACAAGCTCTCTTAGCAACATAGTCTCTAGCTAACTCTATTGGTCCATTCATGGAACATCCTTTGACAACTACATATAGAGCCTCGTAAAAGTTAGTAAGCGATGCTCAAGTTATATACAAAACACGCGCACTTGCATTCTCTAACTCAATTTTATTTTTCTATAATTAAACAGTGAGTTAAGCATCGAAGCAGCACAACCCGGAAGTCCAGTATAGTTCAATGCTTCTTTTCCAAGCACTTTTCAAGACCGTTAATGGCAGACTAATTAGGCTTCTGGTACCAATAACAAGAATTGTATTCAAGGGTTACACCGTAAATGAATCTCACTTGAATAGTCCATATGTACGGTTGCTCAGTATTAAATTCAAGTTGAAACTCCACTTATGTATCTACTTGATGAATTCCTCCTAAAAATTTTTTCCCAATTGAAATCAATTCTGATAGTTCTTCAACCACTTCATCTAAAAATATGTTAAAGCAAAACAAACGAAAGAAAAGGACTAAATTTAATAATTGCTTTCAAAATCAAGCCATTGTGTTGAAATAAACAAGTTTTTTTTTTTTGGCTCTAATCGCCAATGGATTTAAGAACCATGCTCGAGATCAGGTTTATCAGTAAGCTTTATCATGCTTTACAACAACACTATAATGAAATAATCGTAAGTCAGAATTCTAAAATAGCATTCTGAATATCAATAATTGAGGTTAAGTAAGTTACAATGGAAGTTGCAGAGGATCAATTATTTGAAATAGTGATTTATTTTAGGCCTTTTACGTTACTAAGGAAAACTGTAAAAGAATATAATACCTAGCATTAGAACGAAATATACAGTGCGAGCATGGAGTTTGCAAATGATTTATTTCACTTAATAATAAAATTATTTCACTTCTAAGGAATCAAACGATCTTATCTTATTATTTTTAGCCTCGTGATTTATACCGCACTTCATAAACAATAGATTTATGCTCCCTTTATCTTCACACAATAATTTGTGGGAAGTTTTCTTCTTTATTTACATAAAAATGGCATATATTTAGCCATTAAAAAAATAATGTTTCATGAACATTTATTGTTCATCTTTACACAAGAACTTTGGTACGTTTTTTCTTATTTTGTTTTGTACTTTTCTTGTTTATATAAATGTTTCTCCCTTCATTGTTTGAAATTTTTCTGGAAACTTCTACCATTTTTTCTTTTTCGCTATTTGTTTAGATATTATTTCAAATTATTTGTTTATTTCAACACAATGGTTTAATTTTGAACAAATCCAAGGGGTTATTTTAAAGATTCATCAACTATGAATAAAGAAAGTAAAATAATAATATTAGAAGAGCAATATATGTAATTTATTTTCTTTAAATTTGACTTCAAATGAGTCATGTATACAAAATAAGTATAAATTCATTACAAGTAATTAATTACATTCAGATTTAATTCAATTTTTTCAGTTTTGATGTGATTTTGGCAAGTACCAAATATGCCTTAAATACATTTTAGACAATTTATATATTATCTTCCTATTGGAACCTTCATTTTATTCTTGAAGTATATCAACAAAATAATAAATCCCTCTATCTTCCAGTTTACACAGAGACCGGAAAATTGAGGACAAAAGGGTTTATCTTCAGTTTGAAACCTAATACTCTCAAAACCTAGACAGCAATCAGTTCTGCTGCCAAGTGTTGAGCTCCAGCAAGAGATGGGGGCAGACACAACCTAAGGAGACAAGGAATTTCTAGGATTAAATAAGAAAAAAAAGACCTTTTTTAGGTTTCCTGTAAGTCTCACATGGTACCCAGTTTTAGGTCACAATCAAATGTTAAAAGATTGCTTCTTTAGCCCAGAGATTAACACCTGGCAGAAGCCATGGACATGTTATTAAGAAGGGAACCAAACCAGACGACAACCAGCCGTTAGCCGTTTCACAATCGCAGGTATCAATGCAGGTGCAATAAAAGACAAGGGAAAAAGGCTTATAAAATATATGCCCAATGGTCATGCTTATTTGTAAAAACCAAGAACTCAAAGACTGTTAATAGTATTAATGCACGTAAATCGAAATGACACAATGAAAACTTAAGCAAAAATCCCTCAAAAATAATTTATGGAGCTAAAAGATTTTTAATTACCTGAACTGAAGATGGGATGGAGAGGAAAAGGATATTGAATGAACTCAGTTTTTTCTTTTCCCCTTCTGGGAATGCCTGCCAGTGCCACCATCACCATAGCAAAGCTGCAGTCGGGCATCGAAACCAGAAAGGAACTGGTGGTAGTTCTCCACCGGTGCGTTGGTGGTGCCAATAAAGAAATTTGGAGATCCATCGATGGGAGGAAACCTCTGGAGGTGAGGCAAAAGTGAAGGCGAGGAAGAATTGGACTGAAGGGTCCCCCTGTTGAAGCCAGCAAGGCTTGAAGAAGCAGCCGAAGATGAAATTGTGAAGTTCAGATTGTGCTTCAGATTGTACTCGTCAGCACCATTGTGATTATTGTTGTTGTGCACAGTAATAGCCGAAACAAATGGTTCCGGGACAAACGAGATATGCTGGAGCTCCGGTTCATGAACCCCGGATACAGTAAACAGCGGTGAACAAGCCCGCTGCGATAGAGGATCTCCTGAGTGAATTTGCCCTGGACGAGTTGCCAATGGCCCTAAAAGTCCGCTGGTAAAGTAATCCATTGGCGTTGATGACCATTGCCTGGGCGATTTCTGGAAATAGTTTGACTCATTTGAAGTGGTATTTTGGTGAACTGAGGCATTAAGATTGGTGTTGTTATTGGCATTATTCATGCCAACATTGAGGAGTTCAGTGAAAGAAGTGGTATGGGAAAGAGGGTTCAAATGTTCAACATGAGGAGACTCGTTCTCCTTCTCCTTCTCTTTCTCTGCAACTCTTTCCTTTGCACGCTCCCGGGCTTTGATCCTGTTTTCAGATCTGGAAAGGGATAGCCCGGAACCCTTGCTGGAGCCAGATTTGGATAACATCGAAGCCATCTCTGGAGGATTACCCCCACCGCCGCCATCGCAATCCATGTCTACTTCATCTGAATCAAAACCATGTTGATCATTACCACAGGAGCTAGACCTCTTCTCGTCGCTCGGCTGCTTAGGAGTATCCGGAAATGCAGTACTAATGGAAGGGAGCTTCTCGATAGAGCTGGCAGCAGCCATCAGCAGCCACTCCACCGCCTTGCTTGGCTGATCGCAGCCGAGACGGTCCTGCAAATCGTAGAATTGAATCGCCGTGTTCACCGAGAGTCTCACGCGCCGGTCTCTTAACCCCTTTGAAGTGAGAACTTTGCTGTGCCTATCTTTTCCACCAGATGCTCTCGAAACCCGAACTATCCGGGAAGAAGGCCAGCCATTAAACCTACCAAGATCGATACCGCTACCAACTCCGCCACTGCCGTTAGCCCTGCCCCTTCTGGTCTCTCCATCTTCTTCATCTGGGTACTGCGAGTCATCTCCTTTCTGCCCTATTTTAGTTGACTCAATCCTTCTATTTCCATTGCTGATTCTTGGATACTTACACCCATGATTTTGAATATCATCCGCCTCCATGCCACCACTCTCATACCTTTTCACAAACCCCTTTAAGCTCTCTTCTTCCTTATTCACCCCCAAAAAGCGTTTACTGAGAGAAAGCGAAAGAGGGTTCCAAAATTTAAATGGAATCTAAATTTCTAGAACAAGGGTTTTTTAAGAAAAAACTGTGGGTGAGCAGTTGAGTAGTGGGTGTGGGATGAGATGGTGTTCATTGCATTGATGACGATTGCGCAGAAAACTTGCTTTTTCTATAGTGACATATACATATAACAGATGTATATAGAGAAAGGGAGAGAGAGGGTTTTTTCTTCTGCTTGATATATCACGTTCTGTAACAGAGAGGGATTCAGAAGAAGAGAGGAACGAGGGGTGGCTTCGTACAAAGCTTTTTGCAGTGCTTTCAAAAGCAAACCAAAGCCTGTGTACTTGCTCAGAACTCTCTTATCTGACTCCTGTAAAGAAAAAAATAATAATAAAACATTAAAAATCATAACCACATAAAAATCAACCCCAAAAAAACCAAACAAAAAATATTGAGGCATCAGATGCTGTTAAAAAAAGCAAAAAATCAAATAAACTGCTTTTTAGCTTCATCAAGTGAAATGAAAACCCTTCTATATGCTAACATATGGAATAACTGGAGAAGATCTAGTTGTTTTACGTCTTCGAGTAGAATTAGCACTGAACCAAAACGGACTTGACGGAAAATACTTCAAATTTACCTTGAACAAGGACTGTCACTGAATAAACTGCATACACCAATAGCAATAAATAGAAAGAAAGATCAAATCTTACATTTTAATTAATTTAAAGTGATAATTAATCTGTATACTGTACCCTAGTTCTTGAAAAACAGAAGCAAGAAAACGACAAAGTACAAATCCAGAAGTGTTGGATGGATCTGTGACAAACAAAATACGCTGAAGAACCTTTGAGCTGTACACGGTTCAGCTCCTACAGATCATATAGAAATAACACTAAGAAAGTCAAGGACCCGTAATCTTGACTCGTATTTAGATACTCTCAGTCTTGACCCTTATTTCGGTACTAAAGGAAGAGGAAGAAGATAGTATATGCCGGTAATGCAGACTTCGAAGTTTGTTAATGGGTTTACCCGAATTTCCAGCAGACTTGCTTCCTTATCTCCCTACTTTCCAAACTCCTAAGCAACTGAAAATATGCTTATATGCCAGGCCTCTCGTCTGCTTTTCTTGCCAGACCTACGTACGAACTAGACTCCGGAGAAGACACAAAATTTGCCTGAATTTTCAAACGAAAAAAAAATAAAAAAAAAATAGTGGGAGTGAATTGAGATTAGGGTTCTCTATTTTCCTTACTCCTAATTCAGATTTCTGGAGAATTGAATATTGTATTTTGTATTTTGGGAGTCTGAATTTTTTTATTACAGAGGGGTTTGAAGGGACACGTTAATTATATTGGAGCTGCTCATCGCCGGGCTTCTTGTCGTTCCTTCCTTCCTCTCCCCTTCTGTACACATCCAAGTTTCTCTAATTGGCCAAAGTAGAATGGAAAAGCGGATCAGGACCCAGTTAAATCATTAGCTAGTTTGGTTCTGACTATGATTCATTTCGATAAAAATATCTACATTTATTTTTACTTATTTTGTCAAATATAACTTTAAGATGTTTACTTTTTATTGAAGTAACATTTAAGTACAACTAAATGTTTTGATAAATTGAAAGCAACAATGTTCATTTAAAACTCAATCTTATTTGATCACGATTCTGAACTCAAAACTACATACTAGTTTAGAAATACAAGAGTAATTGCTCTTAGCCTTCAATTCAGTCGTTGATGGAGCAACAATGGATATTTCTTTAGATCCATTTGCATTCTTAGCCTCCGTTTGTTTCTTATTTTTGGAAGAATGAGAATAAAAAATATAATTTTTACGAGCCCTACACAAGAAATTAAAATTAAAATTTAATAACTTAATATGATGAATAACGGTCATATTTTTCATTTTAATGAAGAAATGATAAGAACCAAATAAAGACTTAGTATTGATGATATGAAAATTGTAAAAAGTAAATGAAAAAGCAGATGAGACCAAAGATATTTACACGTGTACCCATAAAGTGGAGTAGAGAAGAATGATCATGAATTGATGCAATTATAGAGGTGCTTGTTCCACATTTTTCCAACAAAAATGCATTTTAAACATCACATTATGAGTCTTACTTTAGAGTGTTGAAGTCAAATATTGTAGGCTGATTTGATGGAAAAAAATGTATTATTTTCTCAAATAATGTGCACCAAATGGGGGCATATGTGAGAATTAACGATGTCGCAAATGAAATAAGTGTTTTAATCGAAACTATAACAACAACCGGATCGGTTTAGGAAAAAAGCCATCTGCTTCTGAGTTGAAAAGGAAAGCTAGCAAAGCAAATAGGAGGGGGGTCACAATTTATGTGTTAATTATCTATTCCTATATTTTTTATGCTAATATTGGTGATCGAAGATAACTCTCTTCAATTATTTTTGGGATGGGAAGGAGTACTACAACATTTTGTCCTCATTTCTCTCGTCATAATACCTACAACAAAGGGGTGGGATTTTTCATATTTCCGTTTGACGCCTAAGACCATATATGATGATGGTTGGAAGAACGGGTTAAATTGACTATGTTTTTACATAAAAATGCCTATATATGCCAGGTTCACATAACAACATCTACGCATGAAGCGTGGAATTCATTCCATAACATCTCATTTCCTAGTTCTCATTGTGAGTTGTGAGAAAGGATCAAGCTCTATGATTTTACATTGGGCATCAAATTCTTTTGTTTGAAGTGACAAAATAACTTGATATTTTCAATTTATTTTTTTAGGATCAATTGACAACGTATTCTTTATAGCTAATAAATGAGAGATTGACAAAAGAACTTTGAAGTCCGATAACCAAGAGCATGTTCGACAGTGATTATGATAATTGATTTTTTGATCATTAAAGAGAAAATTAAATCTTATTTACAAGTGAAGAAATAAAAATTGATGGCTGAAATATTGAAATAATGGTCAAAAAATTAAATTTTTTGAGGTGAAAAAAATGTTACCAGACGGGGCTAAATAAAACTTCAAAGAAAGTTGTGCATTTTACTCCATTATTTATACACAAAACCTAACTAAAACAAAACTATGATAGTGAACGGGATGAAACTTTAATGGAATGACTTAATCATAGGAATGAAACAGTAACATGGTAACGCAAAACCTCACAGAAAGGGGATAAAATTGGTTCAAGAATGATGAAAAGGAGAGCACCCAACTCGCCAAAGTGTTGAGTAAAAGAAAAGAGCCTCTCTTCTCCTCCACCCACATCTCAAGCTGAGAACTTGCTCTCTTAATTGAATTAGCCCATATTAGGTATAGATTAAAATTAAATTTTTAATAATGATAAAAGATGATAAAATGTGTGGTTAAAATTAATTGCTGAATTTGACTTAAAATTTTAATTTGATTTTAATCTAACCAAACAATGACTTATTTACATATTCTTAAAAAAGATGATTTTCAGTAAATTACGTAGGACGACTCAACAATATATCAAAATTAACTTGATTTTATGTAATCGAACATGGTGATGAAAAATTAACAATTTTAAATTTACTGAGGATAAGGCTAAATTTATTGTTAATTTAACTTGTATAGTCTTGGATTTATCAATTTTAAAATTAAGTAGATATTAACAAATATATTTTTCTCTCTATTCTTTCTGTTTCGCGCGGGTAGTCGCTAATAATTAAAAATGAATCAGACGATTGTGTAAGGAACAGACCTCTTGAGACGAAGTCCCAAAAAGGGGTGTTTAATCGGCGATGATTTACAGTTGGAACTAAACAAAATATCTTAAAGAGGCGCAAGCACACGAGTACTAAAAGAAATGTTTAAATTTAAATTAAGAAATTGAAATTACATATTTTCTGTTTGAGAGTATTTGATTCAGAGTCTTTTTCTCTATGTCTTCTCTTCCTTTTATATTCCTTTGATAATTTATTCGTGACAAACCTCTTGAAAATTGCTTGATTACTGTTTAACCACCCACTTTCTTTATGGTGGCTAACTTGTTGTGGAACCGTCGTCCCTAACTGCTGTCGTTACTCTTTGTCGTTCAACTGCCTTCAACTGGGCTCCTTGAATTGTGAAATGTGATAAGATCACTCAATAGCTGTTATTCTGGATAACCATAATGTTTTATGCTTGCTGAAATCTTGGGCGATTCGAAGGTTTGGGCGAGAATGGGGTCATCGCTCTGGGCGACTGTAAGGAATTCTATTCGTTCAGATTCTGGGCGTCTTGCAAGTTTGGACGATGATGTTACCGTGTTCGTGGGCTTCCACCGCATTCATCAATAATCCTGTTTAGACCTTTATCCTGGATTCCCCAATTAGGCTTTACTCTTTGGGCTATTTGATTTGGACTGCAATTTTAGTGTATCAACACTTACCCCCCAATATGGCAGAATTAATACTAATTATTAATCTTTGTCATATTCAATTTGTATTTTCTAGTAATATTTGAAATTCCCAAGAATTTCAATCATTATTTCCTTCTACAGTCTGAAAAGGTGCAACATAAAAAACATTTATAAACCAAAAGGACACACTATTTCATCGCACCAGTAAACCACGTCTCTATATTTCGTGCTTCTTTCTCGCTATTTTACTGTTCATCTTCTTACTTATCTGTTACGTTTCTCAGGCAAACCTTATCAAAACTGTACTTTGTTTCCAATGACGACTTCACAAACTCAATCTGATAATTCTTTTAGTTTTGAAGATTTCCAGAAAATCCTTACTAGGCCATATGTAAATCCAAACTTCCTTGCACAAACTAGTGTTGACCTCAATGAATTCTATTTGGGTCCATCGTTCAATAATGCCGAAGCCGTCGCACAAGTGGCGGTGGGTTAGCTATTCCCTTGCACTCAAGGTCCTCCATTCCTGAACTCTCTACCATTGAGACCGATTCGTGAAAAATGTATTCGCACTTAGCCCAAAATTGATGTTATTTTTGGTAGATGGCATGCACGTCTTGTGAGTTATGGCCCCACCAAGGCGATTTTTGATCGTGCTAGAATTTCAGATTTATTAGAAATTTCTCTTCAACCTTGATTTTTGACCCAGTGCTTTTTCCTATTACTTTGAGTTTTTGGTCTTCTGAGTATAACACATTCGTTTTCCCTCTTTGTCCTATGTCTATTACTTTAAAGGATGTTGGAGCCCAAGTAAATCTTCCGCCTTTGGACGAAACCATCTTTCCTAGTATCTTGATTTCCAATATTGCCCCGAAATTTGACAAGAAACTTACTGAGTCCTATTCAAGCCTGCAAGGCTTTTATAATCACTCAAGCGCTGAACCTTCCCATACTGAGCGTGTGGCATTTCTTCATATTTGGCTCTGTAAATATATTCTTTAGGTGCCAAGTATGAAACCTTCTATGAGCTACTTACCCATAGCGCATGAATTGGCGCGTGGTAGGCCTTAGAACTTATGTTCCTTCTTTTTAGCCGTCCTTTATAGAGGCATGGCTTCCCTTCAGTTTCAACTGAAGAATGGTGCATCTCTCACTGGCAGTGGCCCCCTTTAGTTCACTCAATTGTGGTTGAGAGCATATTTTCCACCACTTGGTGCTCCATCCATTTCCAGTCGTTCTGCTAGCTGCTATGGGCTAGCCATTGATCCACTGACCCCTGTAAATATGTCCAGTAGGGACATTTTTTCATTTTTTTATACATTAAATTCGATTCCTTCCTTCTTTCCTTTTCCTGCTCATTTGACTCCAGATTATGTGCAACCTCCATCTACCCTAGACGATGCGAATGCCTCTTCACTTGTTTGGGTTCAGTTTTTGATTGGGAGGGAATTGTTCCACGATATCTTAACTAGAACCAATGCCAAAGCTAGGGTTGAAATATATGCTCCCCAACTTGGTTTTGGCCAAACTTGGCCTATTCCTCCCTGTTACTCCAAAAAATTGACAGACCGCTTTCACACTATTAATAAGGCAGAGGCACAAGCTATAGATGCTCGCAACATTCTTTTGACGAGCAAATTTTCATTAGCCCCTTTCAATTCTAGCCGTGTTGTCCATCCTCTTTTTGAACAGCTTTGGCTATCAGTAAAACGCCGATTGTTTGCAATTGATGCTAATCGTGCCTTCCATTTACTGGACCAGCCAGGCACTTCCTCTACTTTCCCTATTTTGGTCACCCCTGTGTCCATTAGGAATCCTTCTTCCTCTGTTCATGCTAAACATTCTATTCATCCATATGCTTCTCTACCTGCTAAGGCTACTGCAGCTAAAAGTGCTTTAAGCCGCAAACGACAAGTTTCAGCATCTCCCACTTTGCAGGATGATGATGATGATGATGATGATGACGCTCCTCTCATCCTTAGGAGAAAGGTAATTGAATTTGTTTATTCACGAACATACTTTTCTATGTACTAATGGTTTACTTGAATTTCTCAGAAAAGTTCAGCCTCTCCTTCGAAGGCCTTGGTTCTGGCAGCTCCTGCTCCATCATCTTCTGCTGAAACTGCTTCGTCCAAATCAGCTGATGAAGGGATTATGCTTAGAGAGAAACCCTTAGTCCCGGAACCTTCATCATAACCAGTAGAAGGGCCACCTTCTTCCCAGGGCACTGACCCCCCAAACGTCGAACCAGAAGGTAATACATATTTTGATGTTTTACCTTTACTTATGCTATTGGTTTCTGATTCGTTGCTTCTTGAATTATGCAGAGGCTCCCATGGGCCTGCCCGTTATGGCAGAGTCTTCTCGCCCAAATAAGGGAAAGTTCCCACAGGTGGTGGAGCCAACTGATAATATGCCTGAACTTCTCAAGATTACTGATGAGGTAACATTTTGCTTCATTTTCATTTTCGCTTCGTTTATTGTGGTGAAAGTCTTCAATGTTGGCATATTTCTTTGCAGGATGCTGATGATATTGTGCGTTCCATCCAAAACTTATTTACTTCATGGGGGCAAGTTAAGACGTCTCGCCCTACTTCAACTAGTCATCCTTCTGCTTCTTCAGAGGAAAATATGAAATTTCTCAAGCAGTCGGTATTTGAGTACGTATATTTCATGGACATGGATATCGGCCAGGCTAGTGCTACTAAACATAAGGATAAGTTTGAGCTGTTGAGTGCGAAATTGGCGCAAGCACTTACACTTCCGTCGCTCAATGTTTCTGCTGACTTTAAAGCGACATTGAAGGTTGTTCACTCTGATATCCTCTCCTTGCTAGCCAAAAATGTTGAAGTTGAAGGTTAGGAGTACTCAATACCTTTGTGCTACATCTGAAAGAGAGTCTTTGCTTCTAGAGATTAACAAAGCCGAGGATGAATTAAAAAAAAATCTCTTCCGACGTTATGATCGAAGACTCTCTGATGACAAGTTTGGCTACAAAGATGAAGGAGCTTCAAGCTAAAATGGACAATTGTAGGGCGAGAATGACTGCTAAAAAGGGTAATGCTTCCCAAGGAATTGAACGGACCAAGTCGTTGGTTGAGCAGTACAAAAAGCTGGAAGTTGATGACGATTTTGTAGCTGAATTAAATGTCGCTTCTTCTCAGCAGAGCAAAGATTGGGGGAGACTTAGGGAAAGAATTCGTTCGGTCTGGGGTGAATTGTAATTAAGACATCTAATACCTTAACTTTTCTTTTGTAATTTCGTACTAACTTTCCTTTTGTAACTTCATACTAACTGTCATTGCTTATTTTGAATGTAATCAGCAGTTATCGTCATTAATGAACGACTAATTTGTCTACTTGCGTATTAATTGACGTTGTCCTTAATCGTCAAACTCTCAAGCATTTAATTGCTTTATGCTAAGATTCATGTACATTCTTCCTTGATATTTCCGTCTCTTTTTCCAAGACTTTAGGCCATTTGATTTTAGTTATTAGGCATGAATGTGACCCTTCATATCTGTCTTTTCACCTTCACGCCTCTATAAATGCGTGTGTATTTCACACTCATCATTTTCATTTCCATTCTTTTCTTCAAAAACTAATTTGCTGCCATCGTTTGACATCTCAACAATTGATCCAAAATTTTCGTCTTCCATAGAAATGAATCATTTGATCTGCCCATTTTTCTATCTGTTTTGATGTCACCTTTGGTATGAGAGATATAAGAAATATTCTTTGGTCAGCAAAGTTCTTCCCATCGTCTCCATATTTTTTATAAGGAATTCAATGATGGAAGGCAATTTTTGAGGATGCTTTTCAAGCCACTTTACTTGCTGAGAGTTATTGCAGCAATGCGATTAGGCATGCGATTTGAAGGTGCTTTTCTTCCTTTTTGCTTGATGAGAGTGCTTCTTAGCCTCTCTGTCTGCCCTTGCAGCAGTGCGATCAGGACGGCGACCAAGGCCAGTTCACCCTCTTGCTTGGCGATTGGTCGAGAAATTAGTTTGCTCTCAATTGTAGCTTATAGAGCATTTAGTATTTTGTATCTCACAATTTGTAATGTAGATTTGATAATAAAGGAATTTATTTGAACGTATTTTGTTCTGGCCCTATTTATCTATGATCGTTCAACGCAATTTGATTACGCTTTTATTTGTTCACTCTCCCATAAGGAAGGAACGTATTTTTTTAAATATTTACCATTAATGAATCTCATGTGCTTGGTGCCATCTAAATCTTCTAAATGGTAAGCTCCATTAGGCAACACACTATTTACTTTATATGGCCCTTTCCAATTGAGCGACCACTTGCCATACTTTGGATCCTTACTATCCAAAGGGAATATTATTTTCCGAACCAATTCGCTCAGGCTAAATGACTTGGCTATAACTTTTTTATAGCCATCCTTCATTTTTGAACTTGCAATCTATCTAGGACGTCCAACTTTAATTCGTCCAACTCCAATAAGTTTTGAACTAGTGATTCGGTATACTCACTATCACTTAACTTATGTTGCAAACACCCTCTGATTGATCGCACATTGATTTCCATGGGCAAAACGGTCTCCTGTCCATAAGTAAGTTGGAAATGAGTAACATTGGTACTTGACCGAGGCGACGTCCTATAAGCCCATTAGGCCTTGTTTAAACATTCGTGCCAATTTCTGGCATTTTCATCTATCATTTTCCTTATGATATTTTTTAAAACCTTATTAGAAGATTCTGTTTGTCCGTTAGATTGAGTGTAATATGGTGTGGAGTTCACTCATTTAACTCCAAACTCGCTCAAGAATTTATTCACTTGATCTCCATTTAAAGAAATTTTATTATCTACCATCAAAGTTTGTGGAATCCCAAATCTATAAATAATATGATCACGGATAAATTCTATGACACTCTTTTGGGTGATTTCCTTTAAATGTATCGCTTCTACCCACTTAGTGAAAAAATTAGTCACAACTATAACAAAGGTATGTTGCTTGGACGATGGGGGATAAATCTTCCTTATTAGATCTATCGCTCAACCCTTGAACGGTCAGGGTTTAATAATGGGTGCAATTTCTCTTGCTAGCGCCCTTTGTATTGGACCATGCTTTTGGTATGCTAGGCAACTCTTCGCATATTGAACACATGATTCTCCCATCTTGGGTCAAAAATATTCATTCCTAATAATTAACCATCTCATCTTTTGGCCAGCTTGATGAGCTCCACATATTCATTCATGCACATCAGCCATGATTGTTCTGACTTCTTGCAAACTTACACATTTTAGTAATATACCATCTGAGCGTTTCTTAAACAACTCTTCATCTATCAGTGTATAGTTTAGCAAACACAACTTCATTTTTCTAATACCTCCTTTATTAGGTTCTTTAAGGAACTTTTTAATCTCTGCCCTCCAATCTATTGCATCTCCATCTTGTATGCAATAAATTTCAGTCCTTCTCGCCCTTCTTTAGACTACAGGCAATATTACTCCATATTCATAAGTAGATTTCCAATTTAAAATCTTGGAATACCCTGAGGCCATCTGGGCCAACTCATTTGCTATGTCATTATATATCCTATTAACACATTGAAGCTCTACGTGGTCGAATTCTTTCAACAATTCTTGGATGATTTCATATTGACTTGTAATGGAATTACTTTGGCACTTAAAATCACCGATCAATTGGTGAATTACCAATTGAGAATCGCCTCTAATGATCACATTCTTTACCTCCATAACTATCATTAATTCTAAGCCTACAATTAAGGCTTCATATTCGGTTTGATTGTTGGTGCACATCCTATCCAAAGTGAATACAAACTTGTAACAAATCTCTAAAGAATTTATCAATGCTACTCCTACTCCTGCACCTTTAGAGGTTTACGACCTGTCGAAATATAAAATCCAAGGTTTTAATTCGAATGAATTGATTTCTAATTCAATTTCCTCAGACATGTCAAGGCATGGATGATCGGCCAGAAAGTTAGCCAAAGCCTGATTTTTTGATTGCCTTTTGGGGTATGTATTGTATTTCAAATTCTGATAATGCTAACGTCCAAAGGCCTACCCTCCGATGTAAAATAGGGCGAGAGAACATATACTTAACCAAATTTACTCTAGAAATCAAATAAACGGTTACGAGACGTAAATAAGCCCTTAATTTCGTACACGTTAAATACAATGTAAGACATAATTTTTCAATGGCAGAGTAATTACATTCACATTTTGTTAACCGTCTACTCAAGTAGTAAATCGCCCTTTCTCCACCAAATTAGTCTTCTTGCGCGATCATTCCAGCTATTGATTCTTGTTTAGCCGATATATACACTTTCATTGGTCATCTTTGGATTGGTGACACCAACACTGGTGGACTTGATAAATATGTCTTTAGGCTTTCAAAAGCCTTTTGATGCTCTTCTTTCCAGACGAATTCGTCCTGATTTTTCAGTTTTAAAAGTGGCGAAAAAGCTTTAGTTCGTCCTGCACAATTAGAAATAGAGCGTCTTAAAAAATTTACTTAGCCTAGGAACATTTGCAATTCTTTTTTATTGCTAGGTGGTTTGGCCTCTAAAATGGCCTTCGCTTAATTTTTATCAAGTTCAATCCTCCTTTTGTGTACTAAGAAACCAAGGAAGTTTCCTGCATTAACGTCAAATGCACATTTTAAGGGATTCAATTTTAGTTTATATTACTTCATTCACTCAAATGAACATCTCAATTGTTCAAAATGATCCTCTTCTTTAATGAATTTGACCATTATATCATCTACATACACTTCAAAAAACTTGCCTATCATATCATGAAAAATCAAGTTCATTGCCCTTTGATAAATCGCTCTTGCATTTTTCAGGTTGAAAGGCATAACTACCCATTCAAAACATCTTAGAGATTCAGGGCACCTAAAGGCAGTTTTGTGTATATCTTCCCCAACTATATAAATTTGATTGTATCCTGAAAACAAATCATTGAAGGAATATATTATGTGTCTGGCAGTTGAGTCTACTAAAGAATCTACTGTAGGCATTGGATATTCATCTTTGGGTGTGGCTATGTTTAAATTCCTAAAGTCTATACACACCCTTAATTTACCATTCTTTTTTAGCACTGGCACGATATTGGACAACCACTCTACATATCTGGCTGTTCTAATAAAGCCTGCTTTCAATAATCACTCTATTTCTTTCTTAATCCCAGGAAGTACATTAGGAGCAAAACGCTTAGGAGGTTGCTTATGAGGTTTAAAATTTGGCTTGGTTGGTAATCTATGTTCCACCAAATCTCTATCTAAACCAGGCATATGTTCATATTCCCAAGCAAAACAATCATTATATTCCTTTAATAAAGCGATTAATTTATCACTAACCTCTTGATCGAGTATCTGGCTGACGAATATTGGGCGATCTTCCCCTTCATTGCCAATATTCATTTTAATAAGAGGGTCTTGTGCTTGAGCGTATCCAGGCTTGGTGATCCTTATTACTTCATCGTCCAATTCCCTTATAGGCACTTCTTCTTCTAAACAATCCACCTTATTGACTTCTCAGCCAATACTTTGTTCCAACTCGAACACTGTCAATTTGTCTCCAAATGCTTTCAAAGCTGCTTCTTCTTTCGTCTTGTTTTTACATTCTGTATTGATAGCCATTAATTTGGCTTTGAAGGCCTGAACATTAGCCATTCACCTTTGTTGCTTACCACTCATTTAAAATTGTTTGATTACTTTTTTGCCAATTGCTGGCTCTTCCAGTGCCACTATGTTTGGCCTCATTTGACTGAATATTTTCAGTGAGTGTATCTACCGAAAACGGATCTTTGCTCTGTGCAACAATTTGAGTTTCTTCTCCATCTTGGACCACTCTTACAGGTCCGTAATTTCCTTCGTACATGAATCTTTCCATTGAGTTTGCTTCTGCGACAAAAGGTCTATGATCTGCATGTACCACTTCTGCCTCGCATTTGTCATTCCAGAAAATCAAGCATTGATCGAGCGATGAAGGTATGCAGTGACTTCCGTGTATCTAGTCCCTTCTTAATAATACATTGTAACTAGTAGGACCATCTATTATGAAGAAAACTGTGGTCCTAGTAGTTGTCCCTACAATTATGTCCAATGGCATAACCCCTTCAGTTGAAGTTGCTCCTCCATTGAAACTTGTAAGGATGACTTCTGTTGGAATCACATCACTTTCTATCTTTGCAAACTTCCTCATCATCCTAGATGAAATGGTGTTTATAACTGCTTCATTATCGATAAGTACTTTCGCCACAGGTATACCGTTAACTAAAGCCTTAACGTACAATGGTCTCAAGTGTTTAGTTAACTTCATGGCTGGTCTCTTAAAAATAACCTTTTCGGCAGCATCTGTTTCCATTTCCTGCTTGTTCTCTGTTGAATTATCCTTTTGTGATAAGTCAACGTGCAGTATGTCGCACTGAGCTTCCGCTTCCTGAATTTTCTTTTTATTATCTTCTAATGTGTCTTCTTCGGCTACCCAACCTGTGAGAGGAGACATTATTCTTGAAGGTGATCCATACTTTTCAGAGCGAGGTACTCTCTTTTTCCTCTTGGACGTCCCGTACAGCAGGTAATAATCGAAAGAACGCCCAGATGGTTCCCCCAACAAGTCCACTTTACGAACTCCCTCTCCATGTAGTTGTTTCAACGGAGTATTGTGCGATACTCCTATCTTTCTTCTTTCTGCTTCCAGATCAATTTCCTTTTCGATGTCCGTCATACCATCATCCTCTTCACCATTGTAGGCCCCTCTAGAAGTTTGGCCTTCTTCACATTCCAGTACACATGCTTCTTCCTCGTTATCCTCTCTCTCTTCTTCTTCTTCTTCTTTCTCTTTGTTCTTGAACTCATTGGCTAGTAAATAGTTATTAGCCATGACAGGAGGTAACGTACCGAATTGAATAGTAAGGGACTGATCTAGATCTTCTCCATCCCTTCTGCCTCGCTCAAACTTCGATCTCCCAGAAGAACTCTCTGGCAATTCTTCCATTGATTCACTTGTAACAGTCTCCTCACTATCTTCAAGAACATTTTGATTGGCCACCTCGAGTAGTTTAGGCGCCTTAGGACGTGGCATTCCTTGTTGTTGCCTCATCATTCGTCCATAATTCCGTTGAAAACGCCTTTGTTGGGTTCTAGTCATCTCGTTGAAGGGTATCACCCTTCTTGCATTATACTGGAACGAATGCCATGCATTTGGTTGGCGAGGTTGCGGCCTGAATGTTCTCCCATTAATTATTACCTGAACTGCTCCTCAAAATGCGGTCCCCTATAGAATGATGTACCTCGCCCTCTATCAGGTTGAACGTTTGAGAAAAAACTAGGGCGATGGTAATGCTGCCATATCCCTGACTTCTCTGTATTTGCACTCACTTCTCTTTTACATCTTGCACACAGAACGTTTTCATCTTTTTTAGGCTCCTTCCCTTTGATACGTTCAAAGATATTGGGGTGTGGCCCAAGGTCCTCTTCTCCGTCATCTATAACCAACTTGAATTTTGGCAACTTATTTTTAAAACCAGTCGTCATCATGTTCACCTCAAGTGGCTGTGGAAAAGGGTTTTCATCCACTGCCATCTTCTTCTTATCCTCGAACGTAATTCGTTCTGATTCAATGGTGTCCTGTAACACATGGCGAAAAACCAAACAGTTGTTAGTCAAATGCGACCATGCATTATGCCACCTACAATATTTTTTACCCTTGATTTGTTCAGGGTTTGGCAACTTATGTTTATCGCTCAACTTTATCTGCTTATCCTTATATAATTTATAAAATACAAGGTCAGCTTTGGTTACATCGAACGAGAACGTTCTAGCCTTTTAATTTTCATCTTTTATAGGCTCATCTTTACCCGACGATCCAGGCTTAGCCATTATAGGACAAGTATACGCGTCTTCTTTGATTAATTCGGCCAAACACATTTCGATTTGATCGTAATATTCATCATTAATGGTATGAACATCAAAATTTGGGTCTCTATAATAAGTCCCCTTACTAGAATTTTTCATTTGCTCTTCTTCTCTTATTAAACGTTCATACCTAATCACATTTGCGCTCAATTGGAAAATATCAGGAAATTTCCTGTCTTGAAATTTCTTTTTCAAATCAAAGCTTAGACAATTTTGAGTGATTTTAACAAACTCCTTTTCGGGCAAAGATACAAAACATTTACTCCTTACTGTCTTGAACCTTTGAAGGAAACCTTCTACCCATTTGTTTGGCATTTGACGTAGATTCGCCAAATTGGCCAAAGTAATTTCAGACTCAATCTTATAAAATTGAGTATGGAACAATTGCTCCAATTATTGTCATGTTTGAACAGAGTTCGCTGGCAAATGATGAACCAAGAGAAAATTATTCCTGTTAATGAACTAGGGAACAACCTCATTTTATGGTAGTCGGTTACTTCACCACTTCACAGTGTGAATCACCCTATGTGTTCTCGAGTAGATACCTCTCCTAAACCAGTAAATAATGAAAATTCTAGCACTTTATACCCTCTAGGACATGGATATGCTTGGTCTACCCAATCAGGGTATGACTTTGTGTAAGTTGACCTAATGACAGGACGTACCCCAAAAGCCATTTAATCATTTACTATTTCCATAATTTGATTTTTCAACATGACGTTGAGATCATATGGAATTCCTACAGATTGGTTGGTCGATTGATTTGCCTAAAGCCTGATGTTTGGTCCTTAGTTGGCAACAAAGTTGTCATGATTTGGGTCATTGTTACCATTAGCCTGAACATTTATTCCATCATTGACACGTGGGGTATTCTGTCCATTATTTAGAACATTATCTCTTATATTTAGGTTTCCCCCCAAGTTAGATGTACCATTACTACTATTTTGATTTGGCATTACACCATCCCCCTGATTTGAAGTGGGTGGACCAAAAGGTGGTTCTATCCCCTGATTTGGATTTAAGATTGGAGAATTATGTCCCACGATTGTCCTAGTTTGAAAGTGATTTGCAATAGGCACAACTGGCTGACAAATTTGGCCTACTAACTTATTCATTATTTCATTTAATATATTCAGTTGTTTGGCCATATTGTCATAATGTGCATTCCCATTCTGAGTAAATCTTTCCATATTATGAACATTTCGTAGATTTACCTGTTCAACGACATCCTGTATGAGTTCTCCAAGCAATGCACGCATGGTTCGAGGACTCAACTCTGTCATTGGTTCGTAACGACTGTTACTGCTCTGACTCTGTCCCTTTGTTCGTGGAGAGCTTTACCGCTCCTCATATCGCTCGATCACAGACTAGACTCCTCCTTGACTTGCTACTTCCTTATCAGATTTGTGAGGCATATTGTTTCACTTTTTGTATCCACAACACCAAACATCAATATCCCACTGGGCGTGCCAAATTATTTCGCGCGGGTAATCGCTAACAATTAAAAAGGAATCAGACGATTATGTAAGGAACATACCTCTTGAGACGAAATCCCAAAAAGGGGTGTTTTATTAGCGATGATTTACAATTGGAACTAAACAAAATGCCTCCAAGGGGCGCAAGCACACGAGTACTAAAAGAAATGTTTAAGTTTAAACTAAAAAATTGAAATTACATATTCTCTGTTTGAGAGTATTTGATTCAGGGTCTTTTTCTCTTTGTCTTCTCTTCCTTTTATATTCTTTTGATGATTTCTTCGTGACAAACCGTTTGGAAACGCTTGATTGCTGTATAACTACCCACTTTTTATGGTGGCTAACTTGTCGTGGAACTGCCGTCCCTAACTTCTGTCATTACTCTTTGTCCTTCAACTGCCTTCAACTGGGCTCCTTGAATCGTGGAATGTGATAAGATCACTCAATAACTACTTTAATAACTGTTATTTTGGATAACCATAATGTTTTATGCTTGCTGAGATCCTGGGTGATTCGAAGGTTTGGGCAAGAACGGGGTCATCGCTTTGGGTGACCGTAAGGTATTCTATTCGTTCAGATTCTAAGCGTTTTACAAGTTTGGACAATGATGTTACCGTGTTCGTGAGCTTCCACCGCATTCATCAATAATCCTATTTGAACCTTTATTTTGGATTCCCCAATTGGTCTTCACTCTTTGAACTATTTGATTTTGGCTGCACTTTTAGCGTATCAACACTTTCAATCTCACATTCTTTAATAAAATAATATTACGCATAAATTCAAAACTTTTCTTTCATTTTTAACCATACATTTTACACTAATTTACTATTTCTAGATACATTCTAACCCACAAAAAAATTGGGGCTAAAAAATGCCCATAATTTAATTTAAAGCAAAATAATCTAAACTTATCGTACAAGTAATAATGTGCCTCTTCCCTACCGGCCTTTTTCTCTCATTTTATATTGAGTGATTATGTCCTCTCTTTTTAATGATAGTGGACTCTTTTTAATGATAGTGGAAATTACATGAATTAGGTGATTTCATGATCTCAATTCAAAATTAAGAGTTATATATTTTTCCTTCAAAAATAAGATATAATAAAAATTGCAAATCTTGATAATATTATTATTAAAACTATTTTTCATATCCACCCAATATACTCTACAAAATCCTAATTATTTTTCAATCTCTTCTTTTCTCTCTCGTACAACCACATCCGCCCCTCTCTTTCTCTCTCTCCCCACCCCATTCTCTCTTCCAATTCATTTTTTCTCTCTCTACACAACGGCTAAATGATGACAACGAGTGCAGCTAAAGAGACAGGTACGATGTCGAGTGCCGCTCAATTGCCATGCAACTCAGCAAGCGAGGTGTAGCTATGAGTGGTGTTGCTTCCTATGCGAAATTAGTGATAACAAACGCACCACTATAGTTGAGACCCACGCTAGTTCAACCCACTGGCTCTTACCTCTTACTCCTTTGTCGATTTAGCCCCTGTCACAAGCCATGGTCGAGATTTGGTGTGCCCTGGCTGGGATCTGCAACTCCGCGATCTGATGTGAGTTTTTTGGGTTGTTTTCAGTTGGTAGGTAGGGTTGTCATGGTAGCGGTGCTCATGGTGGCGACGGCTTTGTTGAATCCAAAGGTGATGAAGGGTGTATTAGATCTAGTGTGGCCGTGATTTTATTGGTGGCAATGATGGATCTTGTTGGTGGCGATGGTGATTATATTGGCTTGATGTTTAAGATGATGGTTTTGATGATGAGAAGTGGTGGTGCTAGTGATGGTGAACGCAACTGGTGGCATGGTGAGGTAGTGGTCACAAGTACTGGTAATGGTCACAAATGATTTGGTTGATTATGACCTATAAGTTGGTTAATGTGTGACCAATAAACAATATGTGACAAATAAAATAGGTAAATTGTGACCAATAAATAATATGTAACCTAAAATTTTGTTAATTTGTAACTTATACGTAATTTGTGATCAATTAATATAATATTTACGTGACCATGAAATAAGTTGCGACTTATAAAATTTCAATTGTGATCAAGAATAATATGTGACTTATTAATTTGATAAATTTATGATTATGAAATAATTTGTAATCTATAAAATTTTAAATTGTGACCGAAAAATTATTTGTAACCAATTAATTCAATAATTTGTGACCAAATTGTATAAAATTATGACATTATATTTAATTTATAAAATATATTTTTAATTAATTATTCCAGAAATAAATTTTAATAAATATCTTATTTTTGAAGTTTTAAACCTTTTATTTTTAGTTTTTAAATGGGTTATAGTTAAACTCTTAATTATGTTTTTTCCCTTTTAATAACAACGAATAAGTGATTATGGGGCATAGCAATTGACCGGTGGGTCACTTCAGCAACCCAAACACCCATTATTTATCTCTTTACTCCCAAACAAACAACAGAGACTGCAGTGCTTTGACACTCCTCCCACTTAGAATAGCATATACCAATATTTTAAAATATTGATCTGAATATTAATTTATAAAGGGATAGTTGAATCGAGATTGAATTGAGAGTTAATAAATTAACAATTATTCGTCATCCTCTTTAAGTTATCTTTATATCTATTAAATATTTAACTTATCGATGATGTTGACAAGCAGCAAAGAGTAGCCTTATCAATTTCGTCAAATGGCAGTTGTAAACTGAATTATTGGAGCCACTGAATGAGCACTATAATCTTATAATCGGGTATTTGTACTAAATTTTGTTATTTAAATAATGTAAATGTGTTCCAACACCAATTGGCAAAATAAATGGTTGCTTTGTGTTAGATTTGATAGCAACTCAGTTAAAGTGCCTCACTTGCCGGTTTAAAAGAAGCAAACAACTAAAAAATTATTAATATGTTAAATAATTATTATATTACATGAAATGATATTGACAGTTCAGCAACTCAGACACTTAGTGGGATAAACGCATTAACATTTTAAATAAGAAGAGGGGAGATGGGAACAGATGTTAGACCCTATTAATGGATTTTTATAAGGAAATAGGCAAGTGGGCTATGCTCTAGAGTAGGGTGATATTGGGGAAAATATTTATTTAAATGTTGAACTCCAACTTTAAGAGTCCCTCACCGCCTCATCCCTAAAATATCGTGAGAGATGTTAATTATGAGATATGCCCAGTAAATTAGGGAATAAGAGTTGTATGTACACTGATACTCACAAAGAATCCAAATCGATATTTCAGAAGTTGAATCATCACATTGTGACTGTCAGTAAGATTGAATATATTTCACCCTTGTTCTTTGTACCAATGAAATATGCCCTATTTATTTGAATTTATTGGAAACTAGTGTTTAATGGTAAATGTCATTTTAGTCGAATGTGAAATTTTGGTACGTTTGTACCTTGCTGTACTATTGATTATATAATACAATTATGTGGCATCATGAGATGTCGGCATTTGTTTGTGTTTGCTGTACACACTTATGTCCCTTCACATGAGAGGGCCCACCTTTGAATATCTTCAAGAGAATTCTAAGAGTATCGATTTAACATGTCAATTGTTGACTTTAAACTTGTTCAACTTTATGAGCTAAGTTCGTATACTTGATTTCGTTTGTGTTATTAATAATGGATGAAACTAAATTATTTTCCATCTTCAATTAGAGGACTGTCGAAGGTGTGTGGGCACGTAAAGATAGTACAATCTATAATCGTAATAAATAAATAAACTTTTGGTCAATGGAAATCCAATCGAAAACTTAAGAGCAATGCATGTAGAAATTAAAACAATTTGAGACAAATCTTTTCTCATCAAGACAACCGTTAATAAAAGTTTCGAATACTCTCATTTTTGGCTAATGTTTATAAATTTTTTATAATTGATTAAACTATTTTTTGTCCATATATTTTCTAAAAAACTCATAAGTATTCCCAACTTATTCATCACTCGCTTAATCTATCTATAATTTAAATAGACCTTAAACGACTCTCAAAAACATTATCATTCTCTCTAGCAAAGCAATTAATCATATTTAATGTGTACATTTGAACTTAAGCAGCCACCACATCCTCTTCCACATAGTGAAAAAATCGACATATTTTGTAGAGTCCAATGGTTAAGCCAAATTTAGTGTAATCCTTGAAGATGCTTTTAACACAAAAAAATAAGGATATGGATCGAACAAAAATTTAGCGTAACATTATTCCTTACGTCAAGTTTGGTGTACCATTGAAGTGAATTTTACGTCAAATGTATCATTGGAGATGGTCTTAGAGAATTGTAAGCTGTAAAGATAGATTATAAATTAATTTGTCTGTTCTAATATCGATATGCCTAAACTTAGATTAACTACTTCCAAGATATTGTACATACAAACTTCGCTATAAACCTAATTAGTTTGTATAATTGATTCGAAATTAAATTTTTATTACACACCCAAATAGTATAAAGTGAAAATACATTTTTATTTATCAAAATGATTTCTTTTGGATTTGAATAAAAATTAAATCCCTAAAGAAATACGAAACCTCGAATCAAAATGATTTGTTTTGGATTTGACTAAAATTTAGAAATACAAACCCTTAAATTGTAAAGCTATTTACGTATTTGTTGATCCTAGACCCAAGTTTGAGCCAAATTACTATAAAAATGAGAATGGAAAATACAGTCGTAATGAACCCCATATAAAAAATAAAAAGTCAAATATAATGACTTAATATAATGGATCTTGATCATATTTTTTATTTTAATGAGAAAATAATGGGTTTAAAAAGGGTCTAATTATATATTTGTAGTTTTATTAGGAAGAGGCATTGGCACGTGTCCATGTCCGAGAGGACAGGCAAGCATGGGATTTATCACGATTCAAGGCATTGGGAGCTGCTTAGTGCACGTGTCGCGGTCTTCGTGAACCTTGATCAGTGCTCCTTTTCAAACTAATCCTATCCCTAAATATCTCTTCTTTCATTCGAATATTTAAAAAATAAAAAACAAATTAAGAATTTAAATTAAATGTATAGCGATTTTTCAAAGCAAGTTGATGTTAGAGTGTGTTTGGTTGTCAATATTTTCAATGAAAAATATTTTTTTACCCAAATTCTTACTTTTTATATTGTTTGATTGCCATTTTTTTAATGAAAAATATTTTCTTATTTTTAGTCACGTGATCATATTATTTTTAAAATCAAGGAAAATATTTTCTTTAAAGGAGTAGAATTTTATTTTATAGGAAATTCGCTCTCTCTCTCTCATCTATTCTCTCTTTCACTTATCCACCAGTAAAAAAACAAATAAGTATAATATTATCTAGATTGAAAATTAAATTAATCAAACATATTTAATTGACAATTTTCATATATATAAGTTTTAGGTAATTAAATTACCTAAAATTTATTTTCTTCCAATGTAAATTACATGCTTACGATCAACACATTCTTATTGTTTAGAGTGAAGAATTTGTTTTGTACTTCTAAGAAAAAAAGATAAAAGAAAAATTAAAGAACAAATTGCAATTATACTTTCAATTTAAAAAAAAAACTGTAAATGAATTATTAAAATGGTAATTAACACAAAATGTCCTTACATTTCAATATTATTATGTAAAACGTTCATACATTTCATTTTTTTTTTTTACATGTTTCATCGTTATTTTCTCGTTGCACTGTGAAAATCATCATTTTTATCCATTTTCTCAATTAAAAGATATAAATTGACGAATATATCTTCATATTTAAATAAAACAAAAATAAAGAATAAATTGTAACTATATTGTCAAATTTTTCAAAAAAGTAAAAATAAATTTCAAAGAAATAATTAAAAAAGAAAGTGATTTTTTAATTTTAAAAATTTATTATTTATTTATAATTTATTTGTACTTCTTTGAAAATTTTAAAAGTATAGTTGTAATTTGTTCATCATTTTTCTTTTATTTTTCTTTGTTTTATTTAAATAAGAGGACATATTAATTATTTATTTGAAATTTATTTGCACTTTTTTTAAAAAGTTGGGAGTATAGATGTAATTTGTTCTTTGTTTTTCTTTTCTTTATTTTTTTTATTTAAATATGATGATATAACCTTATTTTACATTTTTTAATTGAAAAAATGGAAATGATGAAATGTGAAATAAATGTGAAATTATCAAAAATGAAAGATCATGATGTTTTACTCAATAAATTTAAAAGTATGGACATAATTATCATTTTAATAATTTATTTTGACTCATTTGAAGTTTTAAAAAAGTTTGGAAGTATAATTGTAATTTTTAAAAAATTTCTTTCTTTTTTTTTTTTTGTTTTATTCAAATAGGATGGTATATTTTGTCATTTTACATTTTTATTGAAAATTTGGATGAAAATAACGCTTTCAACAATGAAATGTAAAAATGTTTTAAAAAAAAAAATGTAAAGATTTTTTTTGATAATTACTCATTATAAAAATATGTTTCATTTTGAAATTTTGAATATCGACTTAAGTTGAGAACAAAATCTAACTTTATGAAGTAGATAAAACGAGGGTTACACGATAAATTAATAGAAATTTTTGAAAGATCTATTTCAAATAGATTCGTACAACTACAACGAAAGGTCACATAGATTCGTACAACTATAATTGAAAGGTCAAATCACCTCTAACAATGGGTGATAAAAGAATAGTACTTCTGTGTTAGAAAGTGTGTGACGGAGAGAGTGACAGAATATGTGTTGGCATGATGTAATTTGATGAAAAAAGTTAACTATATTTTAAATAGTTTAATAATAAATTGTCATGTGATATGATATTTAAAATTATGTCAATTATTATGTTAGTGTAGTGTTTTTTATGATAAAAATAGATTAATACTGTACAATCAATTTAAACTCCTATTTGATTCTCATTTTTATAAAAATGAGAATAAAAAAAATAACTATTACAGGATCCACATAAGAGAAATAAAGTCAAATATAATAGTTTGATGAGATGGATAACGATCATATTTTTCAATTTTTTGGCAAAAGAAAAGAAAACACACCGAGATTAAGACTAACAAGATAGACCAAAAATAGTAAAAAGACAAGAATTCAGAGCACTTATTTCTAAAATAAGTTGTTAAAAAAACAGTAATTAAGGGGAAATGTATAGCACACGTGCCCTTTATTTATAATGTCTTTTCATAGTCGTCTTTATAATCATTCAATCTGCTTTATTATTATTATTAAAAAAAAAAAACCATATATTTTAAGCTTTCAAACTCGTTAAGGTTGTATTGTACTTGTAGATTTAAGCTCACGCTAAGAGATGATTTGTTTAGTCAAACATGATTGAAGTATGGGCTTTTTTTTTTCTTTTTTTTTTTAATAGAAAATAAATCATAGCCAACAATATATAACTAAAATTAACTTGACTTTTTTTTTAACACAATTAAACATTTTCGCGTTTGCATACAATTCAATTCTTTTGCCTAAATACTTCATTAAATCAAAGAGCTTATTATTGTAGTAGACTTTTAGGACCATGGGCGTATTGAATCGTGGGTTGCACTTGGCAGCACTGTTGCCCAGGTCCAAATGCAAAAAAAATAAAAATAAAATTATTGTTGTACTTGGCTGCAACCCATTGTTGTCCAGGTCCAATTTGCACCAATTTTTAATTTTTAATTTTTTTGTTTGAATTATAATCTATTAGCCCACATTAGCCCAGCAACAATTAATTTCAATGGGCTAGCCCACCTCAAATGTCTTTGTTTTAATTTTAAGCCCACTTATTTATATAATTTTAGGCCCAATTATTTTGTATAAATAGATAATGGTGGAAATTACACTTATACAAGTGTTTAAAGATCAGATTTCAAAAATAAGGTCTAAAGTATACTTATTCAAAAATCAGGTTTTTAATATACTCTTACCACATCCCATTCATCCAATTCAAATTTAAAAACCTAATTATTTTCTCCCTCTTCATCCCCTCTTCTCCCCGTCATCTCTAGTCAATCTCTCGACGACCGCTGTCTCTAGATCAGCGGAGCTCATCGCTACCACCGTCACTGAATCATAGCGGATACAACAAGTGGCGCTCTCCCTCTCTCTCTCTCTCTATCTTCTTCCCTCCACATGGTCGTCGTTGTCGGATCACAACGAAGCTCATCGCGAGAGCAGCGAGCGGCGGTCTTCCTCTTGTTCCCCTCCTCTCTTTTATACTCTCCCTTGCACATGGCAGTTGTCGCCAAATGGTGTTTCACTACAATTGCCTTCGATCACTGTTAGTGCCGTTTCACAGCATAGCTTAACGTCAGAGAAGTGACATGATGATTGAGAACGACACACCGTCGCCGTAGAGGCTTCTTAAGCAAAGCGCGATCGGTGGCGGTGTTCTTTTTTGTTATTGTTTTGATGTTAGTTGTGCGTGGTTTAATTGTTTTCAGTTTTGCAAATGGTTGTTGTTAGTGGTGGTTGTAGTGGTGAGGTGGTAGTGGACCAGCTATGTTGGTGGTTGTTTAGTGGTGGTGCTGTGATGGTAGTATTGCAAGTTGTTGATGGTGGGTTGCAAAATGGTGGTGGTGGTACTGGTGCCTATGGTGGTGCATTTCGATTGGAGTTAGTGTTGGTGACGATCGTATGTAATCTATTGTTTGGTTTTTGATTATCTGTGACCAAATATTTCACTGTGATCGTAGTGGCAGTGGCAGGTTGGTGGCAATGGCATGTGACCCATTATTTGGTGCATGTGACCAAATTTTTGGTTATCTATGATCAAGTATTTAACTGTGGTTATAGTGGCAATAATGGTAGTGTTGGTGGCGATTGTATGTGATCCGCTATTTGGTGTATGTGACTGATTTTTTGGTTATCTGTGACTAAGGATTTAACTGTCACTAAAAATATGATAATATGTTATTAAAAAATCATTTGTAACCAAATAATTTGAAAATTTGTGATCAACAAGTAAATTGTGACCTTAATTTGTGATCGATAAAATAATCTGTGATAAATTAATTTGACAATATATGACGTTGTGACCTATAAGTACCATCTATGACCATGAATTATACATTTTGTGACCTTGATATATTAAATTAATAGAATATTAATAATTAACTAGTTTTTTGCCCGTGCAATGCACGGGTTATATCATTTTGAAGGTAATGTTAACGTGTTTAATGTGAAGGATTAACAAGAGATGTGCACTAATTGAATAAAGGTTAATGAGTAGAAGTACATATTAGGGTGTTGTATTGTACTTCATACCTCCAAAAAAGGAGATAGACAATAGAAGAAAATAAAAACAAGAAAAGGAGAAAAAATTTAACAAATCATGATGGAAGTAACACGAAATCAACATGCCTTAAGGATGAGACCAAAACTGCTTGCTGTTACTCTTCAACAATACTTTAGCCCAAGGAAAGAAAAGTAATTTGTTTTGAACCTAGAAAGTAAAATGATGAAAAATCTTAGAGTTGTTGGCAAATCCACTATGATTTCCAAAGGATGCCATCGATTAATTCTATTGTGATTGAATGCGCACATAGCAATCTCGATTTTAATAATTATTATTCCAGAGCTGAGGACCAAAGCAATGACATCTTGACTTTAGGTTTTCACGTCTGAAAGTGAACATTGCCTCGATCATTAGTCAGCACAATTTAATACAAGAAAGAATAACAAATATTAATAATTCACAGTCAAGATAGCAAAAAGTATAAATTTAGTCAATCAAATAAAAACAAAATGAATATAGAAGCAAATTGCTCGAAATAATAAACTAATTAAAAAAAAAGGAGTTGCAACAATTACACTGAGAGGATGAAATCGTAGATATTCATTGAAACAAACGTCACGCAAAAAAGGTCGAAGCACATGAACAACAATTAAAAAGTCAAAGGAATAACGGATTTTTTACCTGTCTTCATGAACTGAACAAAACAAAGGGGGAAACCCAACTCCAAACTCAATAAACGATTTGATTCTTGTAGGCACAGAAGAAAACTTATATAGATTCAAAGATATCATCATGACTGCATAGTACCTATACAATTAAAGTATGAAAGAGGTCAACCGAAGAATGCGTAATAAATGAAGTGTTTACTCTCTTAATGGAGGGGTGATGATAAGTTACAGAGGAGAAGATTACTGCCCCCTCATAGACATTGTGCAAGATCTATGTCCCAGAAGCTAGATATCAATGCAAGGAGTTGAAACGTGGTGGCACTGAGGCAAATTTCAAACAATTTCCCTGACCTATAAGTTTTGAAGTTTAGAATACGATGCCATAAGATTTTCTTTGCAATCAAGCCGACTAATAAAGAAACATTATTATTCATGATCAATAATACTTGAAATTAGATTGGAGAAGAGAGACTCCCCAGAAGCATCAACATTTACTTTTTTACCAATTGTAATCTTTGGGGTATTTTCGACTATGTCTCTAGCCAAACCCTTTGCCCCACCTTTGTCAAAAATGTTCTGGACCTCTTCAAATGTTGTTGTTTCTGCAGCTCCCATCTTATTCAAAAAATGAAATCATTTAGAAAAACTCAAAAATAAATTTTTGTTTAGTCCCTATATTTTTTTGAATGAAATAGAATCATACTTTACTTTGAACATCACTAAGCATAGTTGGACGAATGCGCTCTAGGACAAGTGTACCTCCTAAAAGGCTGAGAATCACATCAATCTACACAATTTCATAATATTAACCATGAATGTGTATCTGGACAACAACTTTGAGGGCATTCTTAGCATGATAATCCAACTCTATATCCGTGAAACTAAGTTCATCCGTATGAGGTAACTCCGTTTGTTGAGTTGCCAACTGTATTCCCATTAGTTTCTTTTACACTTGAATCACTAAACTCCAATTTATGTTTGAAGATTGCTACTCTACAATCAATGTAGACAATAAAAGTTTACACTCCACACGATACATCTAAGGAATTACCTTATATGCTTAGCTAAATAATTTAACCAGTAAAAAAATTCGACAACTGAAATTATGGCTCCATATAGAATTACACAAGTTAAACCAAAAGTATTCACTATACTTATGTGTGTGTATATAACTTTCAAGAGGGTTGAAACACGTTCAGTATAACTTGCAACCAAATAGATATATTTATAACATAATACAATGGTCTAACCATCTTGAATTACAACCATAGCGGAAATCTTGAAAATAAAGTCAAAGCATCATTCAAACAAGGTACTCACCATTTTCCCCATATAATCTAGCGTGTTCTGCCACTTGAAAACATCAAGAAATGACATTCTTATAACCCGATAGAAGACAAGAAGTTCACTACAAATTATGATCAATTTGAAGCATATTTTACATTTATTACAATTTAAAGTCATTCTTATACGGATTAGAACTCAATTAACAAGTTATTGAAGATGAAGAATGGTTTGACTCAACTATTGAAAAATGAAAATTAGAACATGTTCCTCAAGTGCAAAAGAAAGACGGTATACCTAGAAATCAATTAGGCCTTTACTTGGATCGACGATGAAGAACTTCAAAACTTGTTCGAATAATCATAATATTTTTAACGCGAATCACCAAAGATGCTAAACCAATTTAAACATGTATATGTCTGAGTTATCTACAAATTCTTTGGGTGTCTTTTCTACGATCCAGAGAGAAAGAGTGAAATTAGAGTTAAAGCAAAGACAAATGGATATCAAAACTCAAAGCCTGCTTCTTGTGTCCTTTTTTCCCTCTGATGTTGGTTTTTTCATTATCTGTTCCATTTTAGTAGTGGCCAAATCGTTTGTGCTACCTCCATTTTAGTAGTCACATATGATATAAAGTTCCAATCATCTACTTCACATTTATTCAATACCTTTGATAATGAAAAAATATGGATAATAATAATCAGTACCCCGAATGAGGAAAATTTAACTATTAACTACAATTTCAAGCAAGATTTAACACCGTAATAAAAAAAAGTGCATAAACTAAATTTAAGTGAAACCAAATGTACAAATCTAAACAAACTAAGCTTGATTAAAGGAAGCTTTTCTAGCCTCTCCTCTATCGTCCAAGACGTATACTTCTCCATGCACAAAAGGTGACATTGTTCTGACATTAGTATTCAAGTAGAGATCTGAATAGTACAAAACAGAGACAAATGAGAAAATTATTGTTGAAACTAAAAAGAAAATTCATAAAAAAAGGTTATAGGATATTAAAGAAGTAAAAGGAAGATTTGAAAAATCAGAAGAATATATTTTAATGCAAAGTGATAGGAAGATGAAAAAAAAAGTGCGAAATTTTCCTCATGGTTTAGAAAAAGGCGAAATCTAACATTGTCTAATCTCTTGTCACAGTATAAAAAGGTAATATTTATGGCTTCTGAAAACACAATATGAAAAAGAAAACAAAAAAGAAAGCATATTAAAATTTTCTTTTGTATTTCATCACAGAGCTTAAAGCCCAAGAATTTTAGTTCAAAAAAAGGAGATAGACAATGGAAGGAAGAAGAAAAATAAACAAAAACAAGAATAAGAAAAAGAGAAAAAAAAAAAAAAAAAAAAAAAAAAAAAAAAAAAAAAAAAAAAAAAAAAAAAAAAAAAAAACTAATCGTGATGGAAGTAACTCGAAGTCCACGGGCCTTAAGGATGAGACCAATACTGCCTACAGTCACTCCTTTCTCCAAACCAATAACCACTCCACCACCAAAACATACTTCATTTTCTCTCTGAAAATACTTTAGCCCAAAAAAGGAAAAGGCAATTAGTGAACATGAACATAGAAAGTAAATGGGGGAAAATCTTACAAAGTTGTTAGCAAGCCTACTATCTATTCTAGAGGATGCCATTGGTAGAAATGAAAGAAACAATTGATTATATTGATCCTATGGTGATTGAACGCACACCTAGCATAGTCTCGATTTTAATAATTATGATTTCATAACAGAGCACCAAAGCAATGCACATCTTGACCTTAGGTTTTCGCTTCTAAAAGCCAATACTGTCTTAATCGTTAGTCCCCACAATTTAATACAACAAGAAAGAACAAAAAATGCTAATAATTCACTCTCAAGATAGCAAAAATTATATTAATCAATCAGATCGAAACAAAATATGTATATAGAAGCAAATTACTCAAAATAATGAGCTAATCTCAAAATTGAAGCACATGAACAACAATTAAGTAGTTAAAGATCAAATTTTTACCTGTCTTCGTGAATTAAACAAAACAAGGGGCAAACCCAACTCCGAACTCGATGAACTATTGATTCCTATAGGCCCTGAAGAAAATTAAAGAAAACTTACAGAGATTCAATGATTTCATTGAGGGCTGAACAATATCAATACAGTTAAAATGTCAAAAGAGGCAAACTGAAGAATGCACAATAAATGAAGTGTTGACTTTTTAATGGAGAGGTGATAATATGTTACACAGAAGAGAGATTACAGGCCTCTCCTGTACATTAGGCTAGATCCATGTCTAAGAAGTTACGTATAAATGCAAGGTAGGTGAAACATGTGATTGCATAGAGGCAAACTTCAAACAATTTCTTCGACCTGGAAGTCTTAAATGTTTAGAAGACAATGCCATTAGATTTTCTTTGCAATCAATTCATAGAATCTTTCTTCTCGAGCAATATTATCTTTCAACGTTAAGATATTTTTGACATCAGAATAGATGAACTAAACTTGTGCTCATAGAGCATTTCAAAGGAATAATTAATCCTACATCTATTTAGAATCATTCTTTAATTTCTTGCATGAACTAACATGTTCACACTTACAAACATGTGATTTTCGTGGATGTATTATTTAAGTTCTGGGCAAAAACTTGTACAAAATTAAGCTATTCTTGATAATTCTTACAAATTCACTTAGACTAATATAAATTATTCAATAGTGTAATGAAGTAGAAGTAATGCATGTGTACATGTGAAACACATTCCTCCCCTTAATCTCTTGTAGTTGAAAAAATCTAATTTTTTTAATTAATGAACCAATATTATCAACTTTATTATTCAAATTATTCAATCATATTATTCTCTTGAAAATGATTAAAAGGAGAAAAATAAAGGGACAAACTATTATATTGGAACACCTTTTGTTTACTAAGATTTCAAAATTTGGATTTCTTATTATAGCAAACTGATAAATACAAATTTGAAATCTAACCAACAAACTTTTAATGATGGTGATCCTATATCTGGAGATGATAAATCATGCATGATGGATAGAGTGTTGAATTATCATCTCGATAAAGCTACAAAGATAGAAGTTGGATTAGACTATATTATGTTATGCTAATTTGTTCCTTATTAATCGGTTAAATATCTTTTATCATAAATCTTTACTGTATGTTTCATGGATTGCAATCACTAATTCATAGAAATAATATTATTACATACTGAGGGAATGATAATTGCGTCCATTCCATGTAAAAAATTGTTGACCAAATAAAATTTTAAATAATATATATAACTAAGGCAGAATAAAAAATATAGACTTCAATACTAAACACCATAACTGATTTTAGGAGCAGAGGACTCTTACTATTATTGCTATTAGATTCAAGTTGATGACTCTCTCATCTCTTCTTCAAATGATCTTATTGAAACTGTAAAAGAAGATAATTGAACATTAATCTTTGTAAAATAGATGTAGCCAAGAATGAACAGTATATTGCATGTTCACTATTTTATGAGCGAAGGGATTGTGTGAATCTAAAAGAAATTATGAGTAAAGGATAAATACACCATCAAAAGAAGAAATAGATACAGTTTCTGAATTTCAAAAGGAAACACACAAAATGTGTTGAAATTATAAAACAAAGCCCGTATAATGTTAAGAACATAAACCAATACGAGATAAAAGAATAAAAACAATCATAAATTAAATGATAAAGACAAAAGCTCCTATTGTTACTGATCTAATATCCAATAATCAAAAGTAAATCAGGTCCTTAAAAAATTTTCATTCTTACATCACCACTTAATTTAATTTTTAGAAAATCATCTTCTTTTTTTAATAGAAGTTATATTCAATAAATGCATTTAAAGTTTATTCATGTTTATGTGCATTTTTTTTCACAAATTTTCAAAAAACTATGCAAAAGAATATCTTAATATTGAATGAAAAAAAAAAAAAAGTGGAAATGTTTTGATGCTATATCAGCTTGTTTTAGTTTGGTTTGATAATACTTTCATTAGCTCTTTTTTCATGCCAGAGCAAAGTGATCTTTACATCGTTTAATTGGCAACCCTGGCACTATCTTACTCGGTCCTTTTTCAGTAATTTTAGCTATTACTTCCGACAAATATCACTATCTTAGGCCCTAGAGGATTTAACCAAATGACTGAAGACACCATGGATAATCTAATTAGGCATATGAGTTATTTATTTTATCCATAATTTCTATCCTTGAAGAAATAATCATCCCAGGTATACTAATTACAAAATTCGATGAAATTCTAGAAGGCAACATTAACATGAAGCACATAAAATATCCTTTTTTGATTCAGGAGAATAGAAATGTTCTTAGTAATGTTTTATAATTTGAACGTGCATTTGAACTATAACAATATCTACACTAAAACAAATCGAATATGAAATAAAAAGAAAAGAAGAAAATTAATGAAGTACCTTATGATTTTGACCATAAATTGCTTTTGCTAATGTATTGAATTTAAGTAGCTTCCATGCAGCGAAAAAAAGCCATGATTGTTTAGCAGATGATTTGTGCATATTAGAAAAGGAAATAAATTGATCTTTGCCTATATCTCCAAATTTTAGATGCATATTGTTTAGCAGATTATTTGTGCATACAACATACTCCATAAGTAGCTGTTGGATACTTTTTTCAAGGGCTTTACTGATACTTGTATCCATGTTTGAAATTACAGTCAACTCTTCATTATCTCCAATCACTTCCTTCAACTTGATAAAAAACCACTCACAAGTAGCATCACTCAGACTCTCCAATCCGAAAAGTTAAAAGAAAAATTTGTACATTAGCATCCTTAGCACAAGCAGTGAACAATATGCTACCATATTTAAACTAACAGATCGACAATGCTGCCAACACTGGATAGAGGTACCCAAACACATAAAAAAGTGCTTGCAATAATTAACATAAGAGAAAATAAACTAATCATTATCAATGATCAAATAATAAATATCAATATGACCAAATCAATAAGTAGAGATATTTGAACCGATTGTTTCTTCTATCACCAAGACAACAAGTGATCCAGCAAAATATTAGAGTATCACAAGTTTATTTTGAGGAACAGCAAACAAAATACTTCAAATGTCATGCACAACATATGACCTTAATTCTATGAACACAAATTACCTTTTTCAGATCTACTGAAGGAGTTTTTGACGCATATCACAGACATAACTTTCCTCTCTTGAATTGTTACATCCTCGACGGAAATGAAAAAACCCTGTAGTGAATTCTCCTTTTCCCCCTTTTCTTAAGAGAATGAGTGAACTTGTTTGAAGCATTTATTGCCTCCTTCTTTAAAGCCCCAATTTTTATGCCGTCTTTCGTCTTTAGAGATCATTTAGTAACCATTTTCAAATAATCATACAACCAGCATCAACTTCACTCTACGAAATAATACGAACTCCATCTTTGTTGACAAGCAAAACACCATCCTTAAATGTCCCTGATTCAGTTCTACGTAAAATCACAAACAAAAACTGGAAAACTCATATCAGAAATATCTACAAGTCTGTGTCTAGATGGAATTGCAAAATGACCAAAATAAGTTAGTGTTTACTACAATAAAAGATATTTTCTAAACTTAAGATTCATCTCAATATATAGCATGATAGAGACATTGCGAAATCCAAAAGAGGCAAAGTATTTTGTTGATACATGCATGAGAAATCATACATCCACCTGCCAAATTCAACTTGAAATTTCGGGGAAAAAGAGAGAGCATATCTACTTCGGAATATCTAATGTATTCGTATGTTTAATGATGCTTAACTAAAGGATTTACAAGTCGTGTTTTAATCTATTGCAAGTTCTGACATCTATAGTATTCCGATCATCAAACTACAGAGAAGAATCACAACCTTATAAATGATATGAAGAGAACAAATAGCACTCATTATGCAATGTCTCTATTGATATATTTAAATCTCACTTGATGAAAATTCCTATACTATCCTTTATCATGAGTGTAAGGCTTCTCTTCCATGATATTTTGCATTGTGCTATATTTAGAAACTAAAATTTCCTATTCGTGAGATATAACAACAATTTTCATTTTAACTGGAGTTAAAGTTTAAATAGTAGAAAATATTTACACTTATGCATATAGAAGAATAGGGAGGCACTGAGATGGGATGTGAGAATTGTATCTCTCCCTTTACAGCCATCAGAACATTTGTCTCAATCACCTAGTCCATATCATTGGCAATATCAATTCTATCACAGCTAAGGATAACATCAGATGGTTTCAAAATTTTGAATTATGGAGTAGTGGGACCAATTCTTCTTATACAAACACCTTTTTGATCAGGTTTCATCCCAATCGACAACCGCAAGTCCAGATTTTTCATCTTCTGTCAGTGAACTCATAGAATAGGGAATCCTATAAATAAGAGAGAAATACTGTAATTAAATAACATAGGACTTGACAAAAACTTATTAACAGAGGAAGACTTGTGATAAAGGGCCAAAGGGAAGCTGATATTTGATAACCGATGCCATTTTCATGAAGATAAGAAACCTAAGTCGTAATTAGTAAATACACAATCCACTCAATCCTCATCCTTAAGAAATTGGAAAATTGCTTCAAACATTGTGCTTAAAAGGAACTTTATTTATGTTGATTAAACCCGTAAATACCTGGTAAGTGCAGCTGTATAACTGGAAAGAAGAGAAGCAGAAATAATAGCTTCCAGAAAAGCAAGCCCTAATACAAATAATTTAAAAGTACGCCATCTAATAAATATTCAATTTGATGTAAAAGAAAATAATTTAAAAAAAATAAGGGTAAGGGATGTCTATATTTATCTCTCGTCTTAGAGCATAATGCGTCTTTGAACAGTAACCATAACCGAATCAGCGGCATCATCATCCTTGGCAGTGGAAGGGAAAGCGACAGATGAATAGGAGCTCGACACAAGGAAGGAGAAAAGATTTGTTGTGGGTTAATTATATGAATGGTCACCAAACTTTACCCTATGTTACTACTTAGTCACTGAACTTAAAAATGTAATTTAATGGTCACTGAACTTCGTCAAGTGTTACTACTTCATAACCGAACTTTAAAATATATCTCAACGGTCACAGAACTTTGCACCGTATTACCCATCCGTCTCTCGAGTTGACGCCGTTTTTTCTTGAGTGACGGATGGGTAACACAGTTCAAAATTCGGTGACCATTGAGATACATTTTAAAGTTCGATTATGAAGTAGTAACACTTAACGAATTACTAAGTAGTAATATAGTTGAAAAATCAAATCGACCTCAGTTACATTGGCACTAACATTTTTGTACTTTATTTAATTTTTCTTTTTCAATTTCTTTTAGTGTTCTAACTGTTTCTTTTTCAATCTATTTATGCGAAGTTTGAGTTACGGTGAACTGATGCCAATTGATCTAAAAATCAAACATACTTTTTCACCATGATGAATGAATATTAGCAATAATTCTATTTTTATTTAATTTATAGGTCTCTGATTTTCTGTTTCCTCTTTTTTCCCTTCATTTTCTTTGATTTCTTCTCTCATAGAGGTCGATTTGAGAAGTTTAGCCCTTGTTTGATCCCTAATTTGAGGGATAAAATGAATTTTTAAATAGTAAATTGATGGGAGATGTGTAGTTAAAAAATGAGAAAAATTTTTAGATTTGCGTGTAATATTATTTTATTGAAGAATGTGTGGTTGAACGATATCAAATCACTGTTTAAAAATATTTTTTTTTTATATATAGAAAGATGAGACTCAAACAAGGGCTTAATAATTCAATTTAAAAATATATTTTAATGGTCACTAAACTTTGCCCTATGTTACTACTTAGCCACTGAACTTTAAAATGTAACTTAATGGTCACTGAATTTCTCTAAGTGTTACTACTTCATAATCGAACTTTAAAATGTATATTAATGATCACCGAACTTCGCACCGTGTTACCCACCCGTCACTCAAATTGACGCCATTTGTTAGATTTAACAAATTCTTCCATTTGAGTGACGAATGGGTAACACGGTACAAAGTTCGATGACCATTGAGATACATTTTAAAGTCTAGTTATGAATTAGTAACACTTGACGAAGTTCAGTGACCATTGAGTTACATTTTTAAGTTCAGTGACTAAGTAGTAACATAAGACAAAGTTCAGTGACCATTCATGTAATTAACCTGATTTATTGTGGCAGAGGCTAATCGATTTATGAGGAGTGCTTTGTGTGGAGGATGAGAAATCGAGAGCCCCTTTGTAGAAGTGGAGGCAATCAAAGTTCCTTTTAGGTGTTTTTCTTCCTACCCAAACGGCGTCGTATAAGGCAATCCAGTTGATGAACAGTGGGAACTGGATAGGTGTGAAATGGAGGTTTCAAGAATGAACAATGAAAGTGGATCCTCTCTTTTATAGGAGTAGTGATTAATAAAAACCTGATTTTTGAACTTTTAAACTTAGGGCCTAAAATTTGAATTGATCATACTTAAAAGCTGAATTCTGAGTTTTTCCCTGGATAATATCCATTGTCCCATTTCTTCTTCTTCTTCTTATTCACGACTTCACATATAATCCTCTATTCCCAATTGAAATAATTCCCAAAAATAAAATCCCTAAATCTTTTCACCTTCGCCCCTGCCCGTAGCCGCGAAACCACCGACCGTCGTCTCACCATCTGCGACTCTGCCGACTTGGATTAGGGATTTAGGGTAAGTAATTTATTAATTTTCCTCCAACTGATAACTGTCCAACAAAACAAAATATTTGTATAGATAAAGAATATTAAGTGGGACATCGTACACTCGTACAGTCTTATATATATGCCCCATACAGTCTTATCAGCTATGCCTTGTTGATAGGCTAAAGCATAGTAGCTCGAGAACTTACGAACTGAAGAGCTCACGCTGCTTACGTCACGAACTAAAGATGCTACGTGACGCTTCCTTCATATTCATGGAATAGGATTCACTTTCAAGCTGCCTTGGTAGTGAAATGGTAGACATGCGGGACTCAAAATCTCATGCTAAAGAGGGTGGAGTTAATGCTTTCAATTTGTCCTAAATTTTGGCTTTTGGCATTGGGATAGCTATTCCACTCATTTCATCAAGATAAACAAGACGTATTTGATCGTGGCTTGCAACATCACATATGGAACGATTGACATATGAATCTCTAGCATTCAGGTGGAAAGACGTCAAGAGAAGCTTGGATGATTTGAAGATGTTGGTTCGACGGCTCCCTCAATGATTGGACAGTGGCTTGGTAATAGATTGAGTAAGAAGTGGTAGCCGAAACTGCGGATTCCCCTGCTACATTACAATAGCTTGCTCCTTAAAAGGAGCAGCTTTGGTGATCAGAAGATATATGAATAGAACTTATAAAGGGGTCTCGAAAACTAAGTAATTTATGCGCATTCTTGTTCTGTCAAGTGAAGATATACTTCTAACCTCTCAGAAACTAATGATTCGGAGAGACAAAAACTCTTTAGGTCATGCCCTTTAGAAAGCTCAAAAAAGGGGCGGAGCCTTGTTTGAGAAGGAGAAAGCCTTATATTATGAATTTTTCTTATTATATATAAATTTTATTCTTACATTAAATTTTTAAAATTTTTTGCCCCTTAGCATTAAGTCCTAACTCTGCACCTACTTAGGACAATACATATGAACTCTTAGGACAATTATTATGAACGCTAATTAGACTATAGAGCATGTTTGGCAAGGCTAAGAGTGGTAATGGGTTGTCGAGCCCAACTAGTCGATGAGATCAAACTCTAGGCTCACCTTGGCTATAGACTCTTAGGCTAATAAATATGAACGTTAATTGGACTATTACTATAGAGCATGTTTTGCAAGGCTAAGAGTGGCAATGAGTTGTCGAGAGCAGCTAGTCGATGAGATCAAATCTAGACTCATCTCGGTTTAGCAAAATTCCTATATGAACTCAGGCATTTGTGTCAAGCCGCCTCGTGGCTTGGATCGTTGATAATCAATTTTTACTTAGAAAAAATCTAAAAGTTATCAAAAATATATATCTTACAAAAATTACGGCAAATTACAAACACAACATGACATAGTTGCAATAAAAGATCTAAAAAATATTTAATACGACAAAATTAGGCCAGCTTGTTTATCTTTTCGAGCCTAAAGGCCTGGCTAATGGGCTTGGTTTGGCTTGGCCGGCATGGTGAAGATTTGAGCACGACATGGGTCCTGGCTGCTCATGAAATGACCCACGGGCAGCCGGAGCCTTGGGCTTTGATGGGTTGCCTGCGAGTATGGTGAGCCATCCATCCAATTGTGACTTTAAGTAATTTTAAATTATTGTTTAAATTGATTATAAATATTTGTAGAATTCACGACTTATTATTTATGATTTATAATTTAAAAGTACTTAGAACTTAAGGCCCCGTTTGGGGGGATTTTGAGAATTGATTTTTTAACCATTAGAAGAAAAGTGGGGTTCACTTGTGAGAGAAAGTCAAAAATTACAATTGAAATAGTGAAAAGTCAAAAATTACAATTGAAATAGTGAAATAACGATAAAAAAAAAAATAATCTTTTAAGATAAAAAATTCCTTTCAAACAGGCTATAAATCTGTGCCATACAAGCACCTTATAAAGTTAACGTGAGAAGCTCTTGAGCAAAATGAGTAACAAAAATTCAAAATAATAATGTTGGACACCGTGCCAACTGGGTCAGTAATTGGACCCATTTGGGTAATGTACATGCTGAATACATTTATGGATTTTGCCATTTGTACCATATTTGTTGACATTTGCCTTGTAAAAAAGTGATTGGATGGAATATATATATATTTTTAACTGTCGAATGACACTTTGCCACATGACAAAGTGTAAATTATGATGTACATCAAGCATGATTGTACATTTGAGCAAAATGAGTAACAAAAATTCAAAATAATAATGTTGGACACCGTGCCAACTGGGTCAGTAATTGGACCCATTTGGGTAAGGTACATGCTGAATACATTTATGGATTTTGCCATTTGTACCATATTTGTTGACATTTACCTTGTAAAAAAGTGATTGGATGGAATATATATATATATATATTTTTAACCGTCGAATGACACTTTGCCACATGACAAAGTGTAAATTATGATGTACATCAAGTATGATTGTACATTATATGCTTGGAAGGAATTGTGAGTTCATAATTCCATTACCCAAATATATTTGGATCAATGGAGAACTTGACTAAATTAAAGTGTTTATTATCATCGCAATATTCTGGTTGAATAATTCTCTTCATTACCAGCATATCATCATTGTAAGTGACAATGTGTTCTTGATTCACAATTCAATGCATTAAAATATATCACGGTTCCGTTAAATAATGAATCCAAAACATACTACCATGTTAAAATAACGATAATGGTTTCCACTCGTAATGACATTACTCATTGCAATTTGCACTCTCTCTCTCTCTCTCTCTCTTTGGGTTAAATATAACTCTTACCTCTAAATGATACTCAAATTTAAATCAAAGATCTACTAAAGTTTCACTTTACTAGTTGAGCTAGACGTTAATATTCTATAAACTAAAAATTTTAATCAGATATAATATTAAACAAAAATAGTTTTTAAGTTTTGAGCTATGTGTGTTTCTTATATAAATGAGCAATACTATTTTAGGAAAATTAGTGCTAAGTATCAATTGAGATGGCATACAAGTGTTATTTGTTCATAGATCACTTTAGCAGTAGAAGAAACGAGTCACATTTAAAATGTCTTATCACTTATAGTCACATCAATTGATACTGTTGCACCAATAATGTTACGTTACATAACATTATTCTATATAATAATGAGTGCCTTTAATGAATACTTATCAATGTTAAGGTGTAACAATGCAAATGTGAACACAATATTTGCAACGTGGACTCTTATACATAGGTAAAAAGACAAGTTGATAAGGTACGTAATTAGGAAATAATTAGCTTCCTCCAACAATAAAGTTCCAAACTGTGGCGTGATTTTATAATCTTACCCCCATAAAATGAAAAGAAAATGGAGCTTATATGAGACGGCGTTAGTGTCAGCCATGCAGGTGCAAAGAGACGAATGTAATTTAACACCCGACGATCAGATGTTACTTTCAACTATTGTTATAACTTAAAATGAAATAAATTGAACAAAAATACAACAGAAATCCAGCTTACGAATATAGCTTTCTCCATTACTGATTTGAAAAATTATGTTTTTGTTAGTAACTTGAGAAATATATATGAAGCTCCTACAAAATTGCAAGGTATGCGTTATTTTCATTTATTTAATTGCTTATAATATGAAATAATATTGACAATAGAAAAATGTTTTATTATGTCTAGGCACGTTTAGACTCACAAAATTCGAGACTTGATCTCCGTACTTTATGTTGGAAAAAATTAATTAGTTGCAGTAGTGATCTGAATAATATAATGCAGAAATATAAAACTTGTCGTCCGATCGAGTCTCGTGACAGCACGATATCCTAAAGCGAAATTGCCCGTCAATAATTATTGCGACCTCCGTGGACAATCACTCCCAGGATACAACGTTCGTAAACCACTTGTGCAGCAATCACGAATGATTTTTCTAGAACTCTCAATTGTACTCCAAAATAAATATAAAAACCCGAATATAAGAAATTCAGAATATGAAAAAGAGGGTTGATGCAAGATGATTTTTCTATTGTCTTTTTGTGTGTGTTTTTCCCAAATCGAGATATGGGTTTATATAGGCAAGATGGTAGTAAAAGTTTTCACCATGTTAATGCAGAATTTTAATGACTGAGTAGTGAGTGTTTTAATAGCTATTAGTGGGTTGTTACAAAAACAAACAGTCAGAAAATACTGGCTAGTTTTACACATTAAATAATAAAGAAAAAAATATTTATTTTAGTCAAGGAATCCCAAGGCCCAAATCAAGACATTTTAATATCTGCGTAGGGAGTGACTCGAACCCCTGACGTCCCACACAAATGTCACATTTCACACCACTTTGACATTTTATCTAATTTGATTATTTATTTCACATTTTATATTTATACCACAAATATATAACACTTTATCACGCCTTACATCTTTCAGAACATTGGCTATAACAATGGGCAATTTTAATTTTGTACGCGTTTCTGCTCCTTTTTTCTCTAGAGGATTTCTGGAAACGTGATGAATTGTTAATTTCTTTTTATTAAATAAAAAGGTGTATTTAATCAAATAATAAATTAGTCAAGTATAAACAACATGTAATATTTGTTGGTAATACCAAGTTACAAATCCTAATTAAAATGATGGCATTACTGGAATGCAGAGATAATATACGACAATTTACAACTTTGTCACGTTTTCTCCTTTTATTATTACTAGTCTTTGCCTGTGCAATTTGAAGGTGATGTTAGTTTGTTAAATGTATTGAATTCTCATGAATTACATCTTTAACAAAATATTTTCTATAGTTACATTGAGATGAACTTTTCTTTATTGAGCATGCAGATAGACTAAGTTATATCATTACCGATGAAGCAAGCAAATGAAGGAGTTCATGTTTTCACTCTCTAAGCTTAATCTTCACATACTAAAATAAGTGAATCTTCTCATCTGCATGTGTCCAAATTCTCCCTTATTCCTGCTGCCATTCCGCTGTCTTTTGAAGTTGCAACATCATTGGTTGCCTTGTAACAACAAATAAATTTTATTGCAAGATCCATGTCCTAGGTACAACCCGAATATTCTTTTGAAGACTTTTCACAAAATCTTGCTTTAAAACCATTTAAACAAGAATTGCTTTCTACATTAATGAAGGAAACAAAATGAAGTAGTATTAACATGGTGAAAATTATTTTATTGACATAATTAGTAAATCCCTATAATAACCCAAAATTCCTAGTACAAAATATGATCTAAGGCCATCTCCAACCCTGCACCAAATTTTGCATCAAATTTTGCACCAAATTAAAATTCATCTCCAATCATTACACCAAATGAACAGTGTTTTACCATTTTCTTCCCCTTTTTTTATTCTTTATAATTTATTTATTCGAAATATTATTTATTTAATTATTTCATAAATACATAAATTAATAAATAAATAATTACGTTAAATTACGGAAAATATTAAATTCATTAATAAATATAAAAAATATAGAACAATTAATAAAAATACTACAACAACGAAAATATGAAATCATGCTATCAGAAAATAGTACAATGCATTTCGAATTTGGATAGACGATATTACGAAGTAGCTAAATTTTTGCAATTTAATTCTTAGAATTCATATGTTCATCCCACAAATGATCGATTAATGCACTTTTCATGTATCCTTTTTTTAAAAATAAAATTAGATTATCGTATGTATGTCGCTATTTAATATATTTCATGTTAATTTTAATAAATAATCACGTTTGATGTATTTTAAATTATTTTCGTCTTTTAATTAATTTATTAATTATTATGTCTTACATTTAAAATTTATTTTAAATACAAATACAAATAATATTAATATTAATATTAATAAAAAATAATAATAATTTATTGTATTAAAAAATATATAGCACAAATGACATAAATACCCTCAACAAATTTATTTGGAAAATGTTAAATAATGGCAAAAGGGACTTTTACACTTTGCGCCATTTTTCACCAAAATGGTGCAAAGTTTGGTGTTGAATTGAAGCAATTTTGCACCAAAAAATGGTGCAATGGTGTTGTGGTTGGAGATGCCCTAAGTACAATGAATAAACTCAATTACTAAAGCTCAAACCTAAATTACATATATCTATGTGGGAATAACAAATAAAGAAACCTTATATGCAGGAATTATGAATTGAAAGTAGTCTTTAATGTTTTGTTTGCAATCAATTCAAATTAATAAAGGAAAAATTATTATTCGTAATTAATGGTACCTGAAGACAAAATGATGAAGAGACTCTCTCTCCATAATCATCAACATTTTTATTTTTAGCAATTGTAATCCTTGGGATCTTTTCAACTGTGTCGCCAGTGGAACCCTTTGTCACACTGTATCAAATATTTCTATATTTTTTCAATCAAATAGAATCACACTTCACTTTGCATAACACAGAGCATAATCCGTTTCCCCTCTTTTAATCCCATAAACTATGATTCTCATAATAAATTAGAAACCCAATTTCGAATTCAAAATTTCATATTCTTAAGATCCAAACTGAATCCCAAATTTAGCATAAGAGAACAACAACCAAATCAGACTTCCATAAAATCCAATTCAACTCTTCCCAATAAAGGGTAATCTAAATTAAATGATATCCATTCAAGAAACTAAACAATTATACCACTAAACTACATTAAACCTAAAAATATAAAATTCAGAGAAATTCAAAATTAGAACAGCAGTTGAACAAGCAAACACATAGTAATACTTCACTAAAAACGTATGGTCTAAACTAAAGAAATCATATATGTGGAAAAAAATAGAGAGCGAGGATCTGACCTAGAGGGAAAAAAAAAGTATGAACACTCTGAAAGATGCAGGTTTGGTTCAAATCTCTCCATCTCTTGATGTTTTATTCTAAGGGTTTGTTTGGCTAAAATATGATACACAATATTCTTTCTTCATTTTCAAATCATATATGTGGAAAAAAATAGAGAGCGAGGATCTGACCTAGAGGGAAAAAAAAAGTATGAACACTCTGAAAGATGCAGGTTTGGTTCAAATCTCTCCATCTCTTGATGTTTTATTCTAAGGGTTTGTTTGGCTAAAATATGATACACAATATTCTTTCTTCATTTTCAAATCATATATGTGGAAAAAAATAGAGAGCGAGGATCTGACCTAGAGGGAAAAAAAAAGTATGAACACTCTGAAAGATGCAGGTTTGGTTCAAATCTCTCCATCTCTTGATGTTTTATTCTAAGGGTTTGTTTGGCTAAAATATGATACACAATATTCTTTCTTCATTTTCTCACGCTATCAACTATTGACTATATCCTATAATTTTATTAGTAATAATATTTTTTAAATAATATTGTCACACTGTAGCTTTTTTTTTTTTTAAATTGATGGAGCAAAAACGACACCATTATCTATTTTACCTGCAATTTACATGCTTTGAATATGATACATAGTACTATTTTTTCATTTTCTCACGCTATCAACTATCGACCATATCCTATAATTTATTAGTAATAATTTTTTTTAAATAATTTTTTACATAACAGTTATTCTTTATTTCTAAAAAGTAAAAAGTTACTTATAACTAAAAAGATCATTTCAAGTTATTTAAAATTAAAACGAACTTATTATTGTAAAAGTTACCTATAAGTAAAAAAATATTTACTTAAAATTTAGTAAGTATAAATATTTAAATATATTTAGTTTTTCAAATTAAATATTAATAAAACAATTATACTATCTAGAATGTAAAAAGATACTTATAAGTAAAAAAATTATTTCAAGTTATTTAAAAGTAATAAAAAAAACTTATAATTGTAAAAGCTAATTATATGTAAAAAAAATATTAATCTCTCATTCTCTTGATTGGTAGCTTACTAGTGTCTTCAGGGGTGGAGCCAGGAGGGGCAAAACAAATTTTGGGAGGAAGGGCTGGGCCTTGCCCACTGCTCCCTACGCCCCTGAGTGTCTTATACTCTCCGTTTAGGAGTCAGGGCACTTTGAGAATCAAACTAAATGCCTGACATGTAGGATTTTAATATACAAATTTTATCATTGTAGGGCATCTATCAAGCAGCAGTATGCTTCTAGAATCACAGCCTCAGCTTCATCGGAAAGAAACCTGCTTATAGTCTTATATATCCATCTAGTAATAAAAAATATAATTCCTTTCGAAGATATAAAGTCCATCTTGCTAAACGGTACAGTGCTGAACAATAGAAATCTTGTATACCATATGCCGTGAAACTGTAAAATAAATCATGCATTGAATCTGATCAACACAAAGGAGAACAGGAATAGTCGAGAAGTATCCCAATGAATAAAAGATGGATCAGCTTGTAAATTTAGGAGCAATAACTTATTGAGCCAATGAATAACAGAGGTATGTTGATGCTTAGTAAACATCTCATTCCAATAAATGAAATCAATTTTTCCAGTTAAGAAAATCGACAGGGTACAAAAAGAGCTAAACTAAAGCATGATTGAGACAAAAAAGAAAAAAGAAAATATGTAACGTGAAACTTCGTACCTCATCAACATTACTTTGGAGTCCTAAGAGTTCTCGACAGTATGTGAGGCACTCAGCTTGGTAAACAGCAGCCAGGTCTTTAATCAAGGCCTTCCTTCTAATAATGCCAATCACTTCAAAAGCAAGGAATACGTCAAGTGTGCGGCAAGATGTAGCACATAGTTTCAATTAAGACATTTTTTAATTCTCTTTGCACAACAAACCCAAATATACTCCATTCTCATGTTAAAAATACCAATCACTTCAAAAGAAGGATGGAAAAGATCATGTTTGCAAGATGTAGCACATAGTTTCAATTAAGACATTTTTTAATTCTCTTTGCACAACAAACCCAAATATACTCCATTCTCATGTTAAAAATACCAATCACTTCAAAAGAAGGATGGAAAAGATCATGTTTGCAAGATGTAGCACATAGTTTCAATTAACGAACATTTATTTCTCTTTGTACTACAAACACAAATATATGTCATTCCCATGCCTGTTGTTTTCACACCAAAGAACTCATTATTTTGTTCAAACAAATCCATCAGAATAATTTTATAAACACAACAGTCTCCCAGTTTTCCATAAACAAAATCTCTCCTTTCTTGAATACTTTAGTTTCCTACGTTAATAGGCCACTTCTGGTTGCAGTTGAATATCTCGTAAGTTTTGCCTTACTTCGCTTCTTCAAGAGAATATTACTGAATCCTCAACTATATTGTCATCCAGCCTTTATAAAAGTTATAGAGTAAAACAAAAACCACAAGAGACTTTTTTTATTCCCAGGATACTGCTTCCCAACTTTTCAAGTAGAAGAAATCACTGTAGAGGATAAATCAGATATGGACCATAGACCCTACACAAAACTAAAGTGGAAGATAGACAAGACAGGGTGACTTACCAAAACTGATCCAATAACTTACTGTGCAGCTGAAGGTAGGATTGAGGGGACTATTCTAGTTCGATGCAATAAGAGCAACAAGGCAGAGGAAACTCTGTTCAGAAGTAGAAATAGCAGCTTTTACATGAATTTCCAAGTGGATGAGACCAGTCAACCAGTCTCAAACAAGGATAGCTAAAGGGTCCCCTGGCCAGACATCACCTATTTGCATCTGGTGTGCCATCCCCAGACTAGAAGTCTGGTTGTTTGTGCTCCACATGACACATGGGTAAAACTATACACAACAGAGCAAAGTAACAGAGGAAATTGACCAAAATGCTCAAACCCTATTGGAACACACTTTATCCTTGACCTTAACCAGGATTATAAACGGTGGAACCTACAGAATTTGTGGTTAATAAGTGGATAGTAGTTGTGTATCCTACAAAATGTGAATAATAAGCTTGGCCAAACATGCACGAATTCATGACCAAGTCGATGTAATAAGCATTAAAGCTGCCTCCTCCAAAAAACCTTGGTGAAGCAGGAATAGACACATGGGGCCCATTTCATATCCCACCATCAACCACATGTCCTATGAAGCAGAGATCATGCAACATCGACACAAGGACACCCTCCTCAAATGTCAGTTGTTAAACGTTTATAAACTGTGATGCCTAGTTTACACACAGACATTCAACCCTAAGCAAACACTTGCACTCACTGAGGCTGGACATCTTATGTATCAATCTAGCTCAATCATAAGAGTATGACAGGATATTGACCCTATCAATTCCAGCATATTCATGATAACAGCACTCCATAATGTCACTGTAGATTTCAAGCATCTACAATCATGTGCACTAAAAGTTCATCCGAAACAAAACCAATCAAATCCACTATATTACAGACGTACCAGTTACACAAGCTCAATCTAACCAGAACAAACATTAACACACCAACATCCTAGGAATAGAAAAGAAAATTAAACGGATAAAATAAATCTTACAATAAGTGATTAGATTTCAAGTTTCTAACTTCAAAAGATACTGAAAATAAAACAATCAGCACATTATCCACCTCCGAACAATTCAAGAAAACAAAAGGCCATTTCAACCCAGCACCGGCGCTTTCCAGAAATTACAAAAGGTTTGCTCATATATCACCAAAATCGAATCTTGGGCACAAATCAGCAAATCACAAAATTAAGAAAATCTGAAAGACTAACAGAGAGAGAGAGAGAGAGAGATAGAGAGATAATTTACCTCTGCTGCGATCAAAGGAAGAGAGTGGATTTGCAGGAGCCGGGAGGCTTTCGACACGTGACGAAGACACCGGAGAAGGAGGGTCATCACCTGATGAAGACAGAGGAGGTAGAGGCCGAGGAGGAAGAGTAAAGGGGCGTTTGATTTGGAGTTCGCCCATTGATTGAGTTGAATAAGAAAATTACTTGAATTTGAGAGAGATGAATATTACTATATTAGACGGCCTGCAACATGGGATTAAGCTTCCTTTTATTTTTTGTTGGTCCACAAAATGTGTTCTTTGGATAAAACTGCTTATTTTGAATTTTGATAGTCAAGACAAGAAATTCAAAAATAATTTATTTTAGTTATTCTATTATATTAAAAAATGGATAAAATTTATTTTATACCAACTAAAATTAATTTTATGATAATTTCAGAAAATAATAATAATTTTGCGCTCAAAAGCGTCAACGGATTGGGGCGAGCTGAGACAAAATAATGTAGGGACATTTTTCCTTCTCTCTTCGTATACATGCTGCATATAAGAACTATATTCTCACATAAACTTCCTTTTAAATAATGGTGTAAATTGGATCAACTTGTTCGGAACCTTATCTATCCTCAATAAGAATTTTGTTATTTGTACACTGATTTTTGATACTTTGATTAAAACTTGCATTGTTGTCAAGTGTAAGTTGAATAAAAAAATTGTTTGGAATTTAAACTGATCAATAGGGTAATGCCACGTGACAAAGTGTAAGCTAAAGTGTATACCATAATGTACATGTAGAAGTTGATATCCCTTAAATTGACAATTTTCATGAAAAATAAAGTCAAACGAATATCAAAAAACACTTTAGTTTCAACATTTTTTAGGTGGAAAATTATACCAATTAAACACTATTAATTGACAATTCCCAGAAAAATAATTTCTAGACAATTCAATTATCTGGAATTCATTTTTTTTTTCACTCAAATTCCATCTTTACAATTAAACGGACCTAACTGCATCTTAACCTATTCTATAACCGATTACATTGTACTCTAACCTCTCAAATGAAGTAAATCGAGACAAGCCACGTCATTTGGCCCACCATAAATAAGTTATGCATTTAAGAACGATACTTAAACACCATATATTACCATCATAATTTTTATTTAATACACCAGATTAATTGCAGCTAAATTTTTTAATCTTTGTTCATTGTAATAATTATTTTCTTAGCTTCTTTCAACGAATTTTTATATTCAATATTTCATTAATTAGTATCAAAATATTTTATTTTCGTGCGTTGAAATGAGAGAAAAATATTTTTTTTGTACTTTTTATTTATTTATTTTTTAAATGTGATGGAAAAATAAGTTGTTTTACGCCATTTTAACAAACTTTTGGGCATAAAATTGGTATCAAATTCTAAATGTATTAACTAATGAAAAATTTGAGGATAAAAATGACATGAAAAATCATTTGAGACATAAGTGCTATAATAAGCAAAGATTAAAAATCTAAAATACAATTAAAATGTGGTACAAGAAATAAAAAATTGTGGTGTCAGTGAATATAATTACCCTATGTTAATTGGGTCTAATTTAACACTATCCTTTAATAATAATACTAGAGCTTTTCTTAACGAAGAAAATTATTTCCAAGAAAACATGTGAAATATGACGAAAATGGTTGAAAAAATACATGGTGCATCTCAAACTCGAGTCAAACAAGGAAACCACGAATGAAAGAGCATTTACGAAATTAAAATTACACATAATTAAATTATATCATTGATGATTGATTACCCTATGTAACCAACTACAAAGTAACCCTCATGATTATTTAAATACACAACCAATTTCTTCATCAAGCTCTTGGCTGAAGCAATATCCTTGAAAAGCCAACACGGTACATGTGCTCCCATGGCATAGTTCAGTGGTGCAAAGGACATGAGTGGGGTTATCTCACGCCTCGCTGGCAGTCGCAGTGTGGGGTTCGATTCATGAGACATGGAATTAGACTCCTTGTAAACGCAGTGTATAAGCAACTCTTGTTCCCTGGCCTGTTGGAACACATTCCGTGATTTACCCCCCTCACAAAGCTCTAGGAGCGGGACGGTGGGGCTCCTCAAGGTTGAGGTTCAACTTTTTTTTTTATTTTTTTTCCAACATAGTACATGTAGTTCATCTCCTTGTTGCCATTGACGCCGTGTGGTTTCTTTACCAACCTAATGCTGTTTATTAGAGTCGCATTGGATAGAACTCAGCCCTTGTCAATGTAAATTTATTTGTAACCATTTACGAGAAATAACAATAGATCCCGCGAAATGCATGAATTTTAAGGGCCTGTTTGAGCCACATTATTGTAAAAAAATGCATTTTTAAACAGTAATTTGACATCATTTCAATCACACATTTTTCAATAAAATAATATTACACGCAAATAAAAAAATTTTCATTATTTTTTAATCACACATTTCACATCAATACACTATTCAAGAATGCGTTATTACTAAAATAATGTGGCTCAATCATCCCCTAAATTGGTTGTAGATATTATTAATCGGTGGCTGCAAATAATATTTGACATTGTCTAAATATAAAAATGAACAGCGTTGGCAAGGAAAGAGTATTCAATATTCTAACAACGGGATGAGATTTAAAACTTTTCTTTACTTTCTTCATATCATATAATGACATTACATCTATTTATCAAAAGATAGGAAGCCAAAGAAATGAAGACGGGAAGAAGAAAATTAAACACCCTCTTGTTCACGAAATCCATCTTTTGATCAGATCCTTCTTCTTCAATCGTTTCGAGATTCGGTGCATTCGAAGGCTTATAAGGAAATATCAAAGGGGATGGAGCAACCTCAGTCCAATATTGCATGTAACTCGTTCGCTTTCTCATGACCTGGAATAAAAAAAATCCTTTGAGGGGTTGGGTAGGGGTGGGGCGTTGAGAATAAACAGCAGTTTTGTGCAGATGCAAGAGGAAGAAGATGAGATATGCAGTTTATATAACAAATCAGGTACGTAAAAGAACAGGAAAAATCGTCGGTTAAGAAAATAAGGTTTTGATTAAGATTGTTTCTAGATGAGGTTTAGTCAAATCCGTCAGAGGCGGGACTCTGTACAAATTTCTCCGTAGACAAAGGAACCAAATTTAGGAGGCCTAATCTATTGTTCTAGAAGTGATTTGACTCATTTGACCACGATTTGTTTGCAGCAAAATTTACGGATGTAAAAAGTCAATCATGATACAAAACACTTAAAAATACAGGCACTCAACTAATGAACAAAATCTGCAATAACGAGACAGCCTCGGATATTCTACAATAGTTAGGGGTTGTTTGGGCCCTTTTTCTAGAAAAATACATTTTGAAATAGTGTTATGATGGAGAATGTGATTAAAAAATATGTAAAAATTTTGGGTTTGCGTGTAATATTATTTTATTGAAAAATGTGTGGTTGAAATGATATCAAATCACTGTTGAATAATGTATTTTGATGAAAAAATGGAATTCAAACAAGACTTAATAGCAATCTAAGTTCATTGAATAATAGTTAAACGACGAAGACTTTGCTTGTATAATTCTCACTTACGTAGCGAAAAGTGGTGGAAAAAGAAGAAGCATATTCGATGTTTGGAGGCATACTTCTAAAGTGTCCGGTTTATGAATATTAGGCGATTCATCAAACTCGCCGTCTGCCATTTCTTCGTGTATTGTTCAAGGGATACCCGGAGCTAAAGCCTCGACATGTGAAGATAGGGAGGCGGTGCAACTGCCGAGAATGGAGTCGGCTGGGTAAAGTTCCTGAGGGCCGAATCTCCTACATAGCTTGAGGGATTTGGCCTGAAGACATGGCAGGAGCTAAAATATTGGCTTCCATTTCTTTGCTCCGTGACTAGTAATTCCTGTTGGGAAAATAGACGTTCATAAATTATATTAAAATAACATATTTTTTATATACATAAAAATCGAACAGAATTTTGACTTATCAAAATCGAATTCATAAAGTAAAAACGAGAATTGCATGAATATGAATTTGGTTAAGGTAAGAGTTCGACTCTTTGTCCTTAAGACGATAATATCCCGCAAAAGTGCTAACGATTTTTTGACATTCGTTTTCTAAGATACAACGACCATATCTCGTAATAGAAGTACTCCAAATTACGTAGATCAACAAATCTACTTATATTTTGAACCCTCTTTATATGAAACCTGACTTCAAATAAATGTACAATTTTGAAGTGAATATGCTTTATTATAATAATGCAATCATAAAATGAATGAATGAAACTTCCATACACGTGGTCTATATATAAATGTTAAAAAGGTTTTTATGAGAAAGCACAACATATGGAAGAAGTACAACTATTGAAATTGGTCTTTATATTTAAAGAGACACATCTATTGAAAAATAATAATGCCAAAAGTCACAATTTTCATATCAAAAGAATCATTTTCAATCAAATAATTTTTAGAATATCTCATAATATTCTACGTGATTTTTCAATAATTCACGTATTTAAATGATTTAAATTTGATTTAATTTTTTATTCACCAAATAACAATTTCCATTTAATAATTAAGAATTGATCAAAGCCAATTTCATATACAAATTTCCAGCATATCCATCCACTAGTCCTTGATATTTTTATTGCAAATGAAACACAAATGAAACATGTAACAGCAATTACAAATGACAATTTTAGCTTTAGTGTGCATTTACATAACTCAGACTTCGTGTATCCCAATTACTTCAACTATTTAACTATAATTTTGATCAAATTTTATCAAATCTGTTAAAACTTTATCAAACAACCCCTCGAAGTATATGAATTCATTGGAGCATTAAACTATACAACATGGATGAGGGAGACTGGATCATCTTTCTCTAGAAGAAACATTGAAGAAGTGACACGTTTATTAATTTCTTTATGAATTAAACGTCAAATTTGGAATTACTGGATGCGTCTCTTTCGATTAGGCGAGACTACTGTTGTCCGCGTGGCCCTAATGAAGGGCGAGACTATTGTCGTCCGCGTGGCCCTAATGAAGTCAACAACTACATCCATCCATCTTTCTAGAATTGATAGCATTTTCTTGAGGACCCAACAGATGAAGCCAGAATTGCCTTTTTTTAGCTCAATTCATACATTGGCCTTTTTGCTTGAATTGGATTGTGAATTTCACTACACATCCTGCAAATTGATTACTTCTCAACCTCTGCAATTCCACAAGTTTCTTGATCAAACCTGCATTCGTCATTGCTTAAAAAGACTCTTTTTCTTCCAAAATACCCGATTTCAAATACGCAGTTGAATGCCATTAATCCAATTTCAGAATCCTCAGAATATTGCAATAAGTCAACAATCTTTGAAATTCCATCGCATGATTCAAGTTTGTGACTAAAGGGCTCTTGATCGCCTTGATGAGAGAGCAAATAACTTGTAGAGAAGAAATAGAAGCCATTGACAATAAAGATTTCATAGTTCGTCCGATTAATACGAGGCCCACGAATGCATCACTGTTGTAAAGAACAAGTTCTTTGATGGCTATGGCGGATTTTTCACGTTGAGGTTTCTTGTCTACAATTTGCGTACTAGGCGTATGATTGCTTTGCTTCTCAAAAGGCTAATGTTTATGTGCATTATGCGCGAAGATCTTATTAATATTATATTGTTTGATAATCATTACAGTAGTTTAGAACTTGGAATTGGTCTATGTTTTAAGATAGACGTCTCTTGTATGAATTTGAACATGAAAAATAATAGTTTCCCCTATATGCACATGTTTGCTCTTTTAACAGCTAATTTGAAGGTGATGTCGCAAGAACTTCTACGCCTGAACTCGACCTTGGGACCTTGACCTGTGACCCTCGCAAATCCCCCACCTCTAAGGTCGGGCCGATTCAAGGTCAGCCCTTGTTGTTTAGATCAGGCCGTTGGTCCATTGACGTAGTTTTTGAAAGGATTATCCTACTCCAACTACAATTCCTTAGGATCCTTATCCTAACTACTTAACCTACTTCATCGTTGATTCAAACTCAAGCGGAACTCTTTGGATAAAGCGCAAACACCTTACCCTATGAGGGTAAGGATTAAACGTGGTTAAATCCTCCTATAACTCTACCACTAACATCTATAAATATATGACCATGGCTCATTATTTAGGTACGTTTTTCATTACTTCCAATTCATAATTTTATGGACTAAATTCCCCGTTTGACTTAAGCATCGAAGGGGCAATGAGAAGTGTTCTCGTTGCCTTTGTTGCGGGTATCAGAAGACGGTACGTGTTCTGTAGAAATTGGTTCAAATAATTAACCAAAAATTGGAAAATGAAAAGGTGTGTAAAAGTGAAAAATGAAAATGTGTGACTATGTGTCAACTTCGACCAAATATTCGGATTTGATCCAATGGTCAAATTACAAAAGTAAATAGACCAACTTATTTTACTCGTTGAGTAGATTGTCGTGGTATATTTGGAATCTCGAAACCAATTCCGGATGAATGAGAAATTGCGGACCAAAGTTGGAAGAAATGAAGTGTTGCAACTTTTCGAAAGGATGCAAGTTTTGGCCTAGTGTTGCAACTTTTCGAAAGGATGCATATTTTGGCTCACACTACTTTATTTGCGCCTTTTCTACATCTAGAAATAGGTTTCTTATGGTTTGAAGTACTGCTACCACAAGTTGTGAATCTATTGTATCTTGGGAGACAATTTTCGTTCACCGTGAGTACCGTAGCGGGGCAATTTGTTTTAAGGAAAGAGACAAGTTCTCGCATTGGATTATTCTCTATTTCTACTCCTTCTTAATCCTTGTTTTGCGTAATCGTTATATCGAAACTCTATCCAAATTTCCATTCATATAAATTGTGTTTTAATCACGCTCTTGTGGGTTAAAACTGGTCAAACAAATATATAAAAAATCAACCCTTACATAACCCTTTTTATAAGTCGTCTCCAACAAATTTAAGATAAATTTTGTGTGTCTTTGTGGTTGGTTGTAGACAACCATTACTTTGTTTGAATAATGCTTTGTGTACTATTCTTCCACCGATATTATCGTCATTTTGTTGAACTTTTGTTTGTGTCACAGAAATGACAACCATTAGGACTTTGTCAAGTCAAAATGGATCCAATAATGTGGTACCACCCGTGGTCATACCGTTGCATAATATTACTATCCCACATGAGGAAAAAGTTGAAAAAATTTGTAGGAATAGACTTCAAGAGATGGCAACAAAAGATGTGGTTTTATCTCACCACTCTTAATTTGGCTAAATTTCTAAAGGAAACTGCACCGACTGTACAAGAAGGGAAAAATAATCGTGAATCGATTATTGTTTTGGATGCATGGAAACACTCGGACTTCCTATGCAAGAACTATATCCTAAACAGATTGGATAATACACTATATGAGGTGTATAGTTCAAAGGAATCAGCCCAGGAACTATGAGATTCTTTGGAGAGAAAGTACAAGATCGAGGATGCCGGAACAAAGAAGTTCATTTTCGACAAATTTTTGGACTACAAGATGGTAGATTCCAAAATCGTGATTAGTCAGGTGTAAGAGATTCAAGTCTTGTTGCATGACATCCATGCCAATAAAATAGAATTGAGTGAATCATTCCAAGTGGTTGTCATTATTGAGAAACTCCCTCTTGTGTGGAGAGATTTCAAAAGTTACCTTAAGCACAAATACAAGGAAATGAATTTGGAAGAATTGATTGTGCGCTTGAGGATTGAAAAGGACAATTGAAAAATCGAACGAAGGCCAGTTGATCAAGATGGTGCAAATTTTGTTGAAATGGAACCAAAGACAAGAAACAAGAAACGAAAGGCTCGTAATTATGCACCGCGAAGAGACAATTCCAAGAAGGCTAAGAAGTTCAAAGGAAATTGTTACAACTGTGGCAAGGCTGGACATCATTCAAGTGAATGTCAAAAGTCAAAGAAGAATGCTCAAACCCACATGGTTGCAAATAACACTTTATCCGATGGACTGCAAGAAATGAGTTTATCTGTAGTAGTGTCTGAATGTAACATGATTGGAAATACTAGAGAATGGTGAATTGACACCAGCGCTACCCGTCATATGTGTGCGGACAAGACGATATTCTCCAACTATCAAAGATTTGAATGGGGAACAACTATAGATGGAAAATTCTGCAAGTTCCAAAGTTGAAGGACAATGCAAAGTCACTTTGAAGATGACATCCGAGAAAGAACTCGTTATCAACAATGTCCTACATATGCTGGATATACGAAAGAATTTAGTATCCGGGTCTCTATTTAGCAAGAATGATTTTAAACTTATATTTGTATCTGATAAATTTGTGTTGTCTAAGAATGAGATATATGTAGGGAAATGATACATGTGTGATGGAATGTTCAAGTTGAACGTTCTTACAATTGTATCGAAGTAAGTCGTTATGAATAAAATTATAAATTTCGTTGAATTGCTTGAGCCTTCATGTTTGTGGTATAGTCGATTAGGACATGTGAATTACAAATCGTTGCGCAAACTAATGAATCAAAATTTAATTTCAGCGCATAAAATCAATCCTAATCATAAATGTGAAATATGTGTTGAAGCAAAATTGGTTAAAACACCGTTCCATTCAATACAAAAGGATACAATCTCTCTTAAATTGATCCATAGCAATATATGCGATCTAAAATTTGTACAAACTCGAGGTGGTAAGAAATACTTCGTGACATTTATTGATGATTGTACAAAGTTTTGCTATGTCTTTCTTTTGAGAAGTAAAGATGAAGTCTTAAATGCATTCAAAACCTATAACGTTGAAGTTGAAACACAACTTGAAAAACGAATAAAGAATATTCGTAGTGATAGAGGAGGTGAATATGGGGCATCATTTGAAAACTTTTGTTCTGAACATGAAATTGTTAATCAAACAACGACACCTTACTCTCCTCAATCAAATGGAGTTGTAGAACATAAAAATCGAACACTTAAAAAAATGATGAATGTAATGTTAATAAGTTCGAGTTTACCACAGAACATGTGGGGGATGCTATTTTAACGGCAAATAGTCTTCTTAATAAAATACCTCTAAAAAAATGGAAGAGACATCATATGAACTATGAAAAGACCATCCTCCATCCTATCAATACTTGAAAGTGTGGGGGTGTTTGGCTAAGGTTGAGGTACCTAAACCTAAACAAGTGAAAATCGGTCATAAAACGATTGTATTGCTTATTTATTGGATACGCCAATTATAGTAGTGCATATCGCTTTTTGTATACGAATCCGAAATACAAGACGTACACGAAGGGACCATAATTGAATCAAGGAATGTGACATTCTTTGAAAATATTTTTCCTTGCAAAGATAAGGAAACTATATATAAAAAGTATTTAAGAAGTTTGACGTGTTTGAGGAAAGTCCTGCGAGAAATTCTCTTAATCCGAGTATGCACTTAGTCAAGAATACGGGAGAAAGCATATTACAACTAAGCTATTCACAAATAATTGGCGGTCTTATGTATATTACAAACTGTACTCGACCAGATATTGCTTTTACGGTGAATAAACTTAGTAGATTTACAAGTAATCCAAACCGTGATCATTGGAAGGCTTTAACGAGGGTTCTAAGGTACTTAAAGTATTCCTTAACATATGGATTACACTTCACAAAATATTCTGCGGTACTAGAAGGACATTGTTATGCGAATTGGGTATCCGATATGAAGGATTCCAAGTCCACCAGTGGTCATGTATTCAACATTGGTGGAGCTACTGTATCATGAAAATCAACAAAGCAAACAAGCATAGCGCGATCAACAATGTAATATGAGTTTATTGCTTTGGACAAAGTTGGAGAAGAAGTAGAATGGCTTCGAAATTTCTTAGAAGATGTTCCATGTTGGCCCAAACCAGTACTTTTGATAATTATACATTGTGATAGTCAATCAGCAATTGGAAGGGCTCGAAGCAGCATGTATACTGGTAAGTTTAGACTTATTCATCGTAGACACAACACCATTAAGCAACTGATCTCAAATGACATTATCTCCATAGATTATGTGAAATCAAAAGAGAATATTGCAGATTCACTTATGAAAAGTTTGCCTAGAGATCAAGCGCGTTGCCTATAGAGAGGAATGAGATTAAAGCCTAATAAGTAAGAGTTTTTGCAATGGTAACTCTACCTTGTTCACTGGAGATTCCAAGATCTTGGTTCAAATGGACAACTAAGTTGTGAAAATTTCATGAAGGACTTAGGAAATTAGAATTCCTAACTCATTCCTATGATATTAAAATGCTTTCTGCAGAGTGGATAGAGGCTAAGATTATCTTTTAATGATTTCTATATCTCGATTAAGTCTAGTGGAGTAGGGCAGAATACTCTTAATAGGAGGTCACCTATGTAAGTGTAAAGTGGGGCCGTTTCGATAAGAATTGTTTAAGGTTTGAATTCTCTAAACACTTATGAAACTAAGAAGGGTCCAGGGCCAAAATGAACCAAGTCATGAGAAATAAGTACAGAATAGGGAAGATATCTGTGTGAGTACTATTATCTTGACTTACACCAAAAGTTGAGTGGTTCAAGACCTATGGTTCACCAATTAGCCGAGTAAGTCCGATAGTATTTCACTAAGAGGGGGTTCAAAGCTAGAAGCCACCATCCCTGATGCAATATTTTTTCGCACCCTCTCTACATTGCATCATATCATCGCATTTGCTTATGCGTTCCCGAATTTCCATTTATGTGGGGGATTGTAGAAATTGGTTCAAATAATTAACCAAAAATTGGAAAATGAAAAGGTGTTAAAAGTGGAAAATGAAAATGTATGACTATGTGTCAACTTCGACCAAATATTTGGACTTGATCCGATGGTCAAATTACAAAAGTAAATATACCAACTTATTTTATTCGTCGAGTAGATCGTCGTGGTATATTTGGAACCTCAAAATCAATTTCAGATGAATGAGAAATTGCGGACCAAAATTGGAAGAAATGTAGTGTTGTAATTTTTCGAAAGGATGCAGGTTTTGGCCAAGTGTTACAACTTTTCGAAAGGATGCATGTTTTGACCCACACTACTTCATTTACACCCTTTCCACATATATAAATAGGACCCTAAGGACATGGTGTTGGGTACACTAATTGCATTGAGCATTAATTCTCCTCTTATAATTTTTTCCTTTCTAATTTCATAGCATTTTCATGCATTTCCTTTATAAAGGGGAAATTCTTTTAAAAGTTCGTCGATTTCTTGTGGTTTAAAGTGCTGCTACCACAAGTTGTGAATCCATTGTATCTTGGGAGACAAGTGTCATTCACCGTGAGCATCGTAGCGGGGCAATTTGTCTTAAGAAAAGAGATAACATCTCGTCTTAGATTATTCTCTATTCTACTCATTCTTAATCATTGTTTTATGTAATCGTTATACCGAAATTCTGTCCAAATTTTCATTTATATAAATTGTGTTTTGATAACGCTTCTGCGAGTTAAAACTAGTCAAACAAATATATCAAAAAACTACCCTTACATAGTCCTTTTTATAAGTCGTCTTCAACATGTTCGTTCACAACCTTCAAGCTCAATATTCAAGCTTTCAGTTTAAGATCTATCAGGTACAATTTTTTGTAGCATCAGAAGGTATTTTTATTTCAAGTCTGAAATCTGATCATTTTATTTCTTATTTTACAGGTGTGGATGGAGTGTCATCTTGAACAGTCTTTCTTTCAAGATATATGCATGGATTTTCCCTTTTATTACAATAAGTTGTTAAGACTTGTATCATTTTTTACTTTTGATTTTTCTTATAGAATTTTACATATATACGTTGGTTCAGGAATGCACGAGTTACTAAGCTCGAATTATTTATCCTATAAGCCTCTCTGTAACTTGAGATTATACTTTGTATTACTTGTTATTAAGGTTTACAAGGATCAGATAGCATTTTTCTTTCTTTTGTTAGAACGTGTTTCTTTAGTGCTCATGTTAATGAAATAGCGGGACTGGAGAATTCATGTGCCATTGTACAATCTGTTGTATATCCACAGTTTTTTGGAGAAGGAGTAAAAGCCATGTGGAAACCTGGGAACCAACAAGGGTACAACCTGCGATTTACCTCCACTAGTTTTGTATTACTTGTTATTAAGGTTTACAAGGATCAGATAGCATTTTTCTTTCTTTTGTTAGAACGTGTTTCTTTAGTGCTCATGTTAATGAAATAGCGGGACTGGAGAATTCATGTGCCATTGTACAATCTGTTGTATATCCACAGTTTTTTGGAGAAGGAGTAAAAGCCATGTGGAAACCTGGGAACCAACAAGGGTACAACCTGCGATTTACCTCCACTAGTCCAACAGGATTTTGTTTCCTTATTCAACTTAATTTCCTTAAGCCCTAGGTTAATATTCTCCTAGTCCAAGTTGAATACGCCTCTTCAAAAGACTCATATTTGAGTCATACTCATAACAATCTCCACCTTAACTCAAATTTCGGTGCAACAAATGAATCTCCTTGATTTCAAATCCATTTGCAACGAAATGAATTGGCTGAATCTCCTCAATACAGTAACCACTCCATATAAACCAAACACTCGTTCTCTGCTCGACGTTCACAATTGACACCCAAATCCAATCCCCAGGGTTTCCAATTCCACTAAGGAATTAATGTTGATCACACAGGGCCGAAGCATATCCTGTAGCAAGAACCAAACCAAATGCTTTATCAGAAAGCCCCTTGCTAAAACTGTCGCATTCAACATCCTTAGAAGTATCCCAGACATTGCTGACACCACATTACCTATACTCGATGAGTCCTACCCCAATAACTGAACACAATGTACTCACTGAAATTGGTAGCAAAGCGAATTCACCAACGCTCTCTATAGCAGTGTTCTAAATCGTCTCAGAGCCCAACACAAGAGGTACTATACCAAACTTAACTTCCACCACGGTACTAAACTTGTCCAAATGTCTCATCTTAACTCATTCTGCACTGCCTTGCAAAATGTACATCTCCTTCGTCCCTCCAGTACAACTCGAACTTCCTTTCGGACCTTCAAGACTCCACCCCATCCAGATAATCTATACCCTTTTGCATCCAGGGTACTTAGCGAAATGAGATTCCTTTTCAGGCCAGGAACATGTCGAACCTAATCAATTGTTCTAAATGTTCCATCCCATAGTGTCAACCTGATCGACCGATCCCAACAATACGGCAAGATTGGTTGTTTCCCATTACAACTCCACTTTGCTGGACAGTCTCACATGTTTGAAATAAATTCCTATCGGAACACATATTGTATGAACATTTTGAATCAAGAATCTACTCATCATCAGGCCTAGATTCCACATCAGATATCACGGTCAACATCACCTGAACAATTCTCAACTACATTGGTTTTGTTTGAATTCAAAGATTGCACCCCACGATTTACAGCTAAATCACCTTTAGCCTGTAACATATCGCAATCCTTCTGAATATGTCCCATTCTTTTGCAGTAGTAACAGGTCACATTACTAAATTTAACTCTCGATCTGCCTCTTCGTCGATCACCTTGAGATATAAGAGCTTCCCAATCCCCTGATGTAGCTCCAATCAAATGCTTCATTTTCTCTTTTGAGTGCAAAGTATCATAGACATCTTCTATAGTCAAAATATCTCGACCATACAAGATAGTATCCCAAAACGATGCATAAGATCCAGGTAGCGAACACAATAGGATCAAGGCAATATCCTCTTCATTGTACTTAACCTCCAACCTCTCCAGATCTGCAACCATTTCCTTGAACACGACAACATGGTCTTCCAACAGCTCTCATTCCGCCATGCGATGTGAATACAACTTTTACTTGAGAGCCAGTTTACTTGTAAGACTCTTAGTCATACACAACTGCTCTGACTTCAATCACGAAGCAACCGTCATTTTCTCCTTCAAGACATTCTACAGAATATTGTTGGACAGATGAAGATGAATCAATGAAACAACATTCCGATCCTTTTGTTGTCAACTAGTTGACATCCTCTCAATACCCAGTAACACATCATCCAAATCTAATTACGCCAAAATAGTCCTCATCTTTGCTTGCCACAAAGAAAATTTTGTATTGCGATCTAGTTGCGGAATATCATACTTTAACCCAGTCATCCCAAAAAATCTCAACCAATCTACGAAAGGAACCAAGCTCTGATACTACTTGTTGGGTGTGAAAGCTCCAATAACATACGTTGATTCCAAACTGAATTATAAAGAAGTAGATTTAATGATAATATTGAAGTATACTAGATCATATCACAAAAACACAAGATTGAATTTGTAAAGAAAGTACACAAAGGGTAAACGCAGAGGAATGATGTTTATTAATTCAACAGTATGGAGAATACAAGACAGACTAGCAAAACTGCTTCTATGTTACTCTTTCTACAAATTGACCAGAGGAGCCTCGTATTTATAGGCCAACCCTAAAAGAGTCCTAAAAGGTAAGAAAATATATTACAATTAGGAGATCCAATTTCTACAGAATTTTGTTTTCCTTATTCAACTTAGTTTCCTTAAGTCCTAGGTTAATATTCTCCTAGTCCAAGTCGAATACTTCTATTCAAAAGACTCTATTTGAGTCATTCTCCTAACAATCTCCACCTTGACTCAAATTCCAATGCTACGAATGAAACTCCTAGATTTCAAATTCGTTTGCAACGAAATGAACTGGTCGAATCTCCTGAATACAGTAACCACCCCATATAAACCAAACACTCGTCCTCTGTCCACGTCGACAACCGACACCCGAACCCAATCCCCAGGGTTCCCAATTCCACCAAGGAACTAATATTGATTACACATGGTCAAAGCACACCCTATAGCAAGAATCACATCAGATGCTTGATCAGAAGACCCCTTGCTGGAACTATTGTCTTCAACATCCTTGAAGCATCCCAGACATTGCTAACATCATAGTACCTACGCTCGATGAGTCCTACCCAAGCAACTGAACATAGTGTACTCGCTGAAATTGGTGGCAAAGCAAAATCACCAACGCTTTCCTTAACAGTGTTCTGAATCGACTTAGAGCCTAACACAAGAGGTACTGTATCAAACTGAACTTCCACCAAGGTACTAAACTTGTCCAAATATTTCTTCTTAACTGGTTCTGCACTTCCCTGCAAAATGTACAACTCGGGTCTTTTCCGTCCCTCCAGTACAACTCGGAGTTGGTGATGGCAATTTACCCCATCCCGCCCCGCCCCGTGAATTTTTTATTTTATTTATGTATTTTTTTTACGTGGAAATATGAAGGCAGAAAATCTTGGTTCGCTTCCATTGGAGAATTTTACGTGGAAATATGAAGATCAAGCATCTTTTGTATCAATAAATTTTTCGTATATTTGAAACATATTTATATTTTCGAAACAAATAAAAATACTTACACGACAGAACAAATTTCTAATTATTTGTTCATCCAATCCTTAATTTATCATAACTTTGTTACTAATTAGCTGATTGTTTGTTAATTATTTGTTTACATACTTAATTATAACTATTATAACATATTTAGAGTTCATTTATGCAACATATTTCAAAATCGCTTTTTATTTAAACTTATTTTCTATCACAATTTTTTTAATAACATTATTTACATGTAAACCTATAATTTTTTCATACTTTTTATACACACATTCTCTAAAAATCATTTTACACTATAAATAATTTTATCGCAAAACAAAAACTTAAATTTACATAAAGTAAGGGCATTCTTTATTAAATGTTCAACTTGAATGTTATCTGTATTTTATTCAACTCGAAATTTAAAATAAAAAAATAAAATTAAACGAGACAAGAAAACTGCCCCGCCTCGTCGACGGCGGGGCCGCCCCGCCCCAGCGGCCATACCCCATTGCCATCACTACTCAGAGTCCCTTTGGAACGTTCAAGACTCCACCTCCTCTAAAGAATTTATACCCTTTTGTATTCAGGGTACTTAGAGAAATGAGATTCATTTTCAAGTCAGGAACATGTCGAACCTGATCAATTGTTCTAAGTGTTCCATTCCGCAGCCTTAATCTAACTCGACCGATTCCAACAATACGGCAAGATTGGTTGTTTCCCATTACAACTCCACCTTGCTGAATAGCCTCATATGTCTGAAATAAATTCCTATCGAAACACTTATGGTGCGAACATGCTGAATCAAGAATCCACTCCTCGTCAGGCCTAAATTCTACATCAGATACCATGGTCAACATCACCTCTTCGCTATCTGAACAATTCTCAACTACATTGGTTTCGTCTAAATTCAAAGGTTGCACCCCTCGATTTACAGCTAAATCACCTTTAGCCTACAACATATCACAATCCTTTCCAATATGTTCCTTCATTTTGCAGTAGCAACAGGTCACATTACTAAATCTAACTTTGGATCTACCTCTTTGTCGACCACCTTGAGATACAAGAGCTTCTCCATCCCTTGATGTAGCTCCAACCAAATTCTTCATTTTATCCTTTGAGTGCAAAGCATCATAGACATCTTCTATAGTCAAAGTATCTCGACTATACAAGATAGTATCCCGAAACGACAAATAAGATCCAGGCAGCGAACACAACAGGATCAAGATAAGATCTTCTTCATCGTACTTAACATCCAATGTCTCCAGATCTGCAACTATTTCCTTGAACATAGCAACATGGTCTTCCAACGACTCTCCTTCCGCAATGCGATGTGAATATAGCTTCTGCTTAAGAGCCAGTTTACTTGTAAGACTCTTAGTCATATACAATTGCTCTAACTTCAACCACAAAGTAGCCGCCATTTTATCCTCCAAGACATCCTACAGAATATTATTAGACAAATGAAGATGAATCAATGAAACAACCTTCTGATCCTTCCGTTGTTTCTCCTCTGTTGTCCAACCAGGTGGCATTCTATCAATACCCAGCAACGCATCATCCAAATCCAACTGTACCAAAATAGCCCTCATCTTTACTTGTCATAACGAGAACCTTGTATTGCGATCTAACAGCAAAATATCATACTTTAACCCAGCCATCTCGAAAGTATCTCAACCAATCCACAGAAAATCAACAGCCTCGCTCTGATACCACTTGTTGGGCGTGAAAACTCCAATAACACACGTTGATTCCAAATCGGATTATAAAGAACGAGATTTAATGACAATATTGAAGTATACTAGATCACACCACGAAAATACAAGATTGAATTTATAAAGAAAGAACACAAAGGGTAAACGCAGAGGAACAATGTTTATTAATTCAACACTATGGAGATTACAAGACAGACTAGCAGTACTGCTTCTATGTTACTCTCTCTACAAATTGATAGAAAAGCCTCGTATTTATAGGCCAACCCTAGAAGAGTCCTAAAATATAATAAAATATATTACAATTGGGGGTGGCCACGTGTGGTTACATGAAAAATGGGTGGTTTTGATTTGTTAGTTTTTGCTTTTGAGATTTGATAGGATTAGATTGCCTAGGGTTGAAGTATCTTTGACTTTTATGAAGTATTTGAGTTGAAACTTTTGGATGAACATGTCCTTTGCACACTTGTAAGTTTATCAAAATTCTATTGTCCCTTTCAATTTAAATACCGTTTTAGGCAAAAAAAAAAAAAAATAATAAATAAATAAAATGAATTGGGTCAATTTAAATCATTAGCCCAATTAAATTAAAGTCTATAAAGTCCATAAAATCCAAAGGCCAAATTTTAAATAAGTAAACAAACAAATAAAATAAACAAACAAATAAATAAAATCATAATTACTCAATTATCTCTTTTAATTAAATATAACTGAGCAATTACCAAAATTAACACGAATTCTCCACTATAAATAGGACCAATGGTCCATAAGACAGGAGTACAAAAAATTAGAAGAAAAGGTGGAAGAAGAAGCGAAAGCAGAAAGACAATCACGAAGTGCTGAAGATATTTCAAAGCCGAAGGAAGCTAAGGAATTCTCTCAAACTTAAACTTAGTGAACCCCAAGAAGATCAAAATCTTCTTCGAATCAAATAGGTTTACCCCAAATCCAAGAAGATCAAAGTTTTCTTCAAATCAAATCAAATTCAAATCCAAATCCAAGCCTCACAAGTCAAGTCTTGAAAAATCAAATTTTCAACAAATTGTCGAAGACCAGGATTCAAGTCATGTGGTCCCTCGTCTTCAAATATTCAAATCACTAATCAAAGGATTTTTGCAATTTTGCAATTACAAGAAGGTCGACATCACTTGTATTTTATCAAAATATAATTTACAACGATTTCTGTATTTTAATACACGAAATTTTGTCGTACAAATTTCTCAGCACGCTAGGTGGGACCTTCTTGTCCTCTCATTTTTTGATCTCAAAATCTTCAAGTTTCAACTACTATATCAGTAATGGTAGGCGAAAAGGCGAAACAAACTATGACTTATTTTGAAGAGACGCTTGTCGAACTCTTCCACACGACCAAAGCCCAAACAAAAACTGAGAAAACTCAACTGGTCACACCACTGAAGAAGTTCTCCAACAAAGGCAAAATGAAAATTGCCTTAAGAAGCCAAACTCTCATTCGATAGAGAGTTCAGCGAAAAGTTCTGGTTCGGGCTCCATCTCCAGTGGTAGATCCTTGTCTGGATCCCCTCATGCCACTTCTCAGTAAAAGTGGGAAGATGATGTCTCATCTGAAGAATCACTTGAGCCAGTGATGGTCACAGAAGTGGCATCGGGCTCAGATGACCAAATTCAACAAATGGCCTTAGCCATTGAAAAACTAACAAAGTCGTTGGAAGACAAAGATGCACAGATTGCTGCACTCATACACAGGCTAGAGTCGCAAAATCCACCTACTAAAGAAGATCAGAAAAATTCAGGATCTTCTAAGGCCAAAGAGTTAAAAGTCCAAGAACGCCAACAAAAGCAAGATATGCATGATCGGACAGTTGTTCAAAACGTGTTGCGTGACACGACTCAACTCTCCATTGGCCCTCTGTCCGTTCAACAACTTCAACGTATGATTGCAGACACCATTCGTGCCCAATATGGTGGTTCGTTGCAATCTTTTTTGGTGTATGCCAAGCCCTATAGTCGTCGAATCGACGAAATAAAGATGTCACTCGGTTATCAACCTCCAAAATTTCAATGTTTTGATGGCAAGGGCAACCTAAAGCAACACGTTGCTCATTTCATTGACACATGTAACAATGCAAGCACTTACAATGACACCATGGTGAAGCACTTCGTACTCTCCCTCAAAGGTACCGCGTTTGAATGGTACATCGACTTACCAGTAGGGTCAACGAGAGAGAGTTCCTAACATGCTTTTATAGTACCCGACGAACTGTCAGCCTTCTAAAACTTGCTCAAACAAAGCAGAGCAAGGAAGAGCCTGTTGTAGAGTACATTGAACGCTGGAGGAATCTCGTGCTTAATTGCAAATAACGAATAAGTGAAGCATCTTCCATCGACATGTGTGTACAAGGCATGCATTGGGGATTACAAAGTAATCCCGAAGCAAATATGCCTCATTCATTCGAAGAATTGGCGACACATGCTCATGACTTGGAGCTCCAAATTGCAAGGCATGGGAGTTACTTACCAAGTGATATACGTGACAAGAAAGATCCTAAGAAGGAGATAAGGAAGGACGTCAAGATAGGTAAATCCAAAGAGGCTATGGCAATTTCTACTGTTCTTGCAAAGATAGCCTTTCAAAAGTCGAGCTCGAACTCGAAATCGAAGCCAGAGTTCAGACATAACAAAGGACAAGTCCAAAGCAGAGGTCATTTGACTCTAAAGGAACTTGAAGGAAAGGAGTACCCATTCTCAGATTCAGAAGCTTCTAAAATTCTGGATCAGTTCCTTGAACAGAAAATAATCGAACTTCCAGTACCAAAAAGACATGAGGAAGCTGGTAAGATCGATCATCCTAAATACTGTAAATTTCACAGGATCATTAGTCATCTAGTGGAAAAATGCTTTATCTTGAAAGATCTTATTATTCGCCTGGACAAAGAAAATAAGATCAAATTTGAAACTGGAGAAAATCCGACAGCCGCCTGCTCAATGGTTTCATTTGGATCATTTGATCCAATTTCCATTCCAGAAAAGAAACAAACATTCTCTAATGTACATGATGCCTGTAAACCCTCAGTTAAGGAGTTTGGGCCTCAACTTCTAGAAGAAGCCATCCCAGTGGAGTTTGAGGTAGACGGAGAAGTCACTACCAGTTATGTCTATCCATGGATGGATGGATCAACAGCACCCAATCGTCCACCTTTTATGAAATTATGACAGGCGACTTGAATGTTTGGGATTCTGACTTAGAATCTGAAGACGAGATTAATGACGGCTGGTCCACCTTCATGAAGAAGAAAGAGAAATATTGAATGTCAAACAGAACAGGTAAAATATTACCTTCTACACCTCTTATAGGAACAGAGTTGGAGGGATTGGGTACAAAAATTCAACCTAATAAAGAGGAAATATTAGAAGAAGATCAGGAGGCATGGACCATTGTGAAAAGACGTCATCGAAAGACTTTACTCCCAAGTTCTAATGTTTGTGACAAAAATCAAGACCAAGGAACAACCGAAGAAGGTCTAAAGCCAAATCAAGAGGATTCACTAAATCGATGAAGGATGAAGCTGCCTCATGTGTTCCTTCCAGACTTCCAACCTTGGGTGATTATTTCCCCATGGGTTTCTTTGATAAAGAATATTTCACCTTCAATGTAATCAATGTAGAGGATAAAAATGAAATGAATAACATATCAAGGCAGACTTTAAAATAGAAGAAAACTATCTCACGGCTCAATAATATTCCTGCCAATGCGAGTCTAGCAGAGTCTCTTAGTCTTCCTTTCGATGATCGAATGGCTTTGGTCGTAGCTTTAATCGATCCGAAAGAATACGAAGGCAAAGCTCTAGAATATATTGGATCCATGACTCCTCAAGATTGTATGGCCGTCATAACATTTGACGATGAAGATTTACAGCTGGATTCTCGTCCACATAATAGGCCGCTGTATGTCAGCGGTTATATTCGAGAATGTAAGATAAATCGCATAATGATTGATTGTGGATCTACTGTGAATATTATGCTAGTTAAAATAATGAAAAAAGTTGGAACTAATGTTGGTGATCTGTCCAGAAGCAAAATCATGATTCAATGATTCAATTAGAAAGGTCAGCGAGCTATTGGCATGATTCGCTTGAAGCTACAAATAGGAGAGTTAATCTCCTCAGTTCTCTTCCATGTCATTAATGCCAAAACATCATACAAGTTACTCCTTTGACGTGTTTGGCTGCATGAAACTGGAGTGGTACCTTCCACTTGGCACCGATGCTTCAAATATAGCCAAGATGGAGAAGTTAAATGTGTAGTAGCTGAGTTTAAACCATTCATTGAAGAAGAATCTCATTTTGCTGATACCAAATTCTACATAGAAGATGAAGATTGCAATTCTGTAGGGTTGACCATGTCTGGATTCAAAATCAAAGAAGATGCAAATGATCATGATACGTTTAGTGCTGCTCAATCTCATCAACTTATCAAATGCAAGTTAAAATTTACATCTGAATGATTCTCTAGAGGCAAAAAACCTCAAATAGAATCAATCGATGCTGAGGTATTGAAAAAAGAGTTAACTCTTCCAATACCTAGTATTCCAAAATTGCTTCTGTCCCATCAACTCATGACGGTCCCAGAAGAACATAAACCTACATCAGAGGCTTAGACATCCGTTCCAGGCTTATCAAAGCTGTGTATTTCCAGCTCGTCCAAACAAGAAGGAGCTGCTGAATCAAAACAGACTTTCAAAGGATGTTACAATTCTCAAGTTAAAAAGTTGTTTGAAAACGTCGGGTTTGGAAAAGGAGAGCCTTGTAAATTATGTGATCTTGACGCTGTCTTTTCAGGTGAATGTGTCCCTTCTAATTCTGATAGAGCCCTGATGTCTCGACCAGGTATGGTTTGGAATATGATCCTAGTACACCGAGGAAGACTAAGGTCAAGAAGGTTTCCTTAAACCCCATTATGATTTAAATTTATGAAGTTGTAGAAGAGAAATCAGAACAACAGAGACTTTTAGTGTTCGATCGAATTGAAAATGAGAATGCCAAAGTTTCGGTGTTTAAAAGGTTAAAAGGAGAACCCTCTCCAGTGGTCGACGTAAAAGGTAAAGTTTCTCTCTTCCAAAGATTAAATGAAGATTCTTCTTCTTCTACCCAAATTGATAGGAATGCACAAGCTCCCCAAATGTCATCCCAAAGACAATCTATATTTTCTCGACTTGAAAATAAAATTTTCGATCCAAGTTCGAAACCACAATGGTCAAGAAGAAGACGAAGGCATCAAAAAGTTCACTCATCTCCACAAGGTAATGAAAATAAAGAAGAAGTCTCTGTCAATCATATAGCCTTTGAAGAAGCTGCCAACTCAGACTCTGGGTCAGAAAGTTCTGTCGTAACAGAGGAACCTAAACCAGCCCCACCTACCTTTGAAGAAGGAGGATAAGCTACTGTGGATGATTTGAAAAAAATGAACTTTGGGACCGAAGAAGACCCGAGACAAGTATTTGTAAGTGTCCTTCTCAGTTAAGAAGAGGAATTCGAGTACATTAATTTGCTTCAGGAATATAAAGACGTGTTTGCATGGTCTTATAAGGAAATGCCGGGGTTAGATCCTAAAGTTGCAGTGCATCACCTTGCAGTAAGACATGGAGTTCGACCAGTCAAGCAACCTCAAAGAAGATTTTGACCAGAACTAATCCCTAAAATAGAAATGGAAGTCAAGAAACTTATTGAAGCTGAATTCATACGCGAAGTGAAATACCCAACATGGATCGAGAACATTGTTCTTGTAAAAAAGAATAACGGGCAACTAAGAATTTGTGTTGACTTTTGGGATCTAAATCAAGCATATTCAAAAGATGATTTTCCACTTCCGATAACAGAGTTGATGGTGGATGCAACTACAAGGTATGAAATCTTATCTTTAATGGATGTATTTTCTGGATACAACCAGATACGGATGAACCCAAAAGACGAGGAGCTTACATCATTTCGTACCCCTAAAGGCGTATATTGTTACAAAATTATGCCTTTTGGATTGAAAAATGCGGGGGTAACCTATCAGAGGGCAATGCAAAAGATTTTCGATGACATGTTGCATAAGACCGTGGAATGTTATGTAGATAATCGTGTTGTTGAAATGTGGCGATCATTTACAAGATTTACATGATGTTTTCAAAAGACTTCGAAGACATCAATTGAAGATGAATCCATTGAAATGTGCATTTGGTGTCATCTCTGGAAAATTTCTTGACTTCGTTGTTCGACATCGAGGCATTGAAATAGATCAATCAAAAATTGATGCTATAATCAACATGCTAGAGCCAACAAATGTACGTGAGTTGAAAAGTCTTCAAGGAAAACTTACATACGCCACTGACTCTTATGTTGCTGCACAAGAATATTCTCTAGGAGTACTTCTTGTCCAAGTCAACGATGAAGGAACTTAAGCTGGACACTGGTAGGTGCTGAAACGAAGTATTCACCTATTGAGAAAATATGCCTTGTGCTAATCTTCGCAGCTAAAAAGTTGAGACATTATATGCTATCACACACAATCGATCTCATTCTCTCTAGAAGGATTGGAAAATGGGTACTACTATTGTCTGAGTTTGATATCAAATTCATTCCACAAAATGTCATTAAAGGACAAGCTTTGGTAGATTTTGTTGCTGACCACCCAATTCTAGCGGAATGGGAACTTTAAGAAGACCTTCTCGATGAAGAAGTTCTATTCACCGAAGTCATACCATCTTGGAGGCTATACTTCGACGGGGCAGCCCGAAGTTATGGTGTCGGAGCAGGAGTAGTCTTTGTCACTCCACATGATCTCGTCATGCCCTACTCTTTTGCCTTAATAGAGAATGCTCAAACAACGTGGTGAAATATCAAGCCCTTATCCTTGGTTTAGAAGTGGCATTAGATATGAATATCCACCACCTGGAAGTCCTTGGAGATTCAAAATTGATAATCAACCAACTTTTAGCTGAGTATGAAGTCCGTAATTTAGACTTGAAGCCACATCGTGAATATGCATCAATGCTTATGAGACAATTTGATTCGGTAAAAATCAAATTCATTCTGAGAAGTGAAAATAGGGAGGCTGATGCCTTAGCTAATTTGGCCGTTATTTTAGCTAGGTTGGATGGAGACTTCTCTCCCTCCATATCAATTGCTCAAAGATGGGTACTTCCGTCATTGCTACCCAGTAATTTGGAAGAAAACAATAGTGTCGAAGTACTCGAAGATGAAGAAAGAGAAGACTGGAGGTATCTAATAATCAATTTCCTTCAACATAAAAAACTACCATATAATCCACGGTGAAAAACTGAAATCAAGAGGCATGCCTCTCGCTTTATCTTTTATAAAGGAACACTTTATCGACGATCATTTGATGGAGTTCTCCTTCGATGCCTAAGTAATGATGAAGCCCACTCTGGAATTTGTGTTGCCCATGAGTCTGGACCCAAACTCTATTTTTGAATAAAGAGGATGGGGTACTACTGGCCGACTATGGTACAATACTCCATGAATTATGTAAAAAAATGTGAAGCTTGCCAAGTCCATGCGAATTTCATCCATCAACCTTTGGAACCATTACACCTGACAGTAGCTTCATGGCCATTTGTTGCATGGGATCTTGATGTAATTGGACATATAACTCCAAAGTCTTCAGTTGGGCATGCATACATCATCGTCGAGACCGACTACTTCTCTAAGTGGGCCGAAGCCGTACCATTGAAGGAAGTAAAAAAAAAAGAAAATGTTGCAGATTTCTTTAGTATCCAAATCATTTATCGATATGGCGTCCCCCGGCATATCATAACTGATAATGGCAAACCATTCTGCAATAGCCACATAAACAATTTATGTGCTAAGTTTGAGTTCAAACAGTATAACTCGTCCATGTACAATGCGACAGCTAACGGATTGGCAGAGGCGTTCAACAAAATACAACACAAGCCACTCGTTACGCCTTAATATATAGGGTGGAAGCTGTACTTCCTCTGGAGTGTCAAATTTCGTCGCTTCAAATTGCCATCCAAGAAGGTTTGACAACTGAAAAAAATGCTCGTCTTCGATTGGAAGACCTAGAAGCTTTGGATGAGAAGAGGTTAGAAGCACAAATGCACTTGGAGTGCTATCAAGCTCGAATGGTGAAGTCTTTCAACAAGAAGGTGCGATCAAGATCATTTCAAATTGGAGATCTGGTGCTTTTCGTGCGCAGGTCGATCATAATCACAAGAAAAATAGGAGGTAAGTTCCAACCTGAATGAGATGGTCCATTTCTTACTACTCATGCATTCACTAATAGAGCGTACAAGATCGTCGACAAAGATGGACTACAAATCGAACCTATCAATGGAAAATTTTTAAAGCGTTTTGCCTTCCAACGAAGAGTGCGTGGAATCCGTTACTTCCAGCTAAATGTTCAAAAGTTTCAACTGCTCAGTCTTCTTTTCAACTGTTGGACAATCCAAGTGTTGCTTTTTTCAGATAAGTAAGAGTCAACTTCTTTCAGAAACACATCCACGTGCTTCATCAAAGGCGCTGGGTCTGCGTGGAATGGGTTGGTAATCATGTTTTGAAAAATTAAGTCATTTTCATCCCTCCAAGATTGAATATTGGAGAATCCATACTTCAAGACATCCTTAAAACACTTTTGAAGGTAATTAGTCATGACTTCTTCCAGAGCAGCCTTCAGATAACGAAACTCTTAGGCAATTCCAAGTAGAAGACCAGACATGAAAGAACAAATTGGTGCAACTTGATGATTATTTGTTTGTGAAGGTGGAATACTGACTAAAGCCAATGAAGATGGAAAGACAGAGACACCTTGATTGATCTTTGAAATATTAGCTCTCACAATCCCTGGATTCACTTCATCTTCAGCATTAAAATTATCTATGATAAGCACCGAAGTACCTCCATTGTTGGTGCCCGGATATTTGCAAGGAAGGTGATGAGAATCATGAATATCATCTATTCCTTGAAGTGCATCAATTCGCCCGTCATTCTCACCAGTCTGATCTTGCAAAAGGTTTGGATTCATGGAGAAATTTAGTTTTTCAAGAATGCTCAAAAAACCTACAAGAAATGAAGTATGATTAAAAAAACGAAACAAATATAGAGAACATACCTGTATTTCGTATCCTATGCGACGTGTCTAAAAATCCATCTTCTGATGGTGTGTTCGGGAGGTTGATGTTAATGTGAGAAGCTCCAACTTTACCTTTGAAGGACTAAAAATAGATTGAAGCGGCCTCGGTTCTACCGGTCGTTTTATTTTGTATATTTGAGAAAGAAGAGCCTGAAATTAAAGATTGTTACAAAAATCAAATACAAGTAGTACGTAAAAAAAAGAACTATACCTGATCTCTAGAACTTTGATCTTCTAGAGTTAAAATCTTTCCCGGTACTTGTGATGCTCGATCTCTAGGACTACTATGATCTGAAATCGCTTCTGGCACCTTATCAGGAGGCTCAAAGGTGACAGTAATCTTTGTCGAGGGAACTATAATTTTGATTATCTTAATACCTCTTTCATTTTGCTGGTTTGGATCTCTCTTTCGAAAAGTCTCTTCAGGAGCAACATTTGGAGGGTTTAACCATCTAGCTACAACCCTGTTCAGAGTCGGGCCAAGAACAAAGTCACGACTTTCACTAGAAAATAAGACTTGTACCTAGACCCTGGTCAAGCGTGGCAACACTTAGCTATTCCACCAAGCCTGGTATTCAACATCAACATTTTGATGTATATCTCTCACATACTCTGGAATATGGAATACAAAACCACTTTTCGTCCGAGTCAATGAAAACCAAATTCGATACATGTCGCCTACACTGGGGGTAATATTTAACTTTCTTGGTGAATCGAGAAGTTTCTGTCTAAAGCCAAATTGTCTCGAAACCTATGAGAATTATATGCCTCAAGAATGAAAGGTGAATTTTCTCGACGATGAGAAATAAATCTAGGTCGAATACTCATCATGAATTTTGAAGTATTTGCAGACTTGGTTGATCATCCACATGTACATCAGGATGAGACGATGACGGTAATGGATTCCAGCAAAAGTCATTGGTGTTCATCACTCCACGGATAAGTTCCCCGACAATCAACAACATTTTTCTCCCAAGACTGAAAAGCATTCAGAGTGCCAGCATATCTTTGAATTATAGGGCGAGAATAACTCTTGTCCACATGAGCATAAATACCTCGGACAAAATAAGTTGCCGCACAAGCATAAAGAAAATGTCCAAGAAATAAATGTGAAATTGAGCCAAGGTCTGGGTTTGTCTGATAGTTAGATGTTCGTGTAAGTCCACTATAAATGCTCGCCAATATAGGTGGAACTAGACTATAAGTGTATACTAAGTGTGTCCGCCTGCCATCCTAGAAGATGCTTTAAAGGTTCCAATTCTTATACTTTCGTCCCCAGATGGAAGAACGAAGCAACAAAGCCATAGAAAGAGATAGGCTGCTATCTCTAATTCTACTTCTTCTTTCATAGACAGAGATACAGGCAAATTGCTCCAATGACGTCGATCCTTACGAGTAATGTCTCTCGGCTTGTCTGCCACCACAGGCCTCCGTATTTCCTTCGATGTTCTTTGATGACGCCTCTTGAATGGATTTAAATTCATAGCATTCTTATAATTTTTGTGATGTCGAGGATTCTGGACACAACCACTCTTATGAAACTAAAAATTAATCCATTGTTCGTGAGTAACCTTATCAGATTCATTCGCATGGGCAATCAATGTGAAAACATTAAAGATGTATAGACAAGACTTGGGAAGGTGATCCGTCAACTCTGAAAGGCTTGATACTACTTTCTCATAGTAATGACTCATGGTCGAAAGTCCGCTTATCTCACGAATCTTCCAAAGAGAAATGCCAATTTCACTATTGGTAGCCACAAAGGTGTTCGTCTCAGGACACCAAACCTCACAAAGAGCTCTATAAATAGAGTTTGGGCGATGGTAATCTTTTGTGGCAGAACCGACTGCAAAAGCTAACTCGTGAAGATTCCTCTTGAGTAGAAGTTTTTGGACCCATAAAGACCACTCCCAAAATTTTAGAAGAAAAGATATCTCTCCTTGACTGACCAGTGTTCTTCCCGATCGTATCTCTCTATTATCAATCCTCTCACAAATCATAGCCCTTGGGATACACTCCATGATTTGAGAATGATGATGAGGAAGATAAAAAAAAAGAAGGAAAATGACTGCTAGAGCGGTTGGACTTGCCAGCATCCAAACTCTCGTGACATTTACTAATGGTGGGCATATGTAACTCCGACAATGGCTCCAGAAGATCAGGGGAAGGATTTGTCGTTGGCTTATGGACACTAAATTTAAGTTCACCCCGTATGCCAGTTTGGACATGGTACTTCACATCAGTATCTTTGAAACGCAGATAACTTTTACCTTAATTTTTAAGCTCAACAATTTTGTGTACGTCAGAGTACTTTATCATCAGAACTTATTCCAGCCATGCCTACAAAAAAAAAGAGTCAGCTAAAAAAATGGGGCAGTAAATCTCTTAAATTGGTTTATTGTCTGAAATCACGAGTCTCTCAAATATGTAAGCAGCCTCTACAAAGTTTCTTGGACAATTGAAGGAACAGGTCCTTGGTCCTCAACACAAAGTGTCTTGGACGGTCGAAGGAACATGTCCTTGGTCCTTCACCCAAAATGTCTTGAACAGTCGAAGGAACAGGTTATTGGTCCTTAACCCAAAGTGTCTTGGACAGTTGAAGGAATATGTCTTTGGTCCTCAATACAAAGTGTCTTGGACAATTGAAGGAACAGGTCCTTGGTCCCAAAAATGAAGTGCTTAGACGATAGAAGGAGTTAGTCCTTAAACCAAAGTGTCTTAGATAGTTGAAGGAACATGTCCTTGATCCTCAACACAAAGTGTCTTGAATGATCGAAAGAACATGTCCTTGGTCCTTAACCCAAAGTATCTTGGACAATCGAAGGAACAGGTCATTAGTCCTTAACCTAAAGTGTCTTGGACAGTCGAAAGAACATGTCCTTGGTCTTCAACACAAAGTATCTTGGACAGTTGAAGGAACATGTCCTTGGTCCCAACAATGAAGTGCCTTGGACGATAGAAGGAGTCAGTCCTTGGTCCTTAACACAAAGTGCCTTGGATGATCGAAGGAATAGGTCCTTGGTCCTCAACACAAAATGTTTTGGACGGTCGAAGGAACGAGTCCTTGGTCCCCAATAAAAGTGCATTGGATGGTGAAAATTGGCAGTCCTAGATCCTCAATCTGTATGAAGGTTTGCAATTTTAAGTTTGTTCATAATCATATATTTTCTGAACTCATATAATAATAATAATAATAATAATAATAATAATAATAGTAATTAACCTCTTCAAGAAGAAAATTTTGAACCTTAAAATTCTTGATTTACTCCAGAAAGGTTGAATCCCTACAACAACAACAAAATGTTAGTTTCAACTTTGTTAAAACAAAAATACAAAAACAAACATAATTATAATCACAATAATCAACAAAAAAAGGATCAAAATAAAAATACAATAAAAAAAGGAGAGAAATAAATAAAGACCAGAAGAAAAAGGAAGAAAAGAGAAAAAAAAAAAAAGAAGAAGAAGAAGTTACATGCAAAAACAAGAAAATAATAATAATCATCATAAAAAAATAAAACGGGCTTCTGCCAAAAGCAGCAGAAACCAATTGGGATTGGTTCAAAAACCAAAACCAATTAAAAAAAAATTTAAGGTTTCTGTTTGGCAGAAACCAAAGTGACCACAATTTGGTCACTTTTGGTTTTCGCCGCCCAAGTGACGGAAGCCAAGAAACATATTAAAAAAATGAAAAAGAAAATGATTGGTGGTACGCAAAAACCAATTACTGCCAATTTTTGGGTTTTTGCCAAATTTCTGCCAGTTTGGCAGAAACCAAATCAACACCGATTCCAATTGTAAAAAAAAAAAAACAAAAAACAAAACAATCATCGATTCCATTTGGATTTGGGTCTTCAGCCGTCAGAAATTAAAAAAAAAGTGAGAGAAAGAGAAGAAAACGGAAAAAAATAAAAAAAATAAAGCCAAATTTTAAATAAGTAAACAAACAAATAAATAAAATTTTAGTTACTCAATTATATCTTTTAATTAAATACAATTGAGCAATTACCAAAATTAGCACGAATTCTCCAATATAAATATAACCAATGGTCCATAAGACAGGGGTACAAATAAGTAGAAGAAGAGGTGGAAGAAGAAGCGAAAGCAGAGAGGCAATCACAAAGTGTTGAAGAAATTCCAAAGTTGAAGGAAGGGAGGGAATTCTCTCAAACTTAAACTTGGTGAACCCCAAGAAGATCAAAATCTTCTTCGAATCAAACAGGTTCACCCCAAATCCAAGAAGATCAAAGTCTTCTTCAAATCAAATCAAATTCAAGTTCAAATTCAAGTGTCAAGATTCAAGTTTCGAACAAGTCAGGTCTCGACAAATTAAATTTTCAACAAATTCTCGAAGACCAGGATTCAAACCACGTGGCCCCTCGTCTTCAAATATTCAGATCACTAGTCAGAGGATTTTTGCAATTTTGCAATTACAAGAAAGTCGACATCGCTTGTATTTTATCAAAATACAATTCGTAACGATTTCTGTATTTTAACACACGAAATCCCGTCGTACAACCGTACAGGAGATTTATTATTTGCACAACAGAATATATATAGATACGCATACACAAGGCAGATAAGTAGAAAATAGAGATTTGGAATGTGATTTCGATTTTGCCTTTCAAATTTAATTGGTCAAACAAGGTAGGATATTGAGGTGCAGTTGTTTTATCCCATTTAAATTGTTTATTTTCATGTTGTTGAATTATTATGCTTATGAAAGTTTAAAAATATGATATGTATATTATGATCATCTGGTACCAAAGATACAATGTTTATTGAGCTCTTACCAGTTTCTAAAGATATAATTATGGTATGCTATTTTTGACGCATGATTTAAATATTTTTATTTGGGATTGCACCATGTTTTTTTTGTGTCCTACTGAGTACTCTCATGTACTCACTATTTTTCCCTATTCCTTACAGGTTAGAATGGGGCGTTGGTTGGCGAGCGATGAGGTGCAGTCGTGATGTCAGAAATTATGGAACCCATAATAATAATTCGGTGAAATTTGACCATAGATCTTATTTCAGTATTCGCTTTAGTTTCGTTATTATTATGGAAATTGTTATTTAAAGTTAAGAACATGCTTATTTGGTTATGTTTTCCATATGTTTTATTTTTATTTGCATTAGAATGTTTGATACATTTATTTAATTATGGAATGAAAGTTTTAGTAATGATTTAATGTTAAAATGTGGGTCATTACAGAATGGTTTTGTGATAGCTGCTCTTGTGGATGTGTATGGGAAATGTGGCTGCTTAGGGAGGGTTTAAGAGGTGTTTGATGAAACTGGGAATAAGAGCTTGATTTCTTGGAATCAATGATTAGAAGTGAGAGGGGATAAATGTCGTGCATTGAACTTTTAGTGCTAATGAATTAAAAGAAAGTTAGGCATAGTGTTACGTATTGACACTTAGTCAACCCACTGGGCCCATGGCCCACGTCTTCCGATCTATATGACATCTTATCCGAAGCTCCGAGGCCCATGCAAGAGGTACTGATACCGAAGCTAATATGTCGAAGTGACCTTGTAGCTAAGGCCCTTCATTCTGAGGCCCAATCTCATCCCAAGGTCCTAAGGCTCTAAGGAGCACCCTTTCCAGAGATCCGATCTTACACAAGGATCTTTCCTGAGTAATTGATGGGACACCCATCATATAGTGCAAGTGTCTTATCTTGTCAACATAGTGGCAGAGCCGCCGATTAATTAATGTGTAGCAGGCTAAGAAGTCAAATGTGACACCTATAATTGGACGTGTAAACTTACGAGATGAAGCCACGTGTACTCCCAACCAAGGGTTACGATCTAAGTAGTAATACTATAAATATTCCCCATGTATCTCTCAGAAGGATAATGCAAAAATCAATACAAGGAACAACACTTTACTCAACTCTCTCTTATTATCTTGCAACATAATACGAGTTTACACATTTTTACATACACATTTACAAACATCGATTGGTAATTATTGTACAATCGATCTACGAACATCTCGTCGAATTTCGAACGTTCTCGTCCCGCACCATTGAGCTACTCCCACGCCCCTAATCTGTCCATTTTAGACCGTCCACGTGTCTTTGCGTGTTGGACTTTCGCTTACGTGTGCGTGGATGGGTCCTGCATCTGTTGGAAACATTTTTTGGGGTCAACAGATTGGCGCCGTCTGTGAAAAAAGCTTATCGAAAAGAATATTTGGGCATCCCCCTTAAAAAAGGATTTGTTCTTGCCAAAGAACAAGTGGAAGCCCCACGACTTAGCAACAATCTAAGATCGGAACAGAAGAGAATGAGTTCAAATGAGGATGTACCCCCTAGGAGGGTAAGAGAAAATGTGGGAAAGCCCCACTGGGGGTTGCCCTTGCAGCTCGGCATCGGCCTCACCACCACCATAGAAGAGGTGGCATGCGGATGGCCGCTCAATTGTCAAGGAAAATGGCCACCATGGACGCAAACATGAGAGACATTGCTAGTCAAAACATGGTCATGAGAGAACTTATGGCCCAAATGCAGAGCAAGGGAGGCTTCCCCATTCCTCCCAATGCACCCAGGAACATTACGACTAGGATGAGAAAGTTCAAAGCCAAAGGGCTGTACCGGCAGAATACAGCCGAGGTAGGAGCTCCATGGAGAGGGAAGTAGAAGTTGATGTTTCCTCCAATTATGTTGCTGGCCGACCCATCGAGGCCCGACATAACCAGGACAACTTTCTACCAACATATGAGCCAGAACAAAGACCTAGGAGGTCTAACAGCGTCTTTGATAGAATCAGCCCCATAGTACCGAGGCACAGGCAACAACAACAACAACAACAACAACACGAGCCTCGGAATAGACCACAGCCCCCATCTCCAATGTCTCATCAGCCGGAGGAAAGGCATGAGAATGCCCCATGTGCTGCTCCGCTTAGAAATAGGCGCCAAATGAGGGAAGAGGAGGCTAGGACCCAAGCTGGACCCTCTCATCAAATACCCAGGTATGAAGCAGAGGAAAATAATGACTCAGATGAGCAGCAGAGGTCATGTGACTTGGACGACGACGATGAAAATCTGTCATTCTCAAGGGAACTAAGAAATGCTTAGGTTTCGAGCCACCACGCGATGCCCAAGATACCAAAGTATGATGGGAGAGGCGACCCGAAAAAACACCTAAGTGCTTATAAAACTCATATAAGCCTTAGAGGCGTTACCCTAGCTATGAAGTGTAGAGCTTTTCATTTGACACTTAGTAGAGTGGCTGAAATCTGGTATAGTCCCTGCCGTCCAGAAGCATAAGGAGTTGGCAAGAATTCAAGACCACTTTCCTAAAGAGTTTTACGATGAGCAAGGAGGGAGAGGCCTTCATCCAGCACCTTCAAGACATGAGGCAGGCACATGGGGAATCCCTGAAAACCTTCTTATCACGCTTTACCGATGAAATGACGTATTGCGTACAAGTTACCGATTGTGAAGCTTTGTCAGCCCTAAGAGGAGGTTTTAATATGAACACCTTGTTCTGGAAGGACGTGCAAAACCAAGATCCTACCACCTACGATGCCCTATTGAAAATGATGAGGCGGGAGAATATTAATGAAGAATTAATTGAGCACCAAAATTGAGCTAGCAGAGGCCCCCCACCTCAACAAAGATAGCACGCCAGGGGACCGACCTCCCACCTAATGGACAACCAGATAAACCCACCTCGTAATGGAAATTCAGGGCAAGCACTTGCCACAATCACTTTGAACGCAGTTCCAACTTTGGCATATGAAGATGTCAATCCAACTACCGACCCGCAAACAGGAACTTCATAATAGGCCTCTCGTAAAGGAAGAGGCTGGGGGTACGGTTCAGGACCTAGGAATAGGCCTAATCAGAACCCCCGATCATTGTATGTACCACCACTCTTACATTTATGACAAGTCGGAGTGTCGGGAGTACGTATATTGCAACCGACGGGAAAATCCCCAAGACAAGATGAATGATTCGCCGTAGGCGAACAGGCCCCTGCCTAGGAACGACCAGCGACCTAGGCGTGAGGAGGTTGCTCCGCAGCAAGATGTCTACCCTCGCCGAAGGGAACATGTCACGGATAGAACTAGGAAAGGACATAGGCATCGGGAGAACCGCTATGCACGAGAGGAGGCCCCTATTCACGAAACAAACACCATATTTGGAGGCCTCTACATGGGAGGGTAGACTCGAAATGCAAAACGAAATTATGCCCGAAAGGGCAAACGCCTCCCATTGACCGCTACATCGTGGACAGTAACTCTCAAAGAAACCAAGTACCACCCATTATCTTCACCCAAGAGGACTCCGAAGGGGTTCACTACCCCCATTGTGATGCACTTGTGGTAAGAGTCGTTGTGGCCCGAAATGGACTCAAGCGAATGCTAGTAGACAATAACAGCTCCGTTAACATCCTGTTCGGGTCCACCTTTGACAAGATGATCCTGGACCACAAGCTGACGCCTACCATCACTCTTCTATATGGATTTATTGGAGATAGTATTACTTCAAGAGGAAAGATAACATTGGCGGCAAAGATGGGAGAGTCCCCCCAAACCACCATGAACTTCATGGAATTCCTTATTGTAGACAGTCGGTCGGCCTACCACGGAGTCTTGGGTAGACCAGCCCTGAAGGAGTTGGGAGCCTTCACTTCCATTCTCCACTTATGCATGAAGCTCCTAATTAAGAACGAGGTGATAACAGTGAAAGGTGACCAAAGATGATCTAGAGAGTGCTACCTGAGCTCCATTAGAAAGATCGAGCCCCGAGACGTACATGCCATCCTGACTGATGTGGATATGGCAGACGTCCTAAGTGAGGCCCCTCCTGAACGAGAGGATGTTGACATGATCAACATACCTCCTGAGCGGAAAGAACTCTCCATGATCGATGAGATCGATCCTCGTGTGATTGAGTACGAACCCCAAGCAACTCCGATTGAGGAACTAGAAAGCTTCTCGGTCAATCCCCGCAACCCCGCGAAGGTGTTGAAAGTGGGCATAGGCTTGAGCAACGACATAAAAGAAAAATTGAAAGACTTTCTCTGTAAGAACCTTGACGTCTTTGTTTGGAGGCATGAGGACACGGTGGGCATAGACCCCAAGGTCAGCTGCCACCACCTAAAAATAGATCCTAAGGTTGCCCCACACAGACAGAAGAGAAGAGCTCTCAACCCAGAAAGATATGAGGCTCTGAAGGAAGAAGTACAAAAGCTAATTGAGAATGACTTCATCAAAGAGGCCATCTACCCGAAGTGGGTCTCCAACCCAGTGCTAGTCAAGAAGTACAACGATAAGTGGAGGGTATGTATTAACTTTACCAATCTCAACAATGCATGCCCCAAAGATAGCTTCCCACTTCCGAAAATTGATCAATTGGTAGACTCCACCATCGGGCATGAGCTCTTAAGCTTCATAGATGCCTACTCTGGCTACAACCAAATACCCATGTACCCATTCGATGAGGATAACACCTCCTTTATCACTGACAGAGGCCTTTACTGCTACAAGATGATGTCCTTGGGTTGAAAAATGCCGAGGCCACCTATTAGAGGCTTGTCAACAAAATATTTGTAGACCTCATTGGTAAGACAATGGAAGTCTACGTTGACGATATGCTTGTGAAAAGCTTGAAGGCAGATGACCATGTGACGCACTTGGATAATACTTTTCGAATCCTCAGGAGGTACAGGATGAAGCTTAACCTCCTCAAGTGCGCTTTTGGCGTTGCCTTTGGCAAGTTCCTGGGGTACATGATCAACCAAAGAGGAATCGAAGTCAACTCTGAAAAGATCAATGCCTTACTCGAGATGAGATCATCCCAGAAACTTAATGAAGTCCAAAGCCTGATGGGACGGGTGGCAGTCGTTAGCCGCTTTGTCTCCAAGGCCATCGATAAATGCCTCCCGTTCTTCAAGGTATTGAAAGCTGGAAAGAAATTCAAATGGAATGAGGAATGTAGAGATGCCTTCCAGGGCCTGAAAAGGCATCTAGGGCAGGCCCCCCTCATCTCCAAGCCAAAGCCCGATGATATCCTTCAACTATACCTGGCCGTCTCCAATGAGGCCATCGGTGCGGTCCTAACCAGAGAAAAAAGAACTACCCAACTTCCCGTATATTACACCAGCAAGGCGCTCTTATCTCCGAAAACTCGCTATCCCAATATGGAGAAGGTCGTCTTAGCCTTGATCACAGCCTCTAGGAAGCTGAGGCCCTACTTCCAAGCACACACCATTCACATTCTGACCAACTTTCCTTTGAGGTAAGTACTATAGAAGCCGAATGCCTCGGGAAGACTACTGAAATGGACAGTTGAGTTAAGTGAATTTGACATTGTCTTTAAGACAAAGACAGCTATCAAGAGCCAAGCCTTAGCTGATTTTCTAGCAGAGTTCACCAATGTACCTGATATGGAAGAGGTTATGGAACCTGTTGAGCCCCCGTGTGGAACTTATTCGTGGATGGCTTGGCTCGAGACATAGGTTCGGGAGCTGGGGTAGTCCTTGTCAGCCCAAAAGGTCACAAGCTGAACTCAGCCGTGAGATTCGGATTTAAGGCCACAAACAACGCTACTAAGTATGAGGCGCTCCTTGTGGGCCTCAGATTAGCTAAAGAAATGCAAGTAAGAAGGCTACGTATCAACAGTGACTCCCAGCTGGTTGTGAGCTAAGTGAATGGTAGTTTTTCAGCTAAAGATAAAACCATGGCCTCCTACTTGAAGATGGTGATGAACCTCCTCCCATCTTTTGAAAATTTCGAAATAATGCAAATCCCTCACCTCGAAAATGCACATGCAGATGCTCTTTCCAAACTCGCGAGCAGCAGAGACTCCGAGCTACTTGCTATAGTACCAATTGAGCACCTCCTCACGCCGTCTACCAAGGCCTCTAGGTGATGTGGGTCGAAGGAACCCCCACCTGGATGCAACCAATCATAGCCTACCTAAAGGATCGGGTCCTGCCTACTAACAAAGATGAGGCCTACAAGCTGAGAAGGAGGTCAACTCATTTCCTCTTTGTCGATGACATACTATACAAAAGAAGCTTCTCCTCCCCACTCTTCGCTGCGTGGGGGGAGACGAGGCCACTTACATTCTGAGGGAAATCCACAAAGGTGTTTGTGGCAATCATTCAGGAAAAATAGCCTTGACACAAAAGGCACTGAGGTAAGAGTACTACTGGCCCACATTAAAAAAGGATGCGCTCCAGCTCGTGAGCAAATGTGACAAGTGCCAACGGTTCTCCCCCATTTGGAGGCAACCTTCACAGGAGCTAACTGTCGTTTCCAGCCTGTGGCCCTTCTCCAACTGGGGCGTGGATCTAATAGGTCTTTTGCCTAAAGGCAGAGGAGGCGTGAACTTTGCCATTGTGGCCATTGACTACTTCATGAAGTGGGTTGAGGCCGAACTGCTAGAAAAAATCGCGGAAGCAAACACCTCCAAGTTCTTTTGGAAGAATATTATATGCCGGTTCGAAATTTCCCACTCCATAGTTTCAAACAATGGAAGGCAGTTCGACAATAAAAAGGTCAGGAACCTATGCAAAGAACTTGGAATCAAGAAGCACTTATCAACACCTCATCATCCCCAAGCCAATGGCAAAGTTGAAGCTATAAACAAGACGATCAAACATGTCCTCAAAAGGAAACTGGATGCATCAAAAGGAGCCTGGGTTGATGAGCTACTTCAAGTTCTTTAGGCAATCCGAATTATCACTAGAACCCCCACGGGTGAAACTCCTTTCCTCATGGCATATGGAACCAAAGCTATGAGCCTAGTCAAGGTCGACTTACCATCACCGCATCGTCTGCACTTCAGCGAAATATCTAATGACGAGCTACAGAGGTTCAATCTTGACTTCATTGCTGAAAGAAGGGATGACTCCCAGCTGAGGCTCGCCGCTTACCAAAGGAAAATGACCAAATACTTCAATTCTAAGGTGAAGAAAAGGTCTTTCCAAATCAATGACCTGGTCCTTAGGAGAGTCTTCCTCTCCTCCAAAGGACCTGAAGAATGTACCATGAGCCCAAACTGGGAAGGCCCTTATAGAGTTAAAGAAGAACTCTGACCTGGCACCTATAGAATCGAAGACATGGAGGGCAAGGCATAGCCTTGTCCATGGAACATTAAGTATCTTTAAATTTACTACCAATGAATGTACCGCATCGCTGGAGGATCTTTCCCAGCTTATGTAACTGTTTCAGCTTCAATAAAATGTCATTAAATTCAGATACAACTCTCGAAGCGTAGGAGCCTAGGAGGAGAGGTCCAGACCCCCAACTCTAGGGTCACCTCATTGGACTCCCAGGCTCACTCCACATACCTTCCTTTGGCGAGGCTGAACACCAATGGAAGAAGCCTCTACATAGTTGTACCATCCACCATGTAGGAAAGCGTGGGAGCCTCGGAGGAGAGGTCTAGACCCCCAACTCTGGGGTCACCTCACTTGGACTCTGAGGCTTACTCTATATGCCTTCCTTTAGCGAGACTGAACGCCAATGAGAGAAGCCTCTACATGGCTACACCATCTATCATGTAGGGAAACGTGGGAGCCTCGAAGGAGATGTTCAGACCCCCAACCTAGGGTCACCTTGGTTGGACTCCGAGGCTCCACATGCCTTCCTTTGGCAAGGCTGAACGCCAATGGGAAAAACCTCTACATAGCTGCACCATGCACCATGTAGGAAAGCGTGGGAGTATCAGAGGAGAGGTCCAGACCCCCAACTCTGGGGTTACCTCACTTGGACTCCGAGGCTCACTCCACATGCCTTCATTTAGTGAGGTTGAATGCCAATATAGAAGCCTCAACATGGCTGCACCATCCACTATGTAGGGAAGCGTGGGAATCTCGGAGGAGAGGTCTCCCAACTTTAGGGTCACCTCGCTTGGACTCCGAGGCTTACTCCACATGCCTTCCTTTGGCGAGGCTAAACGCCAATGGGAGAAGCCTCTACATGGCTACACCATCTACCATGTAGGGAAGCGTGGGAGCCTTGGAAGAGAAGTTCAGACACCCAAATCTGGGGTCACCTCAGTTGAACTCCAAAGCTCACTACACATGACTCGACATGCATATCTCATCCACCATTCAAACTCAATGGAAAGATTCAGTCAAATAATCTAAGTGCAATTTGGACATCGTGGTTTATCTCAAAGTGATGGAGCCTAAGTACAACCCATTAAGTTATAATTTATATGGCTTGATTGTTAGCGATGTCGAGTTCAGATTGCTAATACAAACTTATGCTTGATTATTTACCGACGTGCATGAACTTGATATTAAAAAGAAAGCAAAACTTTGCAAAACATGGCATTCAATGAAAGCCCAAGAACAACTAGTCAAGAGGGGGATGAATTGGTTATTTGAACCTTTTTTCGAAAATTAACGCAAATTTAAGCAAATAACTATGAATAAACAAGATAACATAAAAGTAATGTGAGGAAGGGAAAAGAGAGTGCAAACGATGTAATAAGGAGGTTCGATCCAATCACGATCTACGTCCCCCATTACCAAGCTCTCCGTCACGAGCAAGGCCTTTTCCACTATATTTGATTGACTTATGGTGCAATCCAACCTTTACAAAGCTTTCGATGACTTACAATCAAGGAGCACCAATCCTTTTACACCGTTGAGATTTTCGGGACCTCAACACGACCCACAATCCAAAAAGAAGAGAATTGAAATTACAAGTGAAAAACTTCTCTCTTAATAAATGATATAGACTTAGTTTGAATATAAGAGAGAAGTAGGTAATGACTGAAAAACTTTAGTTGAGATAAATAATTTTTCAACTTTTGATCACTCAAAAAGTTTTTCAATAAATGAATGATTTGATCTTTAAAAGAGTGAAAAAAAGGTTGAGAGAATCAATAAAATACTTCACTTAATGATCATGAATAGTTGAATTGAATAATGAAGAGAAACTGGTATTTATAGCTCTCAAAGATCTTCTTAACGGTCAAGAGTCTGCCCCACCGGACAAGGGTATCGGACCGTTCGGTACGTACCGGACAAGGCTACTAGCCGTTGGTGAGATAGGTGTCAGAACGTTAAAAGTTTTGACCGTTGGACAAAGATCTGTACCGGATCGTCCGGTACACCACCGGACCGTTAGGTAGCCCAAAAAAATAGATTTTGCCTTGAATGAATTTATTTTGAGCTCCCGAGACTTTTTTGCTAAATATTAAAATGTTATACCTTTACATATAAATTCAAGAGTTCTAAAATAGTTTTCTTCAATATGCTCGATCATCAAAGTTTATGACTTCGATCTTGATTCCTCTTGACATTGACATTCGTTTCGTTCTTCATGAGTGCATTTATCTTGTCCTATGCATGAATCTTTATTTTGATGCAATGGTCGATTTGATTTCAACTATCATGATTCAAAAGTAGGTTTGTTAGAACCAAAATTAAATCTTGTTTGTTATAATCATAACATAGACGGAAGTCAACCATGTCAACATTCATTAATATTGAGAACATTACAAGAGGTGGGCTCAAGGCCAGTACATTGATAGAAATTGAAAAGAAATCCTACACTAAGCTTCAGATGATGGAGGGAGCGCCCCTGCAGCAAGAGCTTCAACTACTTGAGCGTCAGGCCCCTCTTTAGTCTTTTCAGCTGCTTCCTCCCTTACTGCTTCCTCGGCTGGGGCCTGAGGTATCTCATCCACAAACTCAGACCTAAGTTGAGACAGGTCGTAGCCTGGGTAAATTCCTCAGCCCTCTCCATCACCTCATTTTAGCCGAATTTCCTCCTGTCTGTGCTGAAGCTCTGGTATTCCTCGGTGTTGTGGAAATTGGCAATGAACTCTTTTACTGCCTCCTCCCCCACCACCTTAGCTGTCTCCCTCACCTTGGCCAGTTTATCAATATGCCATTTTATTTGGTCATTTAGAAAGTTTTATACATCCTTGGCCCCAGCAAGCTCAAGGCTTGCTTTTTTTCAGGGCCTCAGCAGTGACCTTCTGATGATTATTTGACGTCTCCACCTTTTTAGTGAGGGAGGCCATGTCACACTGAGACTCATATGCCTCATTCTTCAAGGCCTCTATTGGGCCAAGGCAGATTCCAACTTGGCAGCATCTTCAACTTTTTAGGCCTTAGTCTCCTCTGCATCAGCCTTCAACCTCTTCAACTCCTCCTCAGCAGAGGCCAACTTCTTTTCTGAGGACATGGTCCTCGCTTGAAAGTCAGTAAGGACCTTTCTATACTCCAAAGTGAGGCCAAATGTCTTCGCACTTTGGCTCACCAGGGCCCTTGAGAGGTCAACGACGTCGTAGGACAAGGCGTGCAGCACCCACCTATCAGTCCAAAATTTGTAAAAACTGGCTGCAATACCTCGAACCTCTTCAGGAAGAGCCTCCAACAAAGCAAGGGCAAGCTCTTCTTCACGCCCAGCCAAGAAATTAGGGGATTTTCCCTAGGTCCTTACAGCCTTCTATCGTGCAGCCTCCTCTTCTGCCTTTAATGCAGCCAACCTTGCTGCCTCTTCAGCCGCCTTCTCCGCCTCGACTTTTCGAGCCATCTCTACCTTCACCGCCTTCATGGCAGAGTCCATGAGCTTCGACGATCGGGAGTTCTTGTCGGTTTGGAAAATGGAAGTCCCAAAATTCTTTCGAAGAACTGGTGAGGTGGACCAGCTTCCTCTTCTTCTGGGAGTCCTTAGGGACTTTCTCTTTTCCCCTAGGCTCCTATCTTTCTCTTTCCTTGGAGCCTCCTCCTCGACAGCCCGAGAGGTAATGACCTTGGAGAGGAGCTCCACTTTGCCTCTCACATATTTAGCCCGCTTGAACTGGATTTCAGAGGCCGGGCACCAATAGTAGTGGTGGCCTTCATTATAGTGGCCATGTCAGGGGCGGGGTACTCCTTCCTCCTGAACTTATCTGCAACACAAAGGTACGGATCAGAAGTTTACATCAATAAGCAAACTTTTCCATCACAAAGTACAGACACTTCTTACCCTTGGAGGCCATAAGTCCGAAGTTAAGGAAATAACGGCTTCGATCGATGAGATGATCGAAGTGGCAAAGCTTCAGAAGACGCTTGTAAATGTCCTCTATAACGTCAAACTCCGCTTCCTGGAGCTGGTACCTCGTACTCAAGTCTACAAAACGTGACAACAGTTAGCAAAAAAGTTCCAGAAAGCTAAGCAGAATATAAAATAGCTTAGGTTGGGGGACTCACGAGCTTCGTATTATATGGTCGGTATCGTGCAAGTCAAGGCTTTATCCCCAACTACTGCCTGCTAGTTGCTCCGAGCCTAGAACCACGACTCCTTCCACCCCTTGATGGAAGAAGGCAATCCTACAGGAAAGAAAAGGGGCGTACGACTCCCAAGAAGTAATGTAGAACCATTCCTTCGACTCATCTTTGCCCAAGACTCTGAGCTGAAAGAGGGTCTGGAAGACATGCAAAAGCATATCCTCCCCCATCGACACTTCCTTCCACAGGAAGAAGGACCCCACCAACTGGCTCCATCCATTCGGCAGAACCTGGGTCGGCGAAACATAAAATTCCTTAGCGTTGTCCTGAAGAAGAGGTGTAGAGGAAGATGCAGGCTAGCTTTAAACAAGTATTCACTGACTGCGATACATCCGGGCCTCGAATAGCAAGCCCGTTCATCAGCATCGGGGACTAACATTTCTATCTTATGAGGCACACAGTACCTCTCCTTTATCTCTCTCAACCTCTTCTGGGTCATATTTGAAGGTATCCTAGATGCACCCCACTCCTCCTCGTAATTTATGGGCTCCTCAGTCATAGCATAATGTTCGACTTCGGAGTTCCCTATGAACTGACCCCTCCCCAAATGACGCGACAGTGACTACCCCCTAATCGAAGTGGACTCCATATCAGAATAAATTTTGAAAATGAACAAACATCACAAAACAAATTCTCGCAAGAAATACCTACGCAATTGACTAAGGACACTGAGGGATGCCGAAAAATGGGAAGGGAGCAAAGGTTCAATGTCGGAATATGATATTTTCAACAAACACAGAATTGCAGAGATAGAAAGGTCACAAAATGAGAGTCTCCTACCTTTTATACAAGTTCAGGTCAAACACCAGCCATCAGATCAAGGCTCATCAAATATGGGCCCTTCATTACAGATCGAATCCGAGGCGTAGAATTCAAACCGTTTTCAAAATCAACGCCTCTGATCCAAGCGTGCTTCCTACGCACCTCTCGAAACACATCTCCTTCTAGAAGTCCCAGTTGTAGCTATCATTGCATATTCGATGCAGTAGCCATAGTGCCTTGGAAGTCGAAACGGTTTGGCTACCTTTTCTTGGTAACATGCACAAAACATCAAATCATTTGCACAAACATCGAAGATAATCATCTCTTCGCAAGCCTCGATAGGTTCTATCTACCTCACAGCCTCGGCTTCACATCTACTTCTACGCAGTTCAGCCACATCTTAGTAAGCCTCGGCATGTTCGATCCACTTCACAGCTTGGGCTTCACATCTACTTCTACGCAGTTCAGCACATCTTAGCAAGCTTTGGCATGTTCGATCTACTTCACAGCCTCAACTTCACATCTGCTTCTACGCAGTTCAGCACATCTTAGCAAGCTTCGACAAGTTCGATCCACTTCACAGCTTGGGCTTCACATCTACTTCTACGCAGTTCAGCACATCTTAGCAAACCTCAGCAGGTTCGATCCATTTCACTGCCTCGACTTTTTTCATCTGTTTTGCAATTCATCCACATCTTCTTAAACCTCGGTAGGTTTCGGGACTTCGTCACCTTCCCCAATCACAGTAACACCACCACTTTCAACTCCAACCATGATATAAATATCTATACTTTGACTTGAGGGTCCATTAGTTTGAGGTACAAAAAATTCAAAAGTCCACGCATTACATAAATGACCATACTTGGACTTGGGACTATTGTTACATATTGACACTTGGCCGACCCACTAGGCCCATGGCCCACCTCTTTCGAACTACGTGACATCTTATCCGAGGCCCATGCAAGAGGTACTGATACCGAAGCTAATATGTCGAAGTGACTCTCACATATTTAGCCCGCTTGAACTGGATTTCAGAGGCCGGGCACCAATAGTAGTGGTGGCCTTCATTATAGTGGCCATGTCAGGGGCGGGGTACTCCTTCCTCCTGAACTTATCTGCAACACAAAGGTACGGATCAGAAGTTGACATCAATAAGCAAACTTTTCCATCACAAAGTACAGACACTTCTTACCCTTGGAGGCCATAAGTCCGAAGTTAAGGAAATAACGACTTCGATCGATGAGATGATCGAAGTGGCAAAGCTTCAGAAGACGCTTGTAAATGTCCTCTATAACGTCAAACTCCGCTTCCTGGAGCTGGTACCTCGTACTCAAGTCTACAAAACGTGACAACAGTTAGCAAAAAAGTTCCAGAAAGCTAAGCAGAATATAAAATAGCTTAGGTTGGGGGACTCACGAGCTTCGTATTATATGGTCGGTATCGTGCAAGTCAAGGCTTTATCCCCAACTACTGCCTGCTAGTTGCTCCGAGCCTAGAACCACGACTCCTTCCACCCCTTGATGGAAGAAGGCAATCCTACAGGAAAGAAAAGGGGCGTACGACTCCCAAGAAGTAATGTAGAACCATTCCTTCGACTCATCTTTGCCCAAGACTCTGAGCTGAAAGAGGGTCTGGAAGACATGCAAAAGCATATCCTCCCCCATCGACACTTCCTTCCACAGGAAGAAGGACCCCACCAACTGGCTCCATCCATTCGGCAGAACCTGGGTCGGCGAAACATAAAATTCCTTAGCGTTGTCCTGAAGAAGAGGTGTAGAGGAAGATGCAGGCTAGCTTTAAACAAGTATTCACTGACTGCGACACATCCGGGCCTCAGATAGCAAGCCCGTTTGTCAACCTCGGGGACTAATATTTCTATGTTATGAGGCACGCAGTACCTCTTCCTTATCTTCCCCAACCTCTTCTGGGTCATATTTGAAGGTATCCTAGATGCACCCCACTCCTCCTCGTAATTTATGGGCTCCTCAGTCATAGCATAATGTTCGACTTCGGAGTTCCCTATGAACTGACCCCTCCCCAAATGACGCGACAGTGACTACCCCCTAATCGAAGTGGACTCCATATCAGAATAAATTTTGAAAATGAACAAACATCACAAAACAAATTCTCGCAAGAAATACCTACGCAATTGACTAAGGACACTGAGGGATGCCGAAAAATGGGAAGGGAGCAAAGGTTCAATGTCGGAATATGATATTTTCAACAAACACAGAATTGCAGAGATAGAAAGGTCACAAAATGAGAGTCTCCTACCTTTTATACAAGTTCAGGTCAAACACCAGCCATCAGATCAAGGCTCATCAAATATGGGCCCTTCATTACAGATCGAATCCGAGGCGTAGAATTCAAACCGTTTTCAAAATCAACGCCTCTGATCCAAGCGTGCTTCCTACGCACCTCTCGAAACACATCTCCTTCTAGAAGTCCCAGTTGTAGCTATCATTGCATATTCGATGCAGTAGCCATAGTGCCTTGGAAGTCGAAACGGTTTGGCTACCTTTTCTTGGTAACATGCACAAAACATCAAATCATTTGCACAAACATCGAAGATAATCATCTCTTCGCAAGCCTCGATAGGTTCCATCCACCTCACAGCCTCGGCTTCACATCTACTTCTACGCAGTTCAGCCACATCTTAGTAAGCCTCGGCATGTTCGATCCACTTCACAGCCTCGGCTTCACATTTGCTTCTACGCAGTTCAGCACATCTTAGCAAGCTTTGGCATGTTCGATCTACTTCACAGCCTCAACTTCACATCTGCTTCTACGCAGTTCAGCACATCTTAGCAAGCTTCGACAAGTTCGATCCACTTCACAGCTTGGGCTTCACATCTACTTCTACGCAGTTCAGCACATCTTAGCAAACCTCAGCAGGTTCGATCCATTTCACTGCCTCGACTTTTTTCATCTGTTTTGCAATTCATCCACATCTTCTTAAACCTCGGTAGGTTTCGGGACTTCGTCACCTTCCCCAATCACAGTAACACCACCACTTTCAACTCCAACCATGATATAAATATCTATACTTTGACTTGAGGGTCCATTAGTTTGAGGTACAAAAAATTCAAAAGTCCACGCATTACATAAATGACCATACTTGGACTTGGGACTATTGTTACATATTGACACTTGGCCGACCCACTAGGCCCATGGCCCACCTCTTTCGAACTACGTGACATCTTATCCGAGGCCCATGCAAGAGGTACTGATACCGAAGCTAATATGTCGAAGTGACCTTATAGCCGAGGCCCTTTCTTCTGAGGCCCAATCTCCTCCCAAGGTCCTCAGGCTCTAAGCAGCACCCCTCCCCAGAGATTCGGTCTTACACAAGGATCCTTTCTAAGTGATTGATAGGACACCCATCATAGAGTGCAAGTGCCTTATCTTGTCAACATAGTGGCAGAGCTGCCAGTTAATTAATGTGTAGCAGGCTAGGAAGTCAAATGTGACACCTATAATTGGACATGTAAACTTACGAGATGAGGCCACGTGTACTCCCAACCAAGGGCTATGATCTAAGTAGTAATATTATAAAAAATCTCCATGTATCTTTCACAAGGGTAATGTAAAAATCAATACAAGGAACAACACTTTACTCAACTCTCTCTTATTATCTTGCAACACAATACAAGTTTACACATTTTTACATACACATTTATAAACATCGATTGGTAATTATTGTACAATCGATCAACGAACATCTCGTTGGATTTCGAACGTTTTCGTCCCGCGCCGTTGAGCTACTTCCACGCCCTTAATCTGTCCGTTTTAGACCGTCTACGTGTCTTTGCGTGTTGAACTTTCATTTACGTGTGCACGGGTGGGTCCGGCATCTGTTGAAAACATTTTTTGGGGTCAACACATAGTTCAATAACAATAAAGAACTTATTAATGGCTTGTGCTACATCAACCCAATTGCAACATGGAAAATTTGTTCACATTGATATTATAAGAAATAATATAAAGACTGATATCTTCGTTGACAAATTACTAGTTGATTTTTACTTCAAGCATGGAAGTGTTGCACTAGCTGAAGAAGTCTTTTGAATGATGCTGAACAATACTATAGTTTCATGGAACGTAATGATTTCTGATATGTATCAGCAAGCTATTGCATTGAATCTCTCGGCATATATGATGGCACGAGAAAAGTAGGTTTAAAACCTGATGCAATTACAATATTACATTCATCAGTGCCTTGGCAGCTTGTTCATAAATGGTTGCATTGGAAAGGGGCAAAGAGTTACATAATAACATTGCTAAAAGTAAGTTAGATGCCAATGAAATAGTTATAGGGACACTTCTTGATATGTATGCAAAATGTGTCATGGACTTCAATGATTTTAGCTTAGAAATATCAAGTCAAGCATTTGAAGCTTTGAAACTTTTTTTATGAAATGTTAAAATCTAGTACAAAACCAGATAGAGTTACAATTGCAGAGTACTCGTGTCTTATAGATCTTCTAGGATGTGCTGGGAGATTATATGAAGCTTATGAGACCCTCCAAAGAACTCAATATATCAGAGAGGACATTATTTTGGAAAAGATGTATGTTTCTACCAAAAAGTGGGACGAGGTGATAAGTGCATTTTGTGCACTTATTCGGACTACATATCTAGGCTTTTATGTCGTCAAATTATTAATTTTTATCTAACTTGTATTAATTTTCTTTTGTTTTTAGTTACAGACCCGTTTTGAGGCAATTGGAAAAGAAAATGATCAATTGGCCATTAAAGAGAAGTTTGTGGACTAAATCTCGCGTGATAAAATTTGGAGGATCAAAATTGAGGAAACAATGGAGAAAAGGACTAACTTGCATTAATTATGATGAAGTGAGGCCTTGGAGGATAAATTGCAATAAATTTGGGTCTCAACTTAGATTCCTGTTAAAAACAAAATCAATTGGCTAGCTTAAATTTTACTTGGGCTAAAATTACATGCAATATGGAAAACTTAGGGCAATTAAAAAGGAGAAAACGAGTTGAGGAAAAAAGAGGAGCTGCAATTTATAGATATATACCAATAGTCTTTGGAAGGGGGAAGACCTATATCCTATTGGGTTCGGTCATAAATCCACACGCGCGCGCCGTCGCCGCCGTCCAACCGGCCGGCTCGGCACGAGTCCGGTGCGGGTGGACCTTTACACTATATTAACTTGCCCCCAGGGCACATCTCCAAGTGGTAAAAGGGGAGGGTGGAGAAATCCAACTTTGCTTAAGGCTGTTGCGTCAAGGGTTCGAATCCTAAAATATGGATTTGGCTTTTGGGTAAGTGCAAGTGTACAAGCAGTCTTCCACCCTGTACCCTTGAAGGCATAACCTGCGATTTACCTCCCTCACGATACTTCAGGACAGGGGTGGTGGGGGACCCTTAAGATTAGGGTTTAACCTTTTTTTTTTTTTTTTACCAACAGAAAACGCAAGAGAGGGACAAGTCTGCCGAAGGCTCAATTGAAGACTCAAAATGGCCGAATAAAAAAAAAAGTCGGCCAGCTGTTGGGGAATAATTAGTGGGCTACAAAGTTGAATTAAACACACACACACATATATATATCAAGCTGCTGGGGATTGAAATTGTATACAGAAAGTGGCGGTTGGAATTGATTTTGGAATTTAGATTACAAGTGACGACTGCTGGGGAAATATATACATATTTTACACGCATGCAAGCTCGGAATTGGAGACACCTACACGGTAAAAGACAGCAGTTTGGAGACAGCATTGGGCTGAAATTTTGATACGTGTATTAATCACGTTTCGTTGATTTTTGGTGATATCTTTTATTTTTTCTTTATTTAATTTTAACATTATGCTCGGTTAAATTATTTTGTGCTAGGATTTGCGATGAACCTTATATTATGAACCTTTAATCTTGAATTTTATTTTGACGTTAAAACACGTTTTTAATTATTATATGATTGACATGGGTTTCATTTTCTCTACAATTATATGCGTAATAGTTGTATGAGATTTGCAGCTTGTTTTACACTCGAGAGATGGAAAATAAGTTAGACATTATGTTAATTGTCGTAAAATCCGATAGAGAATAGAAATATACCGCTATACTTTACGTGATCTTTAATTATTCATAAATCTTTAATGCATTTTTATATGTTAGCATCCGTCATAGAAATATAGTCGGGTGGCATGTAAAAATAGTTTAATTCCACTCGAGAGAAATTGTTAAACAAATTAGGAATATTGGTCTTAATAATTGAATGTTGTCAATTTTATAAAATTCAGGTTAAAGGGGATTAATATAAGGGGATTCGGGATCCTAGTACGTATTTCTATCATATTTTTATAAAACTTTTATTTAGTCATAATCACGCATTGGTTTAGTTAACTTAAGCTTTATATTTATAAGTAAGTTATTAAATCATAATTTAGTTAACGGAAAGTCACGAATTTCTATTGTTTCGGTTAATGCGAAGATAATTTAAATTAAAACTAATACAATCTTTGTGGGACGATACTTGGACTCAAAATGTCCACTTTATTACTCGAACGCGACCTGTGCACTTGCAGTGTAGGATTTTAGCGAACATGAGGCACACAAGGTGAGATTGAAAATGAAAGATTTTGGATTGAGAAAGAATCCTGGTTGTAGCTGGATTGAAGTTGGTGAAGAATTCGATCCTTCTTAGCTGAAGACGAGACATCCCTTCAAGCTGAATTATTTTATGTCTGTCTGTCTTTGCTACACATTCACATGGAGAAGGATGAAATGACAGTGGATGCAGCTCTGTGATCCAACAGACCTTCTGATTTAAGAGTCCGGATTCTGTATAAATGTGCAAGGAGCATCTCTTATAATACAGGTATTTCAAACCCAGCCCCAAGTTTCACTACAAAGAATCATTGCGTTCTTAGAATTAAAAATTTAAATTCACCTTTTGTAACAAGTTGTCAGTTTATGCTTCTTAAACCAACTGATTCATTTGAATTTGTGATCCACTGAAATCTTTCAAAAAAGTTCAAGTAAATCAAGGGTTTCATCAGACTAGTAACATATCATTTCTGGTTAATAATTCGCCAGCATCTGAGAATAAAAGTGGCCAATGGACTTCTAATTTGATGAATATTGGCGAGGAATCTACTCCGATGAGCAAAAGGAAAGGAGAAGCAAAGGGATACACGCCAGACGAATGCAGTTTGTGGATCAGTGACAAGAACAATGTATTATTATGGTATTGTAGTCCGAATCGTGTTCCTCCTGATCTTAGGGACTTGAGAGTGTCATATATACAAAGGATGAAGCTGCATATGATGATTTTTGCATTCCCTGTGGATCACTCTTGAACCATGGGATTAATTTTTATAGTGATGATCAAACATTGCCAAAGAAGAACCTAGCATGGCGAATGATGACGAAGAGTATTTGAAGTAAGATAATTAAACTCTCTTTCTGCAAGCTAACATATTTAACTCCATCTTTTGGCTGATTTTAGCACTGTTTGCTAGGTGAGAATGTTAATTTCTTGTAGCTTTACTTTGAAACTATGTCAATTACTTATTATTAGTTTATAGCATTTTCGATCTGACTGAGAAATTTATATTCAAGATTTTAATTTTAATTTTTGCATTTAGATGCAGATTGAAAGTTAATTTTATTTTCATTTCAAACGATGAATTCATGGCTGCCTTCAAATTTTGAGAGCCTTAGACCAGCTTTTTATCTTGGACCTTCAATCGATATGGGAATAGCAAAAAAACTCGTCAAACCCAATATTTACGGGGCTCACCCCCAAAATGGGGCGGGAAAAACCAGCTTAATCGGGTATTTGGGGTTGGAATCCCCGCCCCCCCAATTAATTTTAATTTTTTTTAAGAATTCAATACTTTAAATAAGAACTCCACAAAATTTCATTAATTATAATAAAAGATTGCAACCAAAATTATCTAAGGAATATGGTAAACAATAAAAACCTTAGTTTATTAAAAATATTCGAACAATTTAACTTTTAAAAATAAATTAATTAATTAAAAAATTAATAACTATATTATTGTCTCACTTTAATGAATGGAGACAATAGAATGAATTATCAAAAACTTTAAAAAAAGGTACATAAACGGGTAAACGCCCCGCCCCGCCCTGCCCTGCCCTACCCCACGCCACCCTTCCCCGCCTTGCCTTGCCTTAAATGGTAATGAGGCGGGGGAACCCGTCCTCCTCGAATTCACTCCATTGACATCCTTAAATCGATACTTAGAATTACATGTAAGACGTTCAAGTTTAAAATTAATTTCTTATGCATTCTATTGATTTCTATCTAGGTGTTTTTAATATTCTTAAAAAAAATAAAAATTATGTCTAAATCAAGATAGGAAATATCTTTTTATTAAAAAATTATATATGTTTAACTTTTGAATTAGAGATAGCACAAAATTCAAATTATCCGAAGTCCGTGAGCCCCCGACACGAAGCAAGAGTTTTACTCGTCTAGTCAAGTTTTCCCGTCTTGTCCGGCTAATACCAATGAGTGTCTCCCTCAAGCCTTGGACCGATACGAAATGGCTACTTTACCTCACTGTCATCTTTATTTTTAATGTAGACAGAGTTCTAGACATTATCTTTTTTTTGCTCTATCATATTAATTTAACGGAGACCCTATTATATTTTATTTGAAAATAACTTTTAAAATGTCACTTATTTTTGCTTATGTAGCATAATTTTTAAGTATTACACGATTATTTTGGAGATTCACTTAAAAGCATTAACATTGTGATGGATTCATAGACTTTATGTAACATCTATGTCAAAAGGTTGAACCTCAACCTTGAGGGTCCCCACCGCCTCGCCCCTGTAGCATCGTGAGGGAGGTAAATCGTAGGATGTGCCCCAACAGGCCAGGGAACAAGAGCTTGTCAGTATACTGGTGCCCACAAAGAGTCAAATTCCATACCTCAAGAATCGAACTTTCACACTGCGGCTGCCAGTAAGGCTAAAATTACCTCACTCTCGTCTTTTGCCCCACTCTTATGTAACATCTATGTCACTTATATTTAGCGTGGGATTCTGGATTAACTTGAAGAATATTTCAATACTAAGACCTTATTGATTTTGATTTTTGGAGAAGTAATTATTTTGGAAAATTTGTCGTTTAAAAGTAAAAAGTTGCGAGTCACGTGCAAAATTATGTGTTTGAAAATGAATTTGATGTAAAGTGATTATGAAAAAATTAAAATCGATATCAAACAGTGTCGAAGAAAACATTGTAGGTGAGATGTCCGACTTATATTGTAACATCCCAAATTTTGAAGTGTTACCAAATATTTCATTTCTTTATATTGAAGGCGAAACTATTAAAATAAATTTCTTTAAAAATAAAATAACTGAATATCCATAAACTTAAGTCAAACATGAACAACTAATTAATCTAAAAATATGTTTTTAAATAAATCTAAACTAACTAAAAATTTAATGTGTATTTTTCCTTTCCTTCGATCCACTCGACAACCCACATCACAATTCTGTCATAGATCCAATTGACTCGAACTAACCTGAAAAATTATGGTTAGAGTGAATATTTAAAAATAATACAGAGTAAGATACATACAGTTTCCATAGGCAATTATACAACAATAAAATAAAACACTTCATACCTCATTTCTCTTATGAAGTATATTAATGACCAAGTGAGATATCCATCATTAGTCATTTTGAATTCCCAAAAGATTTCACATTCCGTTATAAAGAACCCAATAGAGTTCACATTCCATTAGATCGAACCTAAAGGTGCATTGGCAATTCATGCGTAAAATATTGAACATACAGAAACAAACTACTTGCAGAAAAGTATCTTACCTCATTATTGAAAAGTTATGAAAATTCTCTCATTATTTTTCCGTACTTTTTCATCTCCTCTCTCTCTCTTTATTTTTTGTGGTGTAATAATGAAAAATTCTTGTAGTATTTATTGTTGAAGTTCTCAATTAAGTTTGCATGAAATTAGAATTGAAAAACTGTGTGCTACAATAAATTTGAATAAGAATTGATTTCAAATAATAAAATTATGATTACTATTAAACTTTATCAAAATCTATTTAATAATACAATTAAACTTTATTCAAATCACAAAATTATTACACTATCAAAAATCTATATATATCATCTCATAGGAGGTCACCATAAAATTAAAATCATAAACCAAGTTCAATTAATTACCAATTAAAGATAACTTCTTTAAACTTCCATATCTTAGATCTAACTTAGCCAAATACTTTTTTTCTCGAGTTCATAGTGCATTATTTAATACGAACTATAAAACGAGTTCAATATTGATATATTAAATCTCACTCCATCAAAATCTAACTACTTGACCCAAATAAAATTAAAATTAATATTAGTTTACTTTAGCCCCCTCAACTTTCAAAATATAAAAACATAGCATATAGAATAAATAAACTTTATTCCATAAAATTTTCGGGGCGTTACAATCTCTCCTCTTTAAATGAATTTCATCCTCGAAATTACCTCAATTAGTTAAAAAGTTCTGAATGCTTGACCTTTACATACTTATAATAGTTCAAAACATGAAGCAAGACGACTCATAATTATGCTAAAAATAACATTTCATTTCATACTTTTGATCAATTGGAGAGTGGTTAAATAGTGAGCGTTGCATGCCTAGGATTCTTCATATCATTAGATATTTAAAACTTTAAAACTTTTATATTGTCATTAATTCCTTAATGTTTATGAAAATACTCCTTTTTTTTCTAAAAAGTTCCGAAAATAGAATTCTCAAACTAGAGATTTCTAAAAATAGAATTTTCCTAAATTTGGAATGATTTGAAATTTGTTTTTAAAAAAAAAAAAAAGTGTCCATAGGAAGGTAGACCTATGCTCTGATACCAAATTATAATACCCCAAATTTTCATAAATTTTGAAGTGTTACCAGATATTTTCTTTTCTTCATATTGAAGGCGAAACTATTAAAATAAATTTCTTTAAGAATAAAATAACAGAATATCCATAAACTTAACTTAAACATGAAAATAAAAAAATAAACACGAACAACTAATTAATTTACAAACCTGTTTTTGAATAAATTTAAACTAACTAGAAATTTAAAGATATAAAAAATTAATGTGTATTTTTCCTTTCCTTCGATTCACTCGGCAGCCAGCATCACCATCCTGCCACAAATCCAATCAACTCGAACTAACCTGGAAAATTATTGTAAGAGTTAATATTTAAAAATAATACCCATTAAGTTATGTGCAGTTTCCATGAACAATTATACAACAATAAAATAAAACACTTCATACTACATTTCTCTTATGAACTATATCAGTGACCAAGCGAGATACCCATCATTAGTCATTTTGAATTTTTGAATAATTTCACATTTCGTTATAAAGAACTCAATAGAGTTCACGTTCTGTTAGGTCGAACTTGAACGTCCACTAGCATTTCATGTATAAATTATTGAACATAAAAGTATATGAAAATAAACTACTTGCATAAAGTATCTTACCTCGTTATTGAAAAGTTGTAAAAAGAAGATAATATCTTGCACATGAAAATTCTCCCATTATTTTTCTGTACTTTCTCATCTCCTTCTCTCTCTCTCTCTACCATGGCTCTCTCTTTATTCTTTTTGTGGTAAAATAGTGAAAATTCTTGCAGTATTTATAATTGAAATTCTCAATTGAATTTGTATGCAACTAGAATTGAAAAACTGTGTAATACAAAGAATTTGAATAAGAATTGATTTCAAACATAGAATTATGATTACTATTAAACTTTATAAAAATCAATTTAAGATTACAATTAAACTTTATCCAAATCACAAAAAGATTATCATTATCAAAAATCTACATTTATCATCTCATAAAAGGCTACCATAAAATTAAAATCATAAACCAAGTTCAATTAATTGCCAATTAAAGATAACTTCTTTAAATTTCCATTTCTTAAATCTAACTTATCCAAATAATTTTTTTCTCGAGTTCATAATGCGTTATTTAATACGAATTATAAATGAGTCCAATATTGATATACTAAATCTCGCTCTATCAAAATCTAATTACTCGATCCAAATAAAATTAAAATTAATACTAGGGGTGTTTCAAAATTAAAATTAACTTTCAAAATATAAAAATATAGCATATAGAATAAATAATTTTTATTCTATAAAATTTAGGGGTTTTACATATATTTATTTGGATTTTGAGCAGAAATCAATGGGACTATGGGTTCAATAAAAGTTAAACGTTGATAACCAAAATGTCTTGTTTAAAAGATAAAGAAAAAAATATAGAAACAGTAAATCATGGCCCTCCACGGCAAGTCAACCGTTCAGATTTCGTTTGCTCTCTTATTGGCCCGCATTCAAACCCGCTTACATTCGGATTTTTTAATGTCCTAATCCCACGAGTAAACGAACTCATATATATATACGAGTCGCTATCGCGTGCGTTGCACGAATTTTGTATTTATCGTATTTTTATTAGTGTATGAATTTTAGTTTTTTTGGAAAGTTTTTGAAATAATATTTAAAAATATTTCCATGATATAAGAAAATAATTACAAATTATTTTTACAATTGCATAGCAGTATGTTATCTAGAAAAAATATGCCTATATATTTCATGCTTGAATAAGAAATATACAAAATATTTTGCTTGTTTTCTTTAGTAGTGTTGATATAATTGAATTGAATGTAAATATTATATTTCTAAATTTTGCGTAATTCAATATTGTAAAATTAAAAAAAAAAAAAAAACTCTCTGCACAGTGCGAAGAGAGTTAAACCAAGTGCGAAGTAAAAATAAAAAAAGGTGCGAAGAGAAAAAAAACTTCTCCGCACAGTACAAAGAGAGTTGAACAATGTGCTGTGCGGAGAGTTGGCAAACTCTCCGCACTAACTCTTCGCACAGTGTGGAGAAAAAAAACTCTCCGCACAATGTAGAGAAATGACAAACCAACTCATGAAGTTTATATATACTAAATTTTTTTTTTAATGTTGTTGACATGATGCGTGTGTGGAAGAATATTTTTCAATCACCATAAACAAAATTTTTCACAAAATGCATAATAAATCTTCTTATTACATTAATAAAATTACAATAATTTTTTTTTACAAATAATATAAAAAAAATCATTTTTATCTTCAACAAAAAAACACATTTAAAAATTATTAATTTCATAACCACTTTTTTTTTTTATTCTCGAATATACAATTATAAAAAAGGAAACAATATTGAATTACAACATTTAATGCTTAAGAAATTCAATATTAAATAAATTTTATACATTTATAACAAATTATAAATCCATATATGCAGCTTATCGTATTTGTAGGTAGCTTACCGTATATACAGTTTACCGTATATGTTGTTTACCGGATTTGCACCTTACCGTATATGCTGTCTATCGTATTTGCAGCCTACCGTATTTGCAAACAACTTATCGTATTTTCATCTTACCGTATTTGCAGCTTACTGTATTTTTATATACCGACTTTTGCACTTACAAATACCTAGAACACCGTACATTCACTTATCAAATCGAATTTTAAAAAAAAATTCAGATTTTTATTTTTTCAATATAAGCATAAAATAAATATTAAATGTATATGAAGCACAAAATATAAATGCATATGAATATGGTGCTCAATCTTCCAATTTTCAATATTGAATTACACAAAATTTAGAAATATAATCTTCACATTCAACTCAATCATATCAGCACTATCAAAGAATACAAGCAAAATAATTTGTATAATATCGTATATTTCTTATTCAAGTATATTTTTTTCTAGATGACGCAATATTATTTTACAATTGTAAAAATAATTTGTAATTATTTTATTATATTATGGAAATATTTCTAGATATTATTTAAAAAACTTTCCAAAAAATTAAAATTCATAAACTAATAAAAATATGATGAATACAAAATTCGTGTGCAACGCACATGACAGTCACCGTGTGGAGATTTTTTTTTTTACTTCGCATTGTATGGAGAGTTTGTACATGGTTTGTCATCTCTTCGTACTATGTGAAGAGTTTTTTTCTTCCTTTTTTACTTCGCACATGGTTTGTCATCTCTCCGCACTGTGCGGAGAGTTTATTTTTATTTTATTTAAAACTCATGTGTGAAGCATTTTTTTTTTGCTCATAACAGTTTATATTTACTAAAATTATTATTTTTTTTTTAATGCTAGTGACATGATGTGTGGAAGAATATTCGTTTTGACATAAACAAAATAAAAAATGACATCATGTATAGTAAAATTGGATTAATTTACTATTACATCAATAGTAGATCTTCTTTCCCCTTTTTATTAAAAGTTAGATATGCAAAGCACAGGGACACCCACATAATCACACAAATCATTCGATGTCAATTTCTTTTGTGTTTCTGTCTGTTCGTCTCCTTTCTCTCTCTTTCTTGTAGGGTCTCTTTGCTTTCTCGGAGTCTCAATTCTTTGTCCATATTTTTCCAATTAAAACGAGCTTCAAATACTTATTGGGTTTCTGAATAAGTTTCGTATGATGGCTGAGGGCAAAGAAAAATCAACTGAATTTGAACGGAGGATCAACATCAATGTTGTTACTGATGTCACAAATATTGGGCAATTTCATATAAATTTGGAGTGCATTAATATTTTAGTATATTTTTTCTTTAATATTGTTCAAGATTGTAGCCTACCAATCATGGGATGTGTGCATAATGTTTTTTTAATTAATCTTCTTGATTAATTGGATTTTTTGTAACGGTCCGAGCCTATATATCCAAACCGTTAACTTACAAACCCAAGATCTTTATGTTACGAGAAATATAAGTTGATACCTAGTATCAGTGGGATAATTCATATTATCCGGGAGCTAATATTTGTCGTTTTTGGGTTAAAAAGTAAGTTGTCAAATTTTTTGTAATTACGTAACACTGGTGGACTGAAACTTGAGAGATTAAAAGACAGGTGGTCTTGCATCTAAATATTTGTGGTTGCTATTGACTAGTTGAGCTGTGGCAGACGTTATATTTTGATGGAATGGACAAACCCTAGATATCAGTGAGGAATGAGAACTAATTAATGATTTCAAATTTGGCTTTAAGACAAAAGTTGTGTAGGGCTCAAAAGAAGGGAGGAATAAAAATTTTGAAAAAAAGAGGAATTCAAAAAACAAAAATTCCTAAATTTCGTGGTGTCAATGGACTACGCATGACACCATGTGGCTCCGTCACGGTAGTATGAACTAAATTATAGAACATCCCATGCATATATAAATTTTTATTTAGTAGATTATTTTAGTTAGTTGATTTATGAATGATAACTCAATTTTTGATGCCAATGATGTTGTTTTGGACATATCAAATTCCTTAAGAATGTCAACAATTTCTACTGATTGGGTTGATCGATTGTTCCACCAGGTAATTTTCTTAACATTGGAATCAATGTATTTGATTATCAAGGTTAGCGCGGCTTTTTTTTTTTTTTTTGATACCGAGGTGTCCACCTTACAGCAACTAATTCTGTGGTCTACGATCCAGCCCCTCTTCACGTAGATCAGGTAAATCGCGGGTTGTACCCCAAACTGGCCAGGGTCCAAGAGCCCCCCCAACTAAACTGCCAAAGTGCCGAGCGAGTCAAACTCATGTATGCGCCTTGCCTTCCAAGAAACTCCTGCCTTCCAGGAAATATCCTGCCTTCCAGAAGAAAGCCTTGCCTTCCAAAAGTCTCATGAATCGAACCCGCGACCTCTTACTTCTGTATCCGCTTTTGAATATGCTCACTTGTACTAGGTTATCTTAAATAATTGCGTAAATTTGTGTATCTTTTGCTGCAGATTCAGTGGCTTTAGAAGACGTACTTGTCTGACGTGATTGTATTGTATAGGAGAGCTCTAGAATCGATTTGTCAGGTATCAATTCAACTTCAACTAATTTGGTATAATTGTAAACCTTTTTCATTGTGATTTTTTGCTAATCCTACATATTATGAATCTGTGGTGCAGGCAATCAATGCTGAGGTGGCAACAAAAGCTAAAAGGTGTAGAGTTTTTCTAGGAAAGATTGTTGGAGTCGAACCTTGTTCTCTTCAATTGATGCTTCCAAAATTTGACTTGTGACAAAATCGTATTTATGTGAAACACAACTTAATAAGTGATGACAACTTATTGGATGGCCAACACATGGACTATCTTTGGACGTTGGATGGAGCCGGTTCATCTACCCTTTGTTAAAAATGTGTAGCCTTCTGGAACGTCATATTACACCCTTCATTTTGCTCTCGTCTCTAGGGTTTTCAAAGAGAAAATATTAGCGATCTGAGAGATGATCATCTTCTTTGAGTGTTTATTTTACGTACAGTATAGTGAAATCTTCCTTCGATTTGTTGTATTCTGTGTGAATAGTGAAGAAATCTGAGTGATTTCTCTGTTGTAACATTGTGGTGGTGTTCGAAGGTTTTGAGGGCTGAGATTTGAGTGAATCTCTGTAGATCCATCAATATACTTGAGAGATAAGTCTCATTTTCATCTTTCTGAACAATCTGTAATTTTTGTTGCCATTTTGGGCTGTCTAGTGCAACCGAACATAATCCAAATCTTTGGATGCTCAACGGGGGATGTAGGCGTTAGAAGTGGTTGCTGAACCTCGGGGCTTAGGCCGAAATAATTCCGTTGCGTTCTTTTAATTTTCTGCAACTTTATTTCTGTTCGATTAAGGTTTTTTTGTTTCTTGAATTTAATATCGTGTGATCCTGCCTTTACACTGGTATCAGAGCCACGTTCTAAGGAACAAGATACCTGGATCTTAGAGAAACTAGTGGACCTACAAGGGTCTTGAATTTTTGGAACTGCTAAAAAGGCAGATTGAGAACAACTCAAGTTATTCAACTCACTCGGTGAGATCTTTTTCATTTTCCGTATATTAACTTTCAAAAACTTGTGTTTCCTGAACTTTTCCTTGATTTTTCGGTGCACCATTGAAACCCCCTTGAGACTAATCTTTGTCCAGTGGCTCCTGCGAGATCCCTGGAATCTGAGATAAATCAAGTACGAGTGTGCACTTGGAGAATCTTGCTAGAGAGATCTGTGAAACCTTGTATTCAATCTTTGTGATTGTTGTCTGTTAATTGATCTTGCATGTTCTCTTCTAATATTGCAAGAATTGCGAAATCCTATATTACTGTGTGTTCTACCGTGCTTCAAATTTGACACAAATTAGTATTTTTTTGACTTCCTGTTTAAACTGCTGCAAGCTCTAGCTGATCTCTGTGTGAAAATTTGTCTGCATTATGGCTACTACTAAATTTGAAGTTAGTTAATTTGATGGTAAAATTGATTTTGATATATGAAGTCAGAAAATGAATGCAATTTTGATGCAAATGAAATGTGCCAAGGCTTTAGATGATTAATGGCCTGAGGGTTAGCTCCTAATAAGAAATATGAACTTGAGGAAATTGCTTGGAGTACCATATTTCTATATTTGTCTGATAATGTGATCAGAGAGGTAGGTGAAACTACTACTGTCTCTGATCTTTGGGCCAAACTTAAGGTTAAGTATGAGACCAAAACTACTCCAAACAAATGTTTTCTTTTAAAACAATTCTTCTCTTTTAAAATGGATCCTACAGTTGATTTAGAAGAAAATATTAGTAGGTTTACAAAACTTACTCAAGACATGGCCAATTGTGATGAAAACCTTTCAAAAGATCAATTGGCTGTAGTCCTGTTAAACTTCATTAGTGACAAGTATAAGGACATTAAAGTTGCCCTTGAATATGGAAGAGATGAACTCACTCTTGATGTTATAACCAATGTTTTGAGAAATAAGGCTTTAGAAATCAAGGCCGAGTCAAGTAACAGTCACACTGGAACTAGTTTTTTAATTAAGGAAAAATCTTTTGAAAAACCTACACAAAATTTTAAGGTTTCAAAAGCAAATAAGAGATGGGTTGATAGGAGTAAGACCAAGAATAATGCAAAAGGTAAAAAAACGTTATTATCGTGGCAAACTTGGTCATTTTGCAAAGGATTGTTTTAAAAAGAAAAATGATTCAAAAGAAAAAGGTCTTGATGGAAGCAATGCATAGGCCTATGATAAAACCAAAACAGAAAATGGTTTGATTTTAGTAAGTGCTGAAAAATGCCTAAGTGATGAATGGATACTGACTCAGGATGCTCCTTTCATATGTGCCTCAACAAAAATTGTTTTATAAATCTAGAAAGAAATAAAGGGGGGCAAGTTATAATGGGCAACAACTTTGCATGTAAAGTGAGTGGAATTGGGACTGTCAAATTATTATTAGAAAATGGTAATGTTTTGTTCCTTGAGAACACAAGACATGTCCCAGATTTGAAAAGAAATTTAGTGTCCTTAGAATATTAGATGATAAGGAGTTTAACATAATTATGGATCAAGAACATATAAAAATTCTTAGGGAAAATGACTGGGTCACTTCAGCCCCTAAGAGACATGGCCTTTATTGCTTGAATGCAAAATCTGTGCTTGGATTACCTGCTTCTGTTGTATCTGAAAGTTTACTTTGGCTAAATTGTGGCATGAAAGGCTTGGTCATATTGGTAAAAAGGGTTTGAATATTTTGCAATCAAAAGGTGTTTTTGGAAAACATAATCTTGGTGATTTTGGCTCCTGTGAACACTGCATTTTGGGAAAGCAAGCTAAACTTCCTTTTCAAAGTGGAATTCATAAATCCAAACAAGGACTTGAGTACTTGCATGCTGATTTGTGGGGTCTTGCTTCTGTCTCTACTTTAACAGGTTTTAAATATTTTTTGCTAATAGTTGATGATTTCTCAAGAAAAATTTGGGTTTATCTACTAAAGTCTAAAGATGAGACATTTTCTGTTTTTAAGAACTGGAAAACTCAAGTTGAAAATCAAGTTGATCTTAAAATAAAATATTTAAGAATTGATAATGGCTTGAAATTTTGCAATTATGAATTTGATAATCTTTGTAAGGAATATGGCATCATGAGACACAAAACTGTTCTACACACACCACAACAAAATGGAATGGCTGAAAGAATGAATAGAACTGTGTTGAATAAAGTCAGATGTATGCTATTAAGTTCTGGACTGCCTAAAATATTTTGGGGTGAAGCAGTTAAAACTGCAGCTTATCTGATTAATAGAAGTCCTACTAGTGCTCTAAACTTTGCTGTTCCTGAATATGTGTGGTCAAATAGTCCTGTAAATTACTCTTATCAGAAAGTATTTGGTTGTACTGCTCATGCGCATCAAAATATTGGTAAATTAGAACCAAGATCATTAAAATGTGTTTTCTTGGGTTATGATAAACGGGTTCAGTTTGAAAAAGGTTATAGAGTAATAATTAGAAATGATGTAATCTTCAATGAATCCTTGATGCCATGTCTTGAAGGAAAAGAAAATGATTTGACTGAAAAAGATGTTCAAATTGAGGTGAAGCCCTCCTACAGTAACTAGAATATTTTTGTAACTACTGCAGAAGAAAATGAAAATGAAGAACATGTTATTTTACCTGAAACTGAAATTGAAACTAAACATGTCGAAGAGGATGATTCCGCAGCTCTCCCCTTTGATGAGTATCAACTCACAAGAGATAGGGAGGGGAGACAAATCAGACTCTCTACTAGATTTGATAGTGACGCCTTTGTATCCTTATTTACCTACCAAGACCTTACTGAAAATGAGTCATACTCCTTTGAAGAAGCCATGAAATGTAAAGAAAGGAAAAATTGGAAGATGGCCATGGAAGATGAAATTTCTTCACTCCTTAAGAATAAAAACATGGATATTAGTTGATAAACCCAAAGGACAAAAATTAATTGATTGTAAGTGGATTTATAAGATAAAATCTGGAGAAGGTGATAATAAAAATGTTAGCTATAAAGTTAGACTTGTAGCAAAGGATTTCACACAAAAAGAAGGTGTGGATTAGACTGAAATTTTTTCTCCTGTTGCCAAGTATGTTACCATCAAATGTCTGCTTGCACTTGTTACACAATTTAAATGGGAACTTGATCAACTAGATGTTAAGACTGCTTTCATGTATAGGAAATTAGATGAAATAATATACATAAGACAACCGGTTGGTTTTGAGGAAGGTGATCCTGAAAACATTGTTTGTTTGTTTAAAAAAATCCTTGTATGGTCTAAAGCAGGCACCTAGGCAGTGGTACAAAAGATTTGACATTTTTGTCTTGAAACTTAGATTTAAAAGAAGCCAATATGATACTTGCTTGTACTGCAAAGGTAGTGGAGTTAAAAACTCATTATATCTGATCCTCTATGTGGATGATATGTTGTTGGCTAGTTCTGATAAATCAAAAATTGATGATATTAAATAAAAGTTAAGTTCTGAGTTTGATATGAAAGACCTTGGTGCTGCTAAAAGAATATTGGGCATGCAGATTTGGAGAAACAAGGATAAAGATATGTTGTTTTTAAATCAATGTGATTATGTGTCTAAAATCTTGAAAAAATTCAACATGTATGATTGTAAGCTTGTGACACTATCTCTTGCTAATCATTTTAGATTGTCTTCTAAATTTTGTCCTAAATCTGAAGATGAATATGTCAGAATGTCAAAAATTTCATATGCTAATGTAATTGGTTCTATGATGTATTTTATGATATACACCAAACCTGATCTTGCATAAAGTATTAGTATCTTAAGTAGATTTATGAGTAACTCTGGTGAAGAACATTCACATCATTTAAAATGGTTATTAAGATATCTTAGGGGATAATTAAATTTAGGCTTAATGTTTGAATCAGATAAAAATGGAATAAGTTTGAAAGGGTATACTAATTCTGATTTTGCTAGCAATAGAGATAATAGAAAATCAATCTCATCTTATTTTTATACATTGTGTGGTACTGCTATCAGTTGGAAATCTCAACTTCAGAAAGTTGTGGCTTTGTCCTCAACTGAGGCAGAATATATAGCTATAACTGATGCTGTTAAAGAAGGGATTTGGTCGAATTGTTTATTGTCTGAAATGGGTTTCGATGATAATCACATTGTGCTGTTTTCTGATAACCAAAGTGCTATTCACCTAAGCAAAAATCCCATGTTTCATGATAGATCGAAACATATTGATGTCAAATACCATTTTATAAGAGATATAATTTCAAAAGGTGAAATTAAGATTGAAAAAGCTTCTACTCAGTTTAATCCATCTGATATGGGTACAAAAGTAATTCCTTTAAACAAATTCTTAAACTGCTTGAAATTTTTATCTGTTGATTCTCTGTGATTCATGTACAGGTACTTAGAGCAAATGAAAAAAACATAAGATCATGCTCCTGGCTACACTAATAGCTCAAATTCTAGCAGCAATGTGGAGATTGTTGGAGTTGAGCCTTGTTCTCTTCAATTGATGCTTCCAGAATTTGCCTTGTGACAAAATCGTGTTTATGTGAAACACGACTTAATAAGTGATGACAACTTATTGGATGGCCAACACATGGACTATCTCTAGACGTTGGATGGAGCCGGTTCATCTACCCTTTGTTAAAAATGTGGAGCCTTCTGGAACGTCACATTACACCCTTCATCTTGCTCTCATCTCTAGTGTTTTCAAAGAGAAAATATTGACGATCTGAGAGATGATCATCTTTTTTGAGTGTTTCATGCGTAAAATCTCTGATTTTACGTACAGTATAGTGAGATCTTCCTTCGATTTGTAGTATTCTGTGTGAATAGTGAAGAAATCTAAGTGATTTCTCTGTTGTAACATTGTGGTGGTGTTCGAAGGTTTTGAGGGCTGAGATCTGAGTGAATCTCTGTATATCCATCACTATACTTGAGAGATAAGTCTCATTTTCATCTCTCTGAACAATCTGTAATTTTTGTTGCCATTTTGGGTTGTTTAGTGCAACCGAGCATAATCCAAATCTTTGGATGCTCAATGGGGGATGTAGGCGTTAGAAGTGGTCGCCGAACCTCTGGGACTTAGGCCGAAATAATTCCTTTGTGTTCTTTTAGTTTTCTGCAACTTTATTTCTATTCGATTAAGGTTTTCTTGTTTCTTGAATTTAATATCGTGTGATCCTGTCTTTACAAAGATAATACGGTTCCTACGGATGTCAAGAACTGATCTTATGCATTGTAGCGAAGGGATGGTTCAGCGATTTATGAGTCAAATCGTTTTGTGCGTCCAACGAGCTAAGGCCATGAATTTGGCTACTCTGCAGAACCATTCAAGAATACCGACTCTGCAGCAAAATGGATATTGTCTTCAATTCTATGAACCTGATCCGATCCAAAATCATACATCTATGGATGCACCCCAGCTATTGATGCAGCAGAGTACTTTAAACTTGCAAGCAAGCTGTGTTAACCTCCAATCTCAGTTTGGATCCTCAACAGGGCTGCAAAATTCTGATCCTTCGCACTCTTTAATGCAGCTTGAGCCGAAGGATTTGTCATCACAATTATTTGGATGTACACCACCTTTCATATCCACCGCATCACCATCTGCCGTCCCTTCTTCTTCGACTCCATCTTCTATACTAGAAGATCAAGAGAAGGGTCCTTTAAGCTTGCATCCGTTATCCCTCGAGGAGAGTAACAGAGTTACCAAGGCACCTATTGAACCATCTCCTTGTCTCTGCGAGTCTCCGTGTAAGGTTGACTATCAGTCATCAAATTCTGAAGCAGATCCATCACAGCGCTTGATTAAATAGGTTCGTTGATTATTCTTACCTTAATATCTCTCTCTTTGAACACTTTTACTTTCATCGAGTATATATTCCTCCTTTCCCACCTTGAATAGGTAAAATTTTATCATCTCCCCCCGTTATTTATATGCTATCTCCTTTTGGTTTCATTATTACAGCCTAATGATATGCTACTACAAGAAATCAGAGAAATCAACGAGAATCTTATTGAAACGGTGGTGGATGTATTAGATGTGGAAGATATTTCTCAGACTGGATGTATTAAAGAACCGTTGTTGGATGCTCCTACAATGGAGTTCAATGCAATGGGAATGTTAATATGCTGAATGCTTCAAAGCAACCGGTAATGCACTCTTTTAGCATGTCGTGATAGTGCTCAATAAAATCATTGATTACATTGTCGAGTCTAATTCAGTCTTGTCTAGTACTACATATCAATATCGTGCTAATTAAGCTTGTAACTTAAATTTCGCTTTTCTGGCTTACGGTTTCCAAGCCTGCTTCTGGAATTGATTGTGCCTGCTAATTATCCTAATTCTTCTCCAATAATTCTGGAAAGATTTCACCCTGGCTGTAGGTGAGAAATTGAATTATTTATGTCTTTTCATAATTTGATATTCAATTATATGCATTTATTCAGAAAAATCGATGTTTATTAATGTGTGTTCTCTCTGCAGTGCGCCCGAAGAAGTG
>NC_036249.1:2320164-2322484 GCF_002742605.1 Olea europaea var. sylvestris | reverse complement strand
TTTCCTGAGCTGAGAGCTGTTGTCGATCAAGGATTTGACAATTCTGCAAACGTGGATCTTGTAAGTTCTCTGCAAACTTTAGAGATCCTGATTTTACAAAAGCTGCTTTGGTACTCTCTCTCTAGTTGAGAGACAAATTTTATTTTTTGGTTTTTTCTAGACTATTAAACCAGTTCATTTGGGGAAATTGTTCTTGAGTGATTGACAAAAAACTTGAAATGCATTAACAAAAATCGGTTTAGGGGACAATATAGCCCGTCAGATGGGCAAGGAAATGATTCCTCGACCTTGTAAATGTTCTGCTTAGAGGAATCTAATGTGAATCTGCTCTTTGTTCTCATTTGTTCTTTCTTTCTTTCAGGAAAATGATTTTTCATGTTTTAGACAACTCTGTATCTTTAACCAAAGCCTTTGGGCTAGTTGATCCTCTCTTTGTGTAGCTTAGGGATAAACTGGAGTAATAACTGAAACTACAGGCTCTGGAATACCTTGGAAAAAGTCGCAGAATAGTTTCCATTCATTCTTTGAGGAAAATTATTTTTCATGTTTTTAGAAATCTCTTTTGTTTAATAAAATCCTTTGGGCTAGTTGATCCTCTCTTTGTATAGTTGGATGGGATAAAACTGATGTAACAACTGAAACTACAGGCTCTGGAATACCTTGGAAAAAGTCATGGAATACAGAGGACAAGAGACCTAGCAAGAAAGCATGCTAATCTTGCTTCTGCTGCAATTGATTCCCTTCCTCGAAATGATGACGAGGATGTTCAAATATCAAGGCGGGCACTTGTAGAATTAACTCAAAGAGTTATCACTAGAACAAAGTGAAGATAAAAGGCTAGATCCCAGGTTCAAACTTACTCGACAGCTAGCAAAATTTGTTCTGTTTCTTTCGGCAGTGTTTCTGGATCATGGGGACAACATTCCCAAATTTAGTTCATTCATTCTTGAACTGATAATAATTCTGCATACGAATGCTATTTTGCACGTAATCATTTAATGGGAACTCGAAGTAGAATAAGTACCTGTTATTATAACTAAATTTTGCGGTCGGATATTAGGGACATTGCATCATGTAAAATTAATGTTTTGCAAGTATATACTAGCGCCATTTTGCAAGGTACCCTTCGGGGAGAGAGCTAGGATAAAAAATTTGTGGGGGTAATTTTCACAAAATTTTAATTGTGGTAGTAAAAATTGAAAATTATATGAATTTCTTTGAAAATCTTGAAAAAACCTTGGGCAAAATTTGAAATTTAGTGTGGGAGCAAATGTTCCTATTGCCCCCACAATAATCCATCCCTAGTACCCTCAAGTAGGAAGGAGTTAACAACCCAAATGATCACTAGACTTTGCAAAAAAAATTTATTGGATCACTGAACTTTAAAATTCACTAAAGTCAATATTGAACTTTGCAAAAAGTTTTCATGGGATCAGTGAAATTTGCAAAAGATTTTTACGGGGTCGTTGAACTTTAAAAATTATCCCATTCATCATTGAATTTTGCAAAAAGTTTTCCAATGATTACTGAATTCAATGATCCCTTGAAAATCGGAAAGTTTTTGTAAAGTTCAGTGATCTCGTGAAATTTTTTTTCAAAGTTCAATGATTAATGGAGTGATTTTTAAAATTCAATGACCCGTGTAAATTTTTTGAAAAGTTCAGTGATTTTTAAAGTTAAGTGACTTAATGAAAACTTTTTGTAAAGTTCGGTGATCATTTGGGTTATTAACCCCCCTCATGTAGTATAGATGACATGCTTGCTAACATAAAAATCACTTGATCTACCCATCCTTGAGCATGCCATGGGAAGTGATTGGCTATTGTGAGCTTGGTTCTACCGATCCAGTTTCATGCAGTGAAACTGTAATAGTAGATGCTGCATTAGTTTTTCGACAATTATCTTTTCATCTCCGTCTGGGAGAGTCGAGCAGGATCGGTCTTTTGAGAAATTTGTGCTTGCTACTTTCCATACCCCGTCATGCCGAATAAAATAGCATTGTGTGGACCGTGCTGGGTTGGTCGCCGATGAAGAGTGTATAACTGGAATCCAACTATAGTATCTAGTTCAACATAATGAACACATCATAAATGTTTTGTTATACGCTCTCTAATTTGAACCAAGTCTCGTTGATAAATTTCGTTTTACTTAACATTATAATTAATATGATCCGAATCAAAAGGAAAATTGACATCAAAGACATAAAGGGTATAACTTACTTTCTTCAAGAAACATATGAGAAGTGCTGGGGAAGTGAAAAACTGATAATTAACGCATATTCATATTCAAACTCGGTAATACTAATCACACAGCCTAGTGC
>NC_036249.1:2316045-2320064 GCF_002742605.1 Olea europaea var. sylvestris | reverse complement strand
ATCAAGTCTAACAAATAATGAAGTACTTGGCATTCACCAATGCACTTTGGCCTACTGAAAGGACCAGTGGAAGGAAGGCTGCTCGGGTATTTGAAGTTGACTCTCTAACAATAATTTCAGTACATTTGATATCATTGGCATAGAAGGTGGACTGGATGAGTGTAACAAGATGTTGAGATTGAAATGCAGACATTGTGGAGGGAATGACGAAAGCGTTGGCTATAACGTAGGATCTCCTTTTGTTCAAACAGTGGAGGATGTGAACCACATTCAGAATTTTCAAAGGCAACTACACAATCTAAATCCTAACACCTATTACCCAGGCTTTCAGTGGAGTAATAATCAGGAGCTCAAACCAGACCATAGTAGACTGCTCCTCCAGGTTTCCAACAGAATGAAAAGACATCTTCATTAGAAGATCTTGTGACTAAGATGACTGAGATTTTTACTCAACACATGCAAAGAACGGAAAAGACTTTACAAGTTCAAGGAGCTGCCATCAAGAGTTTGGAAAACTAGATGGGTAGCAAGACCACTCTCATAAAGATAGCAAGGGATACTGCCAAGTGACATGGAGACAAATCATAAATAGCAGGTAATGGCAGTCAAAGTTCTAAAGAGTGAATAGATTGAGGCAATCACCACACGCAATTGGTTTCAACTTCTAAAGATCACAGTCCAGAGATGGGTGACAGTAAATGAAAAGGTACTCTCCACAGATGAGGAGCAAGTGGATATATATGTATAGCCTGATGAAGTAGTTCTATATCAAGAGTTAGAAAATCTACAGGTTAAGGCAACCACTCCTATCAAACCTTATGTACCTCTTATCACATTTCTACAGAGATTGCAAAGAAGGAAGCTCGATGATCAATTTGAGAAATTATTGGATATGCTAAGGAAGCTTCACATCAACATTCCATTCATCAATACAATCAGATAGATCTCGATGTATGCAAAGTTCTTGAAAGACATGAAATCTAAGAAAAGAAAGCTTCTAGACTGGGAGGAACCGAGGACAACGGTGTGAGACTACAAAATAAATTGGCACCAAAACTAAAGGACTCGGGGAGTTTCACTTTACCCATTTCACTAGGCAAATGATTTCATTTTATTGCTTTCTATGATACATGTGCAAGTGTTAATCTAATGCCATTGTCTACTTTCAGGAAACTAGGAGTTGGAAAAGTCCAGGGATCAAGTGTGATGCTATAGCTGGCGGATAAAAGCATACGATACCCATAGAGCAAGGTTGAGTATGTGCTTGGTTGAATAGCTGATATTCCTGGCAAACTTCCTTGTTATAGATCTCGAAGATGATCAAGAGATGCCAATAATCCTAGGTTGACCTTTCTTTGCAACAAGTCGAACATTAATTGACATGGAGAAAGGCGAACTTACAGTAAGGTTGGAGAATAACACGAAGTCTTTAAACTACACAACCCATCCAAGCAAACAGCAAAACCTCAAGGAGGCCAAATTTGTTGTTGAAGAAGGTCAATAAGACTCGAATGAGACATAGTCTAAACATGGAAGAACGGAGAGTTCAAGGTTCGGAGGGCAAAAAGAGGATGTGAAGCCGGAAATTGCAAGGAGTGTAAGGTTACATGATTCCAACATGAACTACCATGATCAATTCTTCCATATTGTCTAGCTAAAGACTATAAATTAAGCGCTTATTGGGAGACAACCCAATTTTTTAGTCCTTTTATTTATTTTACTTTTTGTACCGCATTGCATATAGATTTATCTTGACCATTAGTTTGCATTGAAATTAGACACATTTAACTTTATAGGGTATTACCATCCTATTATGTTTCCCCTTAAATCTTTGAATTTATTGTCAGTTATTTCGATTGTTTAGGTTAAGTAACACATGTTTTGGGTTATTTGATTTTTAATGTTTAATTTGACCGCTATGTGCAGGAACATGACATCATGAAATACTCAAACCAACATAGACCAAAGGAAAAGTAGGATTGTCTAGCCGTCACCCATAGTGTCTTCCACATTCAACATATAAATTTGGGGAGTACCTTCTTCCTTTTCATTTTCGTCCCCTTATATTCTTACTTTGCTTTAGGACATTGAGAACAATGTCGATTTTAAGTTTGGGGTGAAAAATACTTAAAGTATTTTTTTATTTATTTTTGATTTTTGTATGTTTTTGTGTTTTTGTTTTAGTATATAAAAAAATCATTTTAATAAGTTGTGTGTTTGTGTGAGTTAGACAGTCTGGCCAAACAATGATGATTTAATTTGAGATTTGATGTTGATTAATGAACTATGGATAGGATACATGCTAGACTTATTGAAGCTCAACCTTGCAGAATGTGATATTATATGTCCACAAGAATTGAGTTTTATATCATGATGCAACAAGTTGATTTATATGCTGAATAGGTTGAAAAATAAATAAACATAGATGCCAAACTCAAATCACACTATAGTTTGGGGTAATTTTACTATTGTAGGAAGATATGAATGTGAATGTGGATTCTTTGTGTGAAAAAAAAAAGTTTGGATTGTCTTAGACTAACAAGATTAAATTGGGCAAAAATTTTAAATTGGAGGTTGATTTGTTTGAATAAGTGTGTGATAATGGGCATTGCACTAATCAATGCATATAATTTTAAACACTTCTCTTTGAAATCTTTATGACTCAAGTAATTAAGCTTGTAAGAGTATCTTAAAACTTCGTGCACTAAAGTCATGACTTGGGAGTCATCGGCCTAAAACTCTATATAGAGGTTATTTACAAAGCAATCAGAGATGTAGTTGCACAAATTCTCTTCGAAGTCTTTTTGACTTGGTTATTAAGCCTACAAAGGTATCTCAAAACCGGGTGCCCTAAAGTCATCTGACTTGAGAATTATCGGCCTAGAGCCTACGACATTGGTCATCAAGAAAGTTTAAGGGAGAGAATGCAATAAAATAAAAAAAGAAAATACTTTTGAAAATTAGAAAAGATAAGCACATAAGAAAAGTAGAAGCACTAAATGCCTTGATTAAATCGTAACATTTGTTTAAGAAAATTTGACTTTAGATGAAATACAATTAGCCTAGTGAAGCTTTGAAGGTTGAAGCAATCAAATAATTTGAAAATTCTTGTTCATTGATGCATTGACTTGCAAATAGTGACATGCGCTTGAACTAGAGAGTGTGAGGATAGTAACGAATAATTCAACATTAGATTATACATTTGGAATGTGTAAAAAGAAAAATAATTGATGGTGTGTGAATCATACAAGAGATGAAATGATATATATTTGACCACAGATGTTTGAGAATTGAAACAACTTGTGTATTTATGATTGATTACTTAATTCTTCACACACTCACATCAATTTTACATTGAAAAAGTGGACATTGACTTTGGTATTGTAACCTTGAAACTATTCGTAGATTTAATATTATAATTTCAAATCCTGAGGTATAAAGCCATATTATTTAACCAAAATATTTTGCTGTTTGTGTTTTTCTTAAGTTAGGTTATGATTTTGTTGAGGACAAACAAATGTTTAAATTTGAGGGTATTTAATAAATGTATTTTATACACTTATTTAGACTTAAAAATATCGACATTAAATATTCTTTAAGCAATTATAACCTAATTTATTTTATATTTCATTTATTAGATAAAATACAATGGCTGAAAGTTGAATTGAAAGAAAGAAGCAAAAAATGATGAAGTACAAAATTTGAGGACCAAATTGCAAATATCCAATGGTTGATTTGGACCACAATAGATACTTTGGAGATTGATAAGAGTCAATTGGATACAATTAGAAATAAAAAAATGAATGGAATATGATCAGAATATTACTATAAATTGACTTCCAATCACATAAGATATCTTCCAAATTTTTAGTTAAAGATTGAGATCATTTTTGGCATAGCAAACTTTTGAATCGAAAAATATCTATTTCAGAAAAATTTTAGCCATTTGATTTATCTTTTTGAATCAACTCAATGGAATATCGAAAGATAAAGTTATGATCAAAATACTGACTACATTG
>NC_036249.1:2308327-2310406 GCF_002742605.1 Olea europaea var. sylvestris | reverse complement strand
TATCGTCCAAAATGTTGTCGAGTTCAGATTTAATTGTATAAGGAAATCTGAGAAATTTCATCTTGACGTTAAAATACGACAATGTGTACTCCTTGGTTATGGTCTAGATGAGATGTGGCAATGTTTGTTGAAGATCAGACAATTCAGGATATTGAGAAAGCAGATCAATCTATACCTCAAAAGTATCATAGTTTGATTGATTTGGATATAGTTCCTATGAAAAATTTGTCAACATAGGTTGATGATGATGTTTAGGATGGCCACAAGGTTACAAGTGATGTTAACGTCCCTTTGCAAGCTCAGAAATATAATGAGAGTAATGAGCAGTTGATAGTGCCAAAGCTTCTACCAGAGGTTTCAGTTAGGAGGTCTACTAGAGATCGAAATCCTTCCACACGGTATTTAACAGAGCAATATGTGTTATTGACTGATGGAGGAGAGCCTGCAAGTTATGCAGAAGTCATGGAAGATGAACATAAGAAAGAGTGAGTTGAGGTAATGTAAGATGAAATGCAATCATTGCATGATAACCACACCTTTGAATTAGTGAAGCTACCTAAGGGTAAAAAAGCTTTGACGAATAGGTGGATCTATAGGGTAAAGCAAAATGAGTTCACTTCACATCTACGTATAAAGCTAGATTGGTTGTAAAAGGGGTTTGGTTAGAGAAAAGGTGTTGATTCTGATGAAATCTTCTTTCCAGTTGTAAAGATGTCATCTATTTGTATTATTCTCAGCCTAGCAGCTAGTCTTGACTTAGAAGTTGAATAGATGGATGTAAAAACTGCCTTCATTCATTGTGATTTGGAGTAGGAGATTTTTATGGCGCAACCAGAGGGTTTCAAAGTGAAAGGGAAAGAGGATTATGTGTGTAAGCTTAAGAAAATTCTTTATGGTTTGAAGTGAGTACCGAGATAGTGATACTAGAAGTTTGAATTTGTTATGGGAGAGTGAGGCTATAAAAAAACAACTTCTAGTCATTGTGTATTTGTTCAACAATTCTCTGATTGTGATTTTATTTTTTTATTACTCTACGTTGACGATATGTTGATAGTTGGTAGGAATGCTTCAAGAATAGACAGGTTGAAGAAGCAGTTGAGTAAATCTTTTGCTATAAAGGACTTGGAACAAGCAAAGAAATTCCTTGGCATAAGAATTATTCATGACAGGAGTCCTAAGAAGTTATTTTTGTCATATGAAGAGTACATTAAGAAAGTGTTTGAGAGGTTCAATATGGACAAGGCTAAGTGGTTAGCTCTCCTCTTGCTACCCACTTCAAATTGAGCACTAAGCACAGTCCTTCTAAATATAAGGAAAATGAGATATGGAAAGAGTTCCTTACGCCTTAGCAGTAGGAAGTGGACTGTAAAAGACTTGATATAGCCCATGCAATTTATGTAATTACCTATTTCGTATCAAATCTAGGAAGAAAGCATTGGAATGCAGTTAAGTAGATCATGAGGTATGTTCGAGGCACTTCCAGTTTGAGACTTGGTTTTGGAAATGGACAACCATTGTTATTTAGCTAGACAAATGCGAATATGGTAAGAGATGTGGATACCCTTGAGTTTACATCAGGTTGTTTAATTACTTTTGTAGTATCAACGAGATTGACAAAAGATTCCGCCCAAATATTATTTTACCATAATTACATAAACAATTGATTGTAAATTATTGCAAATATAGTTTACCATAATTAGGACCCTAGCATATATGTAATTATCCCTATTTAAATGGAAGGAATCTCAAAACGGGATATCATTAAGCTAATTCTTGTCATTAATTTTCTGTTTTTCACTGGTCCTTGGCGTGGTCGCAGTTAGGCAGACTACTCTGGCTCTTCCAGTAATCTATGTGGGTGTCAGCATTTAGAGGTTTGGGTTGACCAATTTTGGTCGACGACTTTGTTGGGTCATCTCCCCGTCTTTAGCATGACGGTGGAAGCAAGTGTCATTTGTTCTTCGTCGGTATTGTTCTCAGGCTGTCGTCTTCAATGCCACTCTTGGTAGTATTTTGATTGGGGAGTGTGTCGAGGTCTTCATCTTCTTAGTCATTAAGGTCTCCATCTTCTTCGTCGGT
>NC_036249.1:2298598-2302409 GCF_002742605.1 Olea europaea var. sylvestris | reverse complement strand
AAGACCCCGGTACTGGTGGCACAGCTCCCTCCACAACCCACTCGTTAAACTTTGTGTCATTGTATGGTAATGCCCTAAAATCAACTAAAGTGGTCAAGATAAATGTGGAATAACACTACAAAAAGCACATGTACTTTCCAAGGTTTGCTCCAAGTAACTAGATTCCACGAAAATAAGAAGCTAGCATATTCAGAAAGCCTTTGACTTGCGAAACTTATCCACAACTGACGCAAAACTAAGGTTACGTAAGCACAAGAGATTGCTCTGATGATCAGGTATTCTGGAGAGGTCTTTCAAAGCATTTTGACAATCTCTGTCATCTGGCTCCTTCCCAAATGGATTGAGACCGAGGAACTGCTATCGTGCTACTGTCTTTTCACCGGATTGTTACTGGTTGATCGAGGAAGGCTGCCTTCTAGTCTAGGAAGGTGATGGCACAAGTGGAGTGAAAAGCTTTGAGTGGCCTGTTCCTCCACTGTCATTCTTGGAATTTCCTCGATCTTCTCTTCGACAGGTGGCTCCGCAGCTCCAGTGACTCCTTCCGAAACTGGTTCTTATGTAGCCCTTCCTTTCTTTTCTATCTAATATAATATCTCTTTCAACAAGACTGAACTACGTGAGAGCTAAAAGCTTGTCGAACTAAGTCTGTCTTTCTCGTAATTAGGGCTTAAGCTTGCTCTCACTTATTCTTGGCTTGGATCTAGATAATGGATGTGGCAACAAGTCAAAGAGCTGAGTCGTCAAAAACACTGCAGCTATAATACATATACTTTATACGTCTTTCTTTGATCCTTGCTCTGATCGACTTGCCTGTAAGCTACGTTGGCCTGTTCCTCGAGTGTGGGTATTCAGTATTTGGATCTGTCGATGGAGTCAATGACCCGAAACTAGTTAAATTATATCATATGAACAAATTATTGACAATATTATCGAAAACATCTGATGATTTATGCAAGCAAATATGTTAAGTCAACTATTTATGGAAATTGTGGGTATTTGAAGTATTTAATGAAAAAAATGAATGATGGTGCTTACCCAAATTGCATCAGAGCGAGCATAATATGGCAAATTAGATAGCGTAGTTTTGTCAATATCAAAGATCCAAATATCCTTCCCATCACCAACAAGTGTGAGGCTCTTGGCATATTCAATCGTGTTGTTTGCCACAATTTTGAAATCTTTACGATATTGTTTGCCTAGCATGTAATGGCCAACATATTGTTCACACTCCTCAGGCACCAGTTTCCAATTGCGAACGTTGTTTGTTTCCACAGCTAGATGCCAGCTGAGGCAGTCAACATCCTTAAGCCGATAGCCTACCGCACTTTACCACGGCCGGAGGAGATGGATTTGTTGGGTCACTTGCTCTATATAGCCATCTACACGACTAATCGCAAAAACAGTTGCAAAAAACAGAAGTAATGCAGCCAACCTCATCTTTGAAGGTTGTAGGAAGTCTTGACATGAAATCTAATGAAATTTGGTTGTTTATATAAAGATTAGCCACCAAAATGAACCTTTGTTGTGCAGAAAATTACAGATGGTATCCTTGGAGTGTCACCAAAAATTTTATTTATATATTATGTGTGTCTTTCACCCTAATTAACTTATAGATATCAAGATGTGTCTACTGTCTAGCAAGTAAAATACTCAGTCCAGAAATAAAATATATTATCGAATATCAATGAACCATCTTTTCGTTGTTGAGTCCTAGACTATTTGGGCATATTTATTAAATATAAAAAATATAAAAAAACACTACAAGATTGCTTTTCAAGCTGTGTGTCAAAAGGCATTGTTACATAAAAGACTTCATCCAAGCAAAAGTCGTGTAGTGAGTTTAACCGTCTTTATGGTCGGCCATGCTAGGTTCGACTATAGGCATAGATGGATCCACATGGGGTCACGTGGGGTCAAATGTGGGGTCAATTGACCCCACAATTTTTTATTTTTTTATTTTTAAATCTGTAAATTATTCAAACTTGTTGCTAATTTTTTTTTAATATGTAATTTAACCACAACTTTGCCCATTGACAAGCCCAATTGCCCATTACCAAAACTTTGCTTTTCATCATGTTATGCATTGAAAAACTCGGCCGACCTACTGGGGCCCATGGCCCACTTCTGTCGAACCACATGGCATCTTAACCGAGGCCCCCATCCCAACAAGAGCACCAGCATCTTATAACAACATCAGACGTGGTCTAAGTGCTGTCATCGAAGCTAATACACCAAGGAGATCTCGTAGCCGAGGCTCTTCTCTCCGAGGTCCCGAGGCTCTAAGCAGCACTGCTCCCCAGAGATCCGATTTTACACAAAGATCTTTCCTGAGTGATTGATGGGACACCCATCATAGAGTACAAGTGCTTTGTCTTGTCAAAGTAGTGGCAGAGCCGCCAATTAATTAATGTGTAGCAAGCTAGGAAGTCAAATGTAACACCTATAGTTGGACATGTAAACTTAAGAGATGAGGCCACGTGTACTCCCAACCAAGGGTCACGATCTAAGTTGTAATACTATAAATACTCCCCATATATCTCACAAGAGTAATGCAAAATTCAACACAAAAACAAATACAACATTCTTTACATTTTACTCTTTTGCAACATACACGAATTCATACATGCATTCTACAAACTTTGATTGATAATTATTGTACAATTGTTATGCAAACATCACGCCGGATTCTGAACGGTCTCATCCCGAGCCTTTGAGTCGCTCCCACGTCCCATTTTTGCTATTGTTTTTAGATCGTCCACGTGTCTTAGCGTGTTGGACCAGGCATACGTGTGTACTAGTGGGTCTGGTATCTGTTGATAACATATTTTGGGGTCAACAGATTGACGCCGTCTATGGAAAATCATACTATAATCACGAGCTACCATGTGGAGGAAGTTTATCAAAAAGAATATTTGGGTAACCCCCTTGAAAAAGGATTTGTTTTTGCAAAATAACAAGTGGAAGCCCTATAACTTAGCAACAATCTGAGATCGGAACAGAAGAGAATGAGTTCAGACGAGGATGTACCCCCTAGGAGGGTAAGAGAAAATGTGGAAATGCCCCCACCGATAGCTGCCCTACAGCTCGACATCGGCCTTACCACCACCACAAAAGAGGTGGCACGAGGATGACCGCTCAATTGTCAAGGGAAATGGCCACCATGGCCGCAAACATGAGGGACATTGCCAGTCAAAACATGGCCATGAGTTCTTTCATGGCCCAAATGTAGAGCCAATGAGGCTTTCCCATTCCTCCCTATGCACCCCAAGAACATTACGACAAAGATGAGAAAGTTCAAAACCAAAAGGCTGTATCGACAAAATACAGCCGAGGCAGGAGCCCCATGGAGGGGGAAGTAGAAGTTTATGTTTCCTCCAATTATACTGCTGGTCGACCCATCGATGCCCGGCATAACCAGGACAATTTTCCTCCAGCATATAGCCAGAACAAAGACCTAGGAGATCTAACAACATCTTTGATAGAATTAGCTCCGTAGAACCGAAACACAGGCAACAACAGTAACAACGCAAGCCTCGGAATAGACTACAGCTCCAGCCTCCAATGTCTCATCAGTCGTAAGAAAGGCATGAGAATGCCTCCCTGTTCTGCTCTGCCTAAAAATAGGCGCCAAAGGAGGGAAGAGGAGGCTAGGACCCAAGCTGGACCCTCTCATCAAATACCCAGGTATGAAGCCGAGGAAAATAATGACTCAGATGAGCAGCAGAGGCCTTGTGACTTGGACGACGACGATGAAAATCTGCCATTCTCAAGAGAACTAAGAAATACCCATGTTTCGAGCCACCAAAGTATG
>NC_036249.1:2289309-2295330 GCF_002742605.1 Olea europaea var. sylvestris | reverse complement strand
AGAAATCCATGAAGGTGTTTGTGGCAATCACTCAGGAGGACTAGCCTTGGCACAAAAGGTACTGAGGCAAAGGTACTATTGGCCCACCTTGAAAAAGGATGCGCTTCAATTCGTGCGGAAATGTGACAAGTGACAACGGTTCTCTCCCATTTAGAGACAACCTTCGCAGGAGCTAACTATCGTCTCCAGCCCATGGCCCTTCTCCAAGTGAGGCGTGGACCTGATAGGTCCTTTACCTAAGGGCAGAGGAGGCACGAACTTCGCCATTGTGGCCATTGATTACTTCACGAAGTGGGTTGAGGCCAATCCACTAGCAAAAATCACAGAAGCAAACACCTCCAAATTCTTTTGGAAGAACATCATATGTCGGTTCAGAATTTCCCACTCCATAGTTTCAGATAATGGAAGGCACTTCGACAATAAGAAGGTCAGGAACCTATGCGAAGAACTTGGAATCAAGAAACACTTCTCAATGCCTCATCATCCTCAAGCCAATGGCCAAGTTGAGGCATAAACAAGACTATCAAACATGTCCTCAAAAGAAAGCTGGAGGCCTCAAAGGGACCCTAGGTTGATGAGCTGCCTCAAGTGTTTTGGGCAATCCAAACTCCCACGGGGGAAACTCCTTTCCTCATGGCTTATGCAACCGAAGCCATGAGCCCCGTCGAGATCGGTTTATCATCACCGCGTCTCCTACACTTTAGTGAAATAACTAATGACGAGCTACTGAGGTTCAACCTCGACTTCATTGATGAAAGAAGAGACAACTCCCAGTTGAGGCTCGCTACTTACCAAAGTAAAATGACTAAATATTTCAACTCCAAGGTGAAGAAGAGGTCTTTCTGAATCAATGACTTAGTCCTTAGGAGAGTCTTCCTCTCCTCCAAAGGGCCTGGCGAAGGTACCTTGAGCCCAAACTGGGAAGGTCCCTATAGAATCAAAGAAGAACTCTGACCCGACACCTACAGAATTGAAGACATGGATGGCAGGGCACAACCTCGTCCATAGAACATTGAGCATCTCAGAATTTACTACCAATGATTGTACTACATCGCTGGACGACCTTTCCCAGCTTATGTAATGGATTTTCAGTTTCAATAAAATGTCATTAAAGTTTAGATACTACTCTCAGCGTGGAAGCCTCGAAGAAGAGGTCCTTATACCCAACTCTAGGGTCATCTCGCCTGAACTCCAAGGCTTACTCCACATTCCTCCCTTTAGCGAAGCTGAACGTCAAAGGAAGAAGCCTCTACATGGCTACACCATCCACCATGTGAGGAAGCGTGGGAGCCTCGAATGAGAGGTCCTGATCCCCATCTTTGGGGTCACCTCGCCTGAACTCCGAGGCTCACTCCACATGCCTCTCGTTGGTAAGGCTGAATGTCAAAGGGAGAAGCCTCTACATAGCTGCACCATCCACCCTGTGGGGAAGAGTGGAAACCTTGGAGGAGAGGTCCTGATTCCCATTTCCGGGGTCACCTCGCCTAAACTTCAAGGCTCACTTCACACGCCTCCCTTTGGCGAGCCTGAACGTCAAAGGGAGAGCCTCTACATGACAGCACCATCCATCATGTGGGGAAGCGTGGGAGCCTCGGAAGAGAGGTCTTGATCTCCATCTCTAATGTCACCTCGTCTGAACTCTGAAGCTCGCTCCACATGCCTCTCTTTGGCAAGGTTGAACGCCAAAAGAAGAAGCCTTAACATGCACATCTCATCTACCATCGTTTCACCTCCCTAATTCGAACTCAGTGGAAAGATCCAATCAAATGACCTAAGTGCAATTTAGGCATTGTGGTTTATCTCAATGATGGAAGTGCAATCCGTCAAGTCATCATTTATATCGCTTGATTATTAACCCATCCTTAAGCTTGATTATTACAAGTAATGGAAGTTAAGATATCAAGTTCAGATTGTTAACTCGGACTTATACATGGTCATTTATCAAGGTCCATGTACTTTCATTAATTTTCATTGACATTGAGTATTGAAAAGACATAATATTGCAAAACATTGATTTTCATTAACATTGAACATGATATTACGAGAGCTGGGCTCGAGGCCAGTACATTAGAATGAATTAAAGGCAAACTATTTTATTTAGGCTGATGGTGGTACTGCCTCGACAACAGGCGCCTCCACAGCTTGGGTTTTAGAAGTGTCGCTTTCTTATCCTCTACCGCGTCATCACTGACCACTTTCTCAGCAGGTGTCTGAGGAACTTCATCAACAAACTCCAACCTAAGTTTTGATAGCTTGACGTTTGGGAGAAGCTCCTCAGCCCTATCCAGCACCTCAGCATAGGCAAAGTTCCTCCAATGCAACCCGAAGCACTCGTACTCTTTAGTGAGATGAAAATTGGCAATGTAATCCTTCACTGCCTCTTCCTTCGTCACCTGGGCCTCCTCTCTCGCCCTCCCCAGCTCGTCAACATGCAATTTTATTTGGTTATTCAAGAAGTTATATGCATCCTTGGCCTCCGCAAGCTCAAGGTTTGCTTTCACCAAGGCCTCAGCAGTGACCTTCTAATTATTATTTGATGTCTCCACCTTCTTAGTGAGGGAGGGCACTTCACACTGAGACTCGTAATCCTCTTTCTTGCCTCTATTTGGGCCAATGTAGATTCCAACTTGGTCGCATCTTCAATCTTTTGGGCCTTCACTTCCTCCGCCTCAGCCCTTATTTTCTTCAGTTCCTCCTCAGTGGAGGTCAACTTGTCCCTGGAGGACTTATTCCTCGTCTGAAAGTCGATGAGTGTCTCCCTGCACTCAAGCACGAAGCCCAAAGTCCTCACACTTTGGCTGACCAAAGCCCTGGTGAGGTCTATCGCATCACAGTTTGAGGTATGCATCTGCCATTGGTCGGTCCAGAACTTGTAAAAACTCTCTGTGGCACCTCGAACCTTAGTCGGCAGCGCATCCAGTAAAGCCTTCACCAGCACCTCATCACGCCCCGCAAGAAAATTAGGGGACTTCCCTTAAGTCCTCCTCAGCTTCTGCTTAGCCGCCTCCTCCTCAGCTTCCTCTGCTGCCCTCTTGGCAGCTTCCTCCTTGGCCTCCTCTGCTTCAGCTTTCCTCACCATCTCTATTTTCACTGTTTTCATGGCAGAGTCCAGCAGCTTTGGCTGAGGAGGGGTATCCTTGCTTGAACGGGACATTGATGTCCCGAACTTCCCGGAAGAGTTGGTGACGTGAACCAGCCTCCTCTTCTTGTGGGAGTCCTCAGGGACATTTTCTTTGCCCCAAGGTTCCTTCGCTTTCTCAGACTTTTGAGGGGCCTCCTCTATGGACCCCCTAGAGCTGCTATCCTTGGACAGCTTCTCCAACTGGCCTCTGACCCCTTCGTTGCACCGAAGCTTGGCTTCAGAGGCCTCACCCCCGCTGTAGAGGTTGCTCTCAGAATCGAAGCCATGTCTGGGACAGGGTACTCCCATTTCTTGAATTTATCTGCAGACACAATAGGTTAGCACTGAATATCAATCAAGTACAAACTTGATCAAGTGGACGCACTTCTTACCCTTGGAAGCCATCACTTCAAAATCTATGAACTATTAGCTTTGGTCAATGAGGTGGTCAAAGTGGCGAAGCTTCAAAGGCCGCTTATATATGTCCTCTATGACCTCGAACTCCCCCTTGCTGAGCTCAAACCTCGTACTTGAATATGCAAAATAAGTGGCAACAGTTAGCAAAAAATTGAGAACCTACTTAGCAAAATTTAAACATCTCAAGCTTGGACACTCACGAGCTTCGTAGTACTGGGTTGATACTGTGCAAGCTACGACCTTGTCCACTCAACCGCCGCCACTTTCCCCGAATCCAGAACCACGACTCCTTCCATCCCTTGATGGAAGAAAGCAACCCCACCATGAAGGGTGCGTGAGCTCCCTAGGGTGTGATATAATACCACCCTTTCAACTCGTCTTTACCCAAGACGCGATGCTAAAAAAGGGTCTGAAAGACGTGTAGAGGCAAATCCTTCCCTAATGACACTTCTTTCCACAAGAAGTATGACCCCACTAGCTGGTTTCACCCATTCGGCAGAACCTGGGTTGGTGACAACATAAAATTCCTAAGCACAGCCCTCAAGAAGTGATACAGAGGAAGACGCATACCTGCTTTGAACAGGTATTCACTTATAGCCACACATCCGGGCCTCAGAAAACAAGCCTTTTCGTGGGCCTCGGGTACTAACGTTTCCACGTAATGGGGGACGCAATATTTCTCCCTAATTTCCTTCAACTTCTTCAAGGTCATGTTTAACGCTATCCTAGCAACCCCCCATTATTCTTCATAATCTATAGGCTCTTCAGCCATGGCATAATACTCCACCTCAAAGTCCCCACTCAGAACAGCCCCTCACCCAACCTAGCAATGGTCACCAATTTCCTACTCGAAGTGGATTCCATATCAAAAAGTGAAAAATCGACAAAGATCGTAAAAGAAATGATTCTTGCAAAAAATACCTACGGGAATGACTAACAAACGAGGAACTGTGAAATGTCGAAATTTGAAATCGGAGCAAGACTTTGGACGCCGGAGACTTAACGAAATGCAAAAAACACAGAAAGCAAATGATGAAGAAGGGTTCAAAATGGGAGTCTTTGACCTTTTATAGGGAGCCAAGACGAACGCCAACCCTTGAATGAAGGCCCCATAAATCTCAACCCTCCAATTCTGGGTTAAATCCGAAGCGTAGAATTCAAATCGTTTTGAAATCTACGCCTCAGATTCAAATGTGCTCCTCACACACCTCTTCAAACGCGTTTCCTTCTAGAAGGCCCAGTTGTAGCCATCATTGCCCATTCAATGCAGCAGTCTACATGTCTTGGAAGTCGAAACGGCTCAGCTGCCTCTTTTTGGTAACATGCACAAAACATCAAATCATTGGCACAAACATCGAAGACAATCATAACTATTCACAAGCCTCGGCAGGTTCAATCCACTTACTGCCTCGGCTTCTTCTTATGCTTCTTCGTAGTTCAGCCGCATCTTCACAAGCCTCAGCAGGTTCGATCCACTCACTACCTCGACTTCTTCTTCTGCTTCTTCACAGTTCAGCCACATCTTCACAAGCCTTGACAGGTTCGATCACTCACCGCCTCGACTTCTTCTTCTGCTTCTTCGCAATTCAGCCATATCTTTACAATCCTCGACAGGTTCGATCCACTCACCGTCTCGGCTCTTCTTCTGCTTTTTCGCAATTCAGCCACATCTTCACTAGCCTCAACAGGTTCGATCACTCACTGCCTCGGCTTCTTTTTCTGTATCTTTACAGTTCAGTCACCTTTTCTAAGCACAGCAACGCCACCACTTTCAACTCCAACCATGATATAAATATCTATACTTGAACTTGGGGGACTATTAGTTAAGATACAAAAATTTTCTCAATTTTTACCCCACACCCTTCACCATAATAAAAGTCCACGCATTACATAAAATGACCTTGCTTGGACTTAAGGGACGATTGTTACGTATTGACACACTTGGCCGACCCACTGGGGTCCATGGCCCACTTCTGCCGAACCACGTGGCATGATCCCAACAAGAGCACCAACATATGATAACAATACCAAACGTGGTCCAAGTACTGCAACCGAAGCTAATACGCTAAGGAGATCTCATAGCCGAAGACCTTCTCTCCGAGGTCCTGAGGCTCTAAGCAGCACTGTTTCCCAGAGATCCGATCTTATAAAATGATCCTTCCTAAGTGATTGATGGGACACCCATCATAGAGTACAAGTACCTTATCTTGTCAACGTAGTGACAGAGCTGCCAATTAATTAATGTGTAGTAGGCTAGGAAGTCAAATGTGACACATATAATTAGACATGTAAACTTACGAGATGAGGCCACGTGTACTCCCAACCAAGGGTCATGATCTAAGTTGTAATACTATAAATACTCCCCATGTAATGCAAGATTCAATACAAGAACAAATACAACGTTCTTTACATTTTACTCTCTTACAACATATACGAATTCATACATGCATTCTACAAACTTCGATTGATAATTATTGTACAAT
>NC_036249.1:2257006-2284913 GCF_002742605.1 Olea europaea var. sylvestris | reverse complement strand
CAGCGAAGTTGGTTCTGCAATTGTGGCTCGAGCGAGGTCAGGGGGAGACTCTAGCGAAATCAAAGCGTCGCTTGCATCTTCGAGGCATCCCACACAACCCTAGACCTAGCCTATAAACTTTAGTTAATTGCAACTCTAGTCCCTGAACTATTGGACATTGACAATTTGGTCCTTGACTTTACAATTTTGACAATTTGGTCCTTGGTCACAGATTTGCCAATTACATATTTTCCTAACAGTCTTTAACACAAGGACAGCCATCAAGGGCCAAGCTTTAGTTGATTTTGTAGCAGAGTTCGCCAATGTACCCGAGGTAGAGGCTGGAGACACAGGTTCGGGAGCTAGAGTAGTCCTGGTCAGCCCAGAAGGTCACAAGTTGAACTCAGCTGCGAGGTTCGGATTTAAGGTGACGAACAATGCAGCTGAGTATGAGGCGCTCCTCGCAGGCCTCAGATTGGCCCAAAAAATGGAAGTGAGGAGGCTACGTATCAACAGCGATTCCCAGCTAGTGGTAAGCCAAGTGAATGGCAGTTTTTTAGATAGGGATAAAACCATGTCTTCCTACTTAAAGATGGTGATGAACCTCCTCCCATCTTTTGAAAAATTCAAAATAGTACAAATCCCTCCCCTTGAGAACGCACATGCAGACGCACTCTCTAAACTCGCGAGCAGCAAGGACTCTGAACTACTTGCAATAGTACCAATTGAGCACCTCCTCACGCCGTCTACCGAGGCTCCTAAAGTGATGTGGGTCGGAGGAACCCCCACCTGGATGCAACCAATCATAGCCTACCTGAAAGACTAGGTCCTGCCCACTAACAAAGATAAGGCCTACAAACTGAAAAGGAGATCAGCTCATTTCCTCTTCATTGATGACGTACTCTACAAAAGAAGCTTTTCCCTCCCACTTCTTCACTGCGTGGGAGGAGACGAGGCCACCTACATTCTAAGAGAAATCCATGAAGGTGTTTGTGGCAATCACTCAGGAGGACTAGCCTTGGCACAAAAGGTACTGAGGCAAAGGTACTATTGGCTCACCTTGAAAAAGGATGCGCTTCAATTCGTGCGGAAATGTGACAAGTGACAACGGTTCTCTCCCATTTAGAGACAACCTTCGCAGGAGCTAACTATCGGCTCCAGCCCATGGCCCTTCTCCAAGTGAGGCGTGGACCTGATAAGTCCTTTACCTAAGGGCAGAGGAGGCACGAACTTCGCCATTGTGGCCATTGATTACTTCACGAAGTGGGTTGAGGCCAATCCACTAGCAAAAATCACAGAAGCAAACACCTCCAAATTCTTTTGGAAGAACATCATATGTCGGTTCAGAATTTCCCACTCCATAGTTTCAGATAATGGAAGGCACTTCGACAATAAGAAGGTCAGGAACCTATGCGAAGAACTTGGAATCAAGAAACACTTCTCAATGCCTCATCATCCTCAAGCCAATGGCCAAGTTGAGGCATAAACAAGACTATCAAACATGTCCTCAAAAGAAAGCTGGAGGCCTCAAAGGGACCCTAGGTTGATGAGCTGCCTCAAGTGTTTTGGGCAATCCAAACTCCCACGGGGGAAACTCCTTTCCTCATGGCTTATGCAACCGAAGCCATGAGCCCCGTCGAGATCGGTTTATCATCACCGCGTCTCCTACACTTTAGTGAAATAACTAATGACGAGCTACTGAGGTTCAACCTCGACTTCATTGATGAAAGAAGAGACAACTCCCAGTTGAGGCTCGCTACTTACCAAAGTAAAATGACTAAATATTTCAACTCCAAGGTGAAGAAGAGGTCTTTCTGAATCAATGACTTAGTCCTTAGGAGAGTCTTCCTCTCCTCCAAAGGGCCTGGCGAAGGTACCTTGAGCCCAAACTGGGAAGGTCCCTATAGAATCAAAGAAGAACTCTGACCCGACACCTACAGAATTGAAGACATGGATGGCAGGGCACAACCTCGTCCATAGAACATTGAGCATCTCAGAATTTACTACCAATGATTGTACTACATCGCTGGACGACCTTTCCCAGCTTATGTAATGGATTTTCAGTTTCAATAAAATGTCATTAAAGTTTAGATACTACTCTCAGCGTGGAAGCCTCGAAGAAGAGGTCCTTATACCCAACTCTAGGGTCATCTCGCCTGAACTCCAAGGCTTACTCCACATTCCTCCCTTTAGCGAAGCTGAACGTCAAAGGAAGAAGCCTCTACATGGCTACACCATCCACCATGTGAGGAAGCGTGGGAGCCTCGAATGAGAGGTCCTGATCCCCATCTTTGGGGTCACCTCGCCTGAACTCCGAGGCTCACTCCACATGCCTCTCGTTGGTAAGGCTGAATGTCAAAGGGAGAAGCCTCTACATAGCTGCACCATCCACCCTGTGGGGAAGAGTGGAAACCTTGGAGGAGAGGTCCTGATTCCCATTTCCGGGGTCACCTCGCCTAAACTTCAAGGCTCACTTCACACGCCTCCCTTTGGCGAGCCTGAACGTCAAAGGGAGAGCCTCTACATGACAGCACCATCCATCATGTGGGGAAGCGTGGGAGCCTCGGAAGAGAGGTCTTGATCTCCATCTCTAATGTCACCTCGTCTGAACTCTGAAGCTCGCTCCACATGCCTCTCTTTGGCAAGGTTGAACGCCAAAAGAAGAAGCCTTAACATGCACATCTCATCTACCATCGTTTCACCTCCCTAATTCGAACTCAGTGGAAAGATCCAATCAAATGACCTAAGTGCAATTTAGGCATTGTGGTTTATCTCAAGTGATGGAAGTGCGATCCGTCAAGTCATCATTTATATCGCTTGATTATTAACCCATCCTTAAGCTTGATTATTACAAGTAATGGAAGTTAAGATGTCACGTTCGGATTATTAACTCAGATTTATGCTTGATTATTTATCGAGGTCCATGTACTTTCATTGACAATGAATATTGAAAAGACATAATGTTGCAAAATATTGACTTTCGTTGACATTGAATATGATATTATAAGAGGGGGCCTGAGACTAGTACATCAGAATGAATTGAACGTAAACTATGCTACTTAGGTGGATGGTGGCAGTGCCTTGGCAACAGGCACCTCCACAGCTTGAGTTTCAAAAGTGTCTGCTTTCTTATCCTCGGCCGCTTTATCACCGACTGCTTCCTCAGCAGGTGTCTGAGGAACTTCATCAACAAACTCCAACCTAAGTTTTGATAGCTTGACGTTTGGGAGAAGCTCCTCAGCCCTATCCAGCACCACAGCATAGGCAAAGTTCCTCCAATGCAACCCGAAGCACTCGTACTCTTTAGTGAGATGAAAATTGGCAATGTAATCCTTCACTGCCTCTTCCTTCGTCACCTGGGCCTCCTCTCTCGCCCTCCCCAGCTCGTCAACATGCAATTTTATTTGGTTATTCAAGAAGTTATATGCATCCTTGGCCTCCGCAAGCTCAAGGTTTGCTTTCACCAAGGCCTCAGCAGTGACCTTCTAATTATTATTTGATGTCTCCACCTTCTTAGTGAGGGAGGGCACTTCACACTGAGACTCGTAATCCTCTTTCTTGCCTCTATTTGGGCCAATGTAGATTCCAACTTGGTCGCATCTTCAATCTTTTGGGCCTTCACTTCCTCCGCCTCAGCCCTTATTTTCTTCAGTTCCTCCTCAGTGGAGGTCAACTTGTCCCTGGAGGACTTATTCCTCGTCTGAAAGTCGATGAGTGTCTCCCTGCACTCAAGCACGAAGCCCAAAGTCCTCACACTTTGGCTGACCAAAGCCCTGGTGAGGTCTATCGCATCGCAGTTTGAGGTATGCATCTGCCACTGGTCGGTCCAGAACTTGTAAAAACTCTCTGTGGCACCTCGAACCTTAGTCGGCAGCGCATCCAGTAAAGCCTTCACCAGCACCTCATCACGCCCCGCAAGAAAATTAGGGGACTTCCCTTAAGTCCTCCTCAGCTTCTGCTTAGCCGCCTCCTCCTCAGCTTCCTCTGCTGCCCTCTTGGCAGCTTCCTCCTTAGCCTCCTCTGCTTCAGCTTTCCTCACCATCTCTATTTTCACTGTTTTCATGGCAGAGTCCAGCAGCTTTGGCTGAGGAGGGGTATCCTTGCTTGAACGGGACATTGATGTCCCGAACTTCCCGGAAGAGTTGGTGACGTGAACCAGCCTCCTCTTCTTGTGGGAGTCCTCAGGGACATTTTCTTTGCCCCAAGGTTCCTTCGCTTTCTCAGACTTTTGAGGGGCCTCCTCTATGGACCCCCTAGAGCTGCTATCCTTGGACAGCTTCTCCAACTGGCCTCTGACCCCTTCGTTGCACCGAAGCTTGGCTTCAGAGGCCTCACCCCCGCTGTAGAGGTTGCTCTCAGAATCGAAGCCATGTCTGGGACAGGGTACTCCCATTTCTTGAATTTATCTGCAGACACAATAGGTTAGCCCGAACTTCCCGGAAGAGTTGGTGACGTGAACCAGCCTCCTCTTCTTGTGGGAGTCCTCAGGGACATTTTCTTTGCCCCAAGGCTCCTTCGCTTTCTCAGACTTTTGAGGGGCCTCCTCTATGGACCCCCTAGAGCTGCTATCCTTGGACAGCTTCTCCAACTGGCCTCTGACCCCTTCGCTGCACCGAAGCTTGGCTTCAGAGGCCTCACCCCCGCTGTAGAGGTTGCTCTCAGAATCGAAGCCATGTCTGGGACAGGGTACTCCCATTTCTTGAATTTATCTGCAGACACAATAGGTTAGCACTGAATATCAATCAAGTACAAACTTGATCAAGTGGACGCACTTCTTACCCTTGGAAGCCATCACTTCAAAATCTATGAACTATTAGCTTTGGTCAATGAGGTGGTCAAAGTGGCGAAGCTTCAAAGGCCGCTTATATATGTCCTCTATGACCTCGAACTCCCCCTTGCTGAGCTCAAACCTCATACTTGAATATGCAAAATAAGTGGCAACAGTTAGCAAAAAATTGAGAACCTACTTAGCAAAATTTAAACATCTCAAGCTTGGACACTCACGAGCTTCGTAGTACTGGGTTGATACTGTGCAAGCTACGACCTTGTCCACTCAACCGCCGCCACTTTCCCCGAATCCAGAACCACGACTCCTTCCATCCCTTGATGGAAGAAAGCAGCCCACCATGAAGGGTGCGTGAGCTCCCTAGGGTGTGATATAATACCACCCTTTCAACTCGTCTTTACCCAAGACGCGATGCTAAAAAAGGGTCTGAAAGACGTGTAGAGGCAAATCCTTCCCTAATGACACTTCTTTCCACAAGAAGTATGACCCCACTAGCTGGTTTCACCCATTCGGCAGAACCTGGGTTGGTGACAACATAAAATTCCTAAGCACAGCCCTCAAGAAGTGATACAGAGGAAGACGCATACCTGCTTTGAACAGGTATTCACTTATAGCCACACATCCGGGCCTCAGAAAACAAGCCTTTTCGTGGGCCTCGGGTACTAACGTTTCCACGTAATGGGGGACGCAATATTTCTCCCTAATTTCCTTCAACTTCTTCAAGGTCATGTTTAACGCTATCCTAGCAACCCCCCATTATTCTTCATAATCTATAGGCTCTTCAGCCATGGCATAATACTCCACCTCAAAGTCCCCACTCAGAACAGCCCCTCACCCAACCTAGCAATGGTCACCAATTTCCTACTCGAAGTGGATTCCATATCAAAAAGTGAAAAATCGACAAAGATCGTAAAAGAAATGATTCTTGCAAAAAATACCTACGGGAATGACTAACAAACGAGGAACTGTGAAATGTCGAAATTTGAAATCGGAGCAAGACTTTGGACGCTGGAGACTCAACGAAATGCAAAAAACACAGAAAGCAAATGATGAAGAAGGGTTCAAAATGGGAGTCTTTGACCTTTTATAGGGAGCCAAGACGAACGCCAACCCTTGAATGAAGGCCCCATAAATCTCAGCCCTCCAATTCTGGGTTAAATCCGAAGCGTAGAATTCAAATCGTTTTGAAATCTACGCCTCAGATTCAAATGTGCTCCTCACACACCTCTTCATACGCGTTTCCTTCTAGAAGGCCCAGTTGTAGCCATCATTGCCCATTCAATGCAGCAGTCTACATGTCTTGGAAGTCGAAATGGCTCGGCTGCCTCTTCTTGGTAACATGCACAAAACATCAAATCATTGGCACAAACATCGAAGACAATCATAACTCTTCACAAGCCTCGGTAGGTTCGATCCACTCATAGCTTCGGCTTCTTATTCTGCTTCTTCGTAGTTCAGCCACATTTCCACAAGCTTCGGCAGGTTCGATCCACTCACCGCCTCGACTTCTTCTGTTTCTTCGCAGTTCAGCCACCTTTTCCAAGCACAGCGACACCACCACTTTCAACTTCAACCATGATATAAATATCTATATTTGGACTTGGGGGATTATTAGTCAAGGTACAAAAAAAAATTCTCAATTTTTACCCCACACCCTTCACCACAATAAAAGTCCATGCATTACATAAAATGACCATACTTGGACTTGGGGGACTATTGTTACGTGTTGACACACTTAGCCGACCCATTGGGGTTTATAGCCCACTTCTGCCGAACCACGTAGCATCTTATCTGATGCCCCCATGCCAACAGAACAACACTAGACGTGGTCAAGTGCTACCGCCGAAGCTAATACGCCGATGAGATCTTGCAGCTGAGGCCCTTCCTCCGAGGTCCTGAGGCTCTCAGCAGCACTCCTCCACAGAGATTCGGTCTTATACAAGGATCCTTTCTGAGTGATTGATGGGACACCCATCATAGAATACAAGTGCATTGTCTTGTTAATGTAGTGGCTGAGCCACCAATTAATTAATGTGTAGCAGGTTAGGAAATCAAATGTGACACATATAATTTGACATGTATACTTACGAGATGAGGCCACATGTACTCCCAACCAAGGGCCATGATCTAAGTTGTAATACTATAAATACTTCTCCATGTATCTCTCACAGGGTAACGCAAGATTCAATACAAGAACAAATACAACATTCTTTAAATTTTACTCTCTTGCAATATATATGAATTCATACTCGTATTCTACAAAGATCGATTGGTAATTATTGTACAATCGTTATGCAAACATCTCGCCGGATTTCGAACGTTGTCGTCCTGCACCTTTGAGTCGCTCCCACGCCCCCTTTTGCTATTATTTCTAGATCGTCTACGTGTCTTAGCGTGTTGGACCGGGCTTACGTGTGCACAGATGAGTCTGGTATCTGTTGGCAACATATTCTGGGATCAACATTGCGCATATTATTTATTCCATACATAGACGTGCAAAGTATGTGCTTACTACTATAGAGAATAAATTTAAAAAAAAATGTTGACCAAATGTCAAATTGAATTAAATTAATCTTTATTAAGTCTAATTTACATAATGTACCCATAATTTTATATCATCCGTTTCACTCATCTAATTTCCAAATATGGTTATCTAAGAGGAAAACAAGTAATGATCGTGATGACATAAGCATCTTAAGCCTTGAATCTATAATCTTAGAAGACAAAGGAAAGAGAAAATGTCTAAAGAAAAACCAAAGTACTATATATTAAGAATACAAAATAATTGTGAATATTACATTAAGTTGAAATAACACCGACAATCTTAAATAAATTATTGGGACCTACTTATAAGCACTTAAACAAGTAATGAAATGAAAATAAATGTTAGAAAAATAATACAAACCTATTATAATAACAGAGTTAAATTCAATTCAAACTTGTCTACAAATCTCTTTTTCGTTTTTATATGACAAACGTTTAGTTGACTTCAAGCCAACTCTTTAATTTAATAGTGGTACACTTGTAGTAGGAATTGACAATTATCGTATGGGTTTAAGTTGTAAAAGTCATTTCCCAATTAATTAATCCTAGAAGAACAATGGATTGGATTTTGATTGATAATTCGATTGAGATTCGAATCCAACAATCCATTAACTAAATAAATCAAATATGGATATTGATCAATCCGATTCGATAACAACTCGATCTGATTTATTATAATAATATATTATATTTTTTATATTATCGCATAATTTAGAGTTAATTATTCCAATCGTCATTGAACTTAGATCAATGTCTTTGATTGATCATTGAAGTTTAAAATGTCGAGTTTTGGTCAATGAACTTAGGTCTATGTCGAGTTTTGACCACTGAAATTTAAAATATCGAGTTTTGGTCACTAAATTTAGGTCAATATCTTTTATTGCTCATTGAACTTAGGTGTATATCTTAGATTGCTCACTAAAATTTAAAATGTCGAGTTTTGATCAATGAATTTTGAAATATGTCGTACATTACTCACAAGCATAACTGTTAAATTTTGAAAAATATCGAGTTTACAGCGAATAATATACAACATTTTTCAAAATTCAATGAGTAATGTATAATATTTTTAAAGTTCAGTGGCCAAAACTCGATATTTTAAACTTTAGCGAACAATCGAAGACATGGACCTAAGTTCAGTGACTGAAATTCGACATTTTTCAAAGTTCAGCGGCCAAAACTCGACATTTTAAAATTCAGTAGTCAATCAAAGACAAAGACATAGACATAAGTTCAGTGACCATTGGAACAATTAACTCCATAATTTATGACACTGTTTTTTCCATTTTGAGAATTGTATTATACTTTACATGTAATTTTTAAATAATAAATAATGTTATATAATAGTATAATATTTTTAATTGAAATTTTTTTGAAGAGATTTAATTTGTTTATTAATTAGAATAAGATAAAACTAATAAATAATATATTGATTAGATTTACTATTGTAATTTGTTTTATTACCTAAAAAACAAACAATTAAAATGTCCAAAATAATTTACTTTGTTCAAATTGATATTGTTTATAATTAAAATCTTATTGAGCCTATAATTTTTTCATGAGAATAATAAATTAAACTATTAAACACTTACAATTGTCAAATGATTATGATTAATATCCCACATTGAAATATCACTAAATCATTGGAAGAGGGGAATCTTTTAAAAAGCTAATATCTTATATTGGAATATTAATAAAGCATTCTAAGAGGTGTCTCTTTTAAAGAAGCATAACTTGGATTAAAAAAAAAAAAAAACGATTTGGGCCTTCTAATATAATAAGTGAGTTCATCAAGATAGTTCAAATATTATTTAAAATAAATAATTAATTAAAATCTTGTTGAGGCTATAATTTTTAATGAAAAATAAATTTTTATTTTTCTAATTTTTTCAATTTCGGGTCGGGTTATCGAATCGAATGTCCGATAACATAGCTAATCGCATTTTGATTTAATATTTAAATATCTGTCGAATTATTGGATTGAATTTGTGCAGATCCGATCCATTGACAGCCCTAAGGCCTGTTTGATACAACACATTTTACATGAATTTTTTCCATTCTCCACCTAAATGCGTTGTTTGATTGCTAAAAAATTATATGGAATTTGTTTTCCAACTTCTTTCCACACGTGTCAATTCCTTGTTTTTGTTTGGTTTTCTGGTCCTCTTTTTTAGAACAAATTCTATCCGCAATTATTATAAATTTTGTCCTTTTAGTTAACAATTTTCATGAAAAAAGTCAAACAAACACCAAGATAAAAAATTTCAACAATTTTCACATGAAAAATTATATCAATCAAACATATTTAATATTCAATTCTCAATAAAACATCAATTCAATTCTCTAAAATTCGTTTTCTTTTTCTCCAAATTTTATCCTCACAATCAAACAAACCTGGTATTATTGAGGAACAGGCAAGTCAAGATCTGACATGTTCCTCTCTTTTTTAGTTTTTTTTCCTCTCTCTCTCTGTGTTTTGTATTGCACTAATTTTTTAAGCTTATTTCGTTACTTCCCATGGCAGATTAGATTATTGTCTGCCTTATAAATTAACTTCGTGGAGTAGGCTATTGTAATTTTCTGTTCACAACCACAAAAGATACAATTTTTCTGGGTTTTCCTTTTTGGTTCTCGCATCAAATTGTCAAAGATTCAACCCAAAAAGCTCATCGAGATGCAGGAATTCAAGACCTTTAAGAAGAAAAAGATGTGGATTTATTCTCATTGATTTCTTTTCCCCATAACCCAGCAGAATCCCAATTTGTCGTCTTCTATTACTTTTCTTTTGTAATTTTCTGTTCACAACCACAAAAGATACAATTTTTCTGGGTTTTCCTTTTTGGTTCTCGCATCAAATTGTCAAAGATTCAACCCAAAAAGCTCATCGAGATGCAGGAATTCAAGACCTTTAAGAAGAAAAAGATGTGGATTTATTCTCATTGATTTCTTTTCCCCATAACCCAGCAGAATCCCAATTTGTCGTCTTCTATTACTTTTCTTCTAATAAAAATAATGTCTCTTCCATTAACCACCTCCAACGCCGCCGTTTCGTCTGTTGCCACTCTCAAGCTCCGCTCTAAAATGCTGTCGTTTTGGTTCGCACCTACCACCCGCCCTCCTGGCCTTGACCCGTAGAAGTTTCACTCTTATTTTGCTTTTATCCAATCTTTTTTAGTTATATGTGAAAGAATGTGCAATTTATTCATGCGGGGATAATCTAGATTTTAATTTTTTTGTTAATTTCAAACACTTGATAGCGCACACACAAAGCACTTGATTTTAATACATATGCTTGTCATATTACATTGTGATAATTTTCTTGCAGCTTAAATCTGTTGAATTGGGAAAACAAATAATTAATTTTGCAAATCAACGCATTATGATTGTGTTAGCTTTATATACGTGGTTATGCATATATACGCACTCATATAATTTTTATACGTTATTAATACGGTGGGATTGAGAGTATGAGTATGTATTATAGGAACCCATATAGCTTAAACCATAAATCAGATTGTGAGGGACTTCCAGGGAATTGGGGAAGTGGGGCTATGTCAGTTGAGCAATCATTAGTATTGGACTGTGAGAAGGGGGAGCTAGTGAAAACTTTAGGCAAAACAGGGAAGAAGTGCGGTGTTTCAGAGGCGAAAACAGTTGCCACTTTGAAGAGCCATAGCGAGGCTGAGAGGAGGAGGAGAGAGAGGATTAATGCTCATTTGGTGACGCTTCGAGGTCTTGTACCTGGGGAAGAAAAGGTTGGTGATATCTTTTGCTGGTTATGATCTGGAGTTACGATAGTATTTAATATTCATGTCTATATTTGTCATAACTCGCATGGCACATAATGTATGTTCTTGTGCTCTTTTGTTTATAGTCATGCTTGATTTAGTGACATGAGTGAAGTTCTCTGCATTGTTGGAATGATCGTCACAGCTAATGGGATTCATACTTCTTCTGAGAGATTTAGTGTGTATCACTTTTTATTCATTTCATCGAAAGTGTTAAATTATTAAGGAGATCCATACTTGTTGCCTGAGATGTGAACTATCTCTAGTGATACATTTTCATGAAAGTGAGAAACATTGGTGATCCATGCAATTTTCTGTTGGATTTGGTTCTTATTGACTTTTGTACGTTTCTTTTCATTGATCATTTCGTGTGTTTTCTATTTATTGATCATTTGCTTCAGAAATCACCATGTTAGCTGAAAATTTCTGCTCCTCGATTATCTTCTCTATCTCTGTTGCTGTTTTTTTCACATGAATTCTACTTTTGAGTTAAGCTTTCTTTTTATTGTAGATAAATCCAATTCTCTATATTTGCTTACTATTTATACTTCTGATTCATGCTTAATATATGAGCCATTTGGTTAAAGAAGTAACTCCCACATACAAAATATGGGAAAAGAAAATTGAAATTGCTTATAATCACTGTGCAGGAATCCCTAAAGTCAATGCAAGACTTTAAGAACCGATGCAATTGTTAGCCTCGCCATTGCATTCAAGATAATGGTTATATTGACGAAACAGTAAAATTATTAAATGATGTCTACCTAACAGTAAAACCTAATATTTTCCCTGGCTGATTATGCTTTAACAGAACTTGCTATGTGTATATACTGATAAATGGCGAATTTGGTGCAGTCAGTATGTTCATGTTTCTGTCTGAGGACGTAACCTTTGAGGTTGATGTTCTAGAGTATGCCATCTTATTGGTTCTTTGAAATTTTATACTACTAATAAACAATAGATATGGTGCAGTAAGGATGTTTATGTTTTTGGCCTAGGATGTAATGTTCGAGCTTGATGTTTTTAAGTTAATGGTTGAGATTAATGTTTTTGGCTAAGGATGTAACGTTAAATGTCAATGTGCTGTACTATTGTTTAATTTGAAAAACTTGGGGTTGTTTGCCGACTTAAAAATTATAAAAGCATTTAATCATTGTCTTCTTCTAAAATGGTTGATTAGTATTTCATAATCTAAGGTCACAGTAGTCAGGTGTCTGCATATAGAAGGTTTTGATTGGATAGTAGGCTACCTACCAGCTGATGTGCTATGATTCTTTCCAATTTTTCCCCATGGACTTCTTTTTAAATTATAATAATTTGAGTATTCTTATATATTATTGCAATATGATTAGAATTCAGGTCATACTTTACTTAATTTAATATATTTTTGTGGTTTGGGGTTACGTATTAAAAGAGACATTTAGAGATGGAGTATACATAGATTTTGAACATGTAGTAAGTTGCTATCACATCACTTTCATCGTCACACAATATTGACATTTGACTTAATTGAACAAAATTATGTTGCAAACTGTTTGAACTGAACAAGGCATAAGGGTTATTACTTTGACAATTAAGTTTGCATAAAATGGAGTTGTTGCTCATTGGTCTTTGAATCTGTCTAACTTGACTTTCGAATTCATGCTAGTCAGTCTATGAGTTGGCATATTAATGTCAATCGAGATATAGGAAGATTTTGGGCTTGTTTGAGCCCCATTAAAAGGCTAAGAATGTATTTTAGAATATTAGATTGATGGAGAATGTGTGGTTAAAAAATAAGGAAAAGATTTGAGTTTGCTTGTAATATTATTTTATTGAATTATGTGTGGTTGAAGAGAAGAGAGAGAAAAATGCATTTTGAAAATAATATGAATCAAACAAGGGCAAAACTTTAATACATAAGCGTGTCCCCCTTTAATAATTTAAGCTTTTAGACGAAGTGGTTCAATATGTTATAGGAGTTGACAAAGATTGTTATTTTAAGTCTTAAGACTCTCTTAGCCAACAATTATTTTTGAAAAATGTACATGCATAAGATTTTAAATGTAAATGTTTTGATTCCGAATTAAATTTGCCTCTGTTGTATATCATGTCAAGAACTTATGTTTAAGCTTAACTCTTTTTTTTGGTCACCCGTTTGTCGATAGATGGACAAAGCTACATTACTTGCGGAAGTTATCAGCCAAGTGAAACAGTTGAAGAAAACTGCAAAACAAGCCAGTGAAGATTTACACATTCCAACAGATTCCGATGAAGTGAAAGTTGAACAACTTGATGACGATGCAGTAGATGGATCTTTTTCCTTCAGGGCTTCTATTTGTTGTTATTACAGGCCTGATCTGCTGTCTGATACAAGGCAGTGTCTCAATGTGCTTCCGGTAGATTTGGCAAATGTCGAGATCTCCACTCTGGAAGGTCGGGTGAAGATTGTGTTCTTATTGACTGGTAGAAGAGACAACATGAATAACAGTGCTGATGCTCGGGAACTTATAGTGAGTTCGATTCACGGGGCTTTGAGTTGTGTCGTGGATAAGTCGTCCGAGTCAGAAGAATTATCTCAACTTACGCTTCCGCACAAGAGGCAAAGGGTTAGCTATCTCGACTATCCTTAGTGATTTGTACGTCTTTAAGTCGGTGTGAAGTGATGAAATGCTGCTACATGGGATGCATGGAAATTGAATATTGATATTCAAAAAAAAATAAAAATTTGTGGGGGAAGTTTTGAATCGAATTTCGTAGCTCCAAGTTTCATGTAAGCTGAAACGTGGGATGAACGTTTTGGTGCTATTTTAATGTATTGTGTTGTATATATTGTGTAATCGGTTCATACTTGTGACACTGGAATAATATTTGAAATAAAAAATAGAGGTTGACTATGAACTTCTATAGCATGTTTGTTAAATTGGGCTTATAAGTATTGGACTACATATCAAATGTGCCTTTATGCATCCAATTAGCAGTCTCGACTTCTATTGAGTGATATTTTGTTTGACCAAAGTCAATTCAGGTCGCGATAGAGAACATAAAACAATAAAAAGGAGGTTCCGATCTCATCGACTGGTTTCGAGTACAAGGACTTGTACTCATGATCTTGTCTAGAAAGGAATTGCAGCAGATTAAATAAGTCATATTTATTTGGTTCTCATCCAAGCACCAGTGGTCTAGTGGTAGAATAGTACCCTGCCACGGTACAGACCCGGGTTCGATTCCCGGCTGGTGCATCTGTATCACACTTTCTTACTTGGTATCTTTTATGATAACGTTTTGCATCATTTTTAGACCCAAGTCCACTTCTCTTGGATGAACCCTAGGTTAATTTTTTCGTTTAAAGGAAAACCTTTGGTTAAATTAATTCGATTATACCAATTATTTTTTGAGATTCATCTAGATTCTTTTATTTGTTTCAGCCAAAAATAAAAATTAAAAAAATGTATATCTAATAATCGTAAATAACAAAAGCAATTATAGATTTTCAATACACAATATAGATTTTGGTAGACCTGATTGAAAGATGGACAATTCTCGAGTTGCAGGAAGATAATTCTCATCCCGAAAAAACATAATAGCCAATATTTAAACAACCTAAATGCAAAAACCAAGTCACTTTTTTAAGTCGATATCACAACTTGTACCTATCATTTTCAATAGTTCATGAATATAAATCTTAAAATCAATAATCCCTTGATACAGCAATTTCTAGTGGATCTCCACTGTCAAATTGTTATCCAGAAAATAGCCCATTCTGAATATGACTTGTTTGATCCAAAAAGATTGCTTGCTTTAGATTCCCCCACACAAACGACCTGCATGGGTTGACTCTCCATTGTCCACTAACGTACCAATCCACATGATTTCATTATATACTACACCAATTATTACATTTTAAATATCGTCTCTATTAAAAACGTCAAAAATGGAAAAGTTTAACTGTACATTACATCTTTTAGACACCCCTATCACATGAGGACAAATCAACTTTTCATTACATGTTTAACAGTAGTAGGTTTTTCTTTTTCTTTTTCTTTAAAAAAAAATAATTGCAAAGTAAGTGTGTTTTAGTAGCAAAAATTAGGCCTGAGAAAACTCGGAGAAGATCAAAAAGTTTGCCTAATCATAACTGAAAGTAAATAAATAATTATTTTCGATAGTAAAGCATGAGATAATTTCGAAAAATAGGTATGAATTATGTTATGCCTCGCATGACAAGGATCCAATGATTCGACGTGACAAACGAACATGGGCAAGCTTTCCACATCACTTTGTCCAAGAGGCAGTTTGGCCAAATTCTGTAAAGAGTTCAAACCCATATGGGATATCAAACCCATTTAGCTGAGGTAAGGTCATGTGAAAGAGTCGAATCCTCATTACGGGAGAGGTTGCAAAAGGGATTCGGCAGGAGATTTTTCACGCAAATCTTGCTATGTAATTGATGTGACAATTCACTACTGTCATCGTCATATCTAACCAATCAGATCAAGTCTAAGTCTCATGTCAAATTTATGAGCAAAAAAAATGATATTAGCATTCAATACTTATGATTGATTGACAACTTCGACAAAATGCCTCAGCCGCATGGATGAAGCCACTTACACTTTCACTCTACTGCTAGTATTCATCATATTCTACTATAAAAGCTTACACGACGGGTCATTCCAAAAATATGCAAGTTTAGAATCTCAAGCTATAACTTTGTTATCTCACTATTCTATCTATCCATAGTTGACCCCATTTTACATTGAATGTTCGCCTCTAAAGTCCTCTCACACTTACATATTTATTACTTCAACTAACCCAACAATTAGAGTGCAGTGGCCAACTTTATCACCACTGGAGGTAGTTAAGTGTGATCAACGGTTTGTCCAAATGTGCAGCAATCATGTTGGAGTAAACGTGAGAAGCCTAGAGATCCGTTGATCACGTTTGATGGACAAAATTCGAAGTCATCAAGCTCCTTAATCATCCAAAAGTTGGAGTTATTGAACAAAGAAAATTTTATTTACATTTTTTATACAAATTTTTCAGGGATCAGCTCACGGGCAAAATTAAGAGCTTTTGGGAAGCAAAAAGTAGGACCCGTCAGTCATGTTTGGCTACAACTTAATAATCACAAGTATGACGTAAGTAATTAAGCAAGCTTTGAAATTTAAAAAAAAAAACATATTTATTAGTAAAACTAAAAATAGGTATATTATTGTTTTAAAAAAAAGTAAAGTATGAGTTCCTTTTGAGGAAAAAAAAAAAAAAAAGGAACATTTTTTTACTTAAAAGTAAGAAAAATAGTTGATTTAAGTATATTTGCTGATATTTTTATGTTTAAAAGCTGGTGGTTTAAATTGCCAAAAGGGCAAAGACCAAGAAGAGACACACACCGACACACGAGAGCTTCTTCGGATGACATGATAACATGAAAGACCGTAGGAAGATCAAAACCTTTTCTATTTTGGTAATTTTGACAATAGTTTATTTTTTCCAATTAAACATTAATAAAATGGAAGTATATATAAATAATGGATGAATTTCCAATGAAATTATAGACGTGGGACCCACTCCAGAATGTGAGATCAATGAACCAATAGATCACTATCACAGGAATTTTTCAAAGGTGAGCTGTGGTATGGAATCGTAGGGACAAGAAGACAAGGACCATTACAGAAACCCATTCCTTAATCATTCCAATTTGCTTCTTAATCCAAATTCAATGAAACCATAAATTGCATGAATTGACGTTAAAATCTGCTAACCAATTTTGAAAGGAAAATCCTCAAACTTTGAGGAAGATTACCAATATTTGAATTTACTAATTCTATAGATTCGTTATAGATGAAATGAATCAATTATACATTAAATGTGTTTACGTCCAAACTTGATTGGACCGACGACGCTTACAATTCCAACTTCAAATGCCATTCTCATTAAAATAGTAGTCTAATTCTTTTTTTGTAAATTAATATTTTTCATAGGTAAACTAAGTGAGAGATTACTCTAACATGTGAGAAGTTGGTCTTCACTTGTTGGAAATAGCGTGCATGACATGGTTACATTTTAAGAGCCAAATATGCTCTAGGTATCTCCGTTTCACACTATCATAGAAAGTAGAAACACGCCCCCAAGGTACATCTCCAAGTGATAAAAGAAGAGGGTGAAGAAATCCAACTTTACTTGAGGCTGTCGCGTCAAGGGTTTGAATCCTGAAATATAAATTTGGCTCTTGGGTAAGTACAAGTGTACAAGCAGCCTTCCACCTTGTACCCTTGGAAGCATAACCTACGATTTACCTCCCTCACGATACTCTAGGACAGGCGCGATGGGGAACCCTTAAGGTTGGGGTTCAACTTTTTTTAGAAAGTAGAAACACACAAAAAAATGAAAAAAATAAATAAAAATCCAGATGACAAGAATAATTTTTTAAGTTCCAATAAAGCGAATGAGGTGTCACTTTTTGTCTAATAAATCCAAGATGTCCCAACTCATGTTGGACAAATAAAAATTGATATATCTCTGTACCGACGGTCCAAGCGAACCATGTGAACCAAGAATATAAATGGTACACAGCTTTTTCTTCATTACTTTTGTTTGTTATTACTTTCACCTGTGTCCCCCTCTCTCATGTAACGAAACTCAATAATGAAGAAAAACTTTTTGTATCAAACCTTATCATTTTTTCTCCTTCAGTATCTGTTATTTGCATCTGCAGCACTACTGCCGGATGCCACGACACCGTCGGTGCATAATGTTAGTAGGGATAGAGAACTCTTAAGTGGGTGCAATATGTTTCAAGGCAAATGGGTTATTGATACTTCATATCCTCTTTATCAATCTTCAAGTTGTCCTTTTCTTGAACCTGAGTTTGATTGCCAAAAGTATGGCCGCCCTGATAAACAGTATCTTAAGTATTCATGGAAACCAGACTCTTGTGACTTGCCCAGGTACAGATTTTAGATTCTTTTTCTTCTTTAGTATTGTCTAGTCGCCCACTACTAAACTAAACGTGTTTTGTTCTTTTGCAGATTTGATGGGATGGAGTTTCTGAGAAGATGGAGGGGGAAGAAGATTATGTTTGTAGGTGACTCACTGAGTTTGAATCAGTGGGAATCTCTGGCTTGTATGATACATGCTTCTGTACCAAATTCCAAGACCAGCTTCGTCAAGAAGGATTCACTTTCTGCTGTAACATTTCAGGTTAGAAATTTTTTTTCTCTTTCTATTTGCATATTTTAATAGAAACAAATTATAGACACTTTTTTGCTGGATTTCCTATTTGCCACCTTTTGTTGCTTCCAATCATAGCAAAAATTCAAAGGGTTGCAAGCATAAATAACTTTAAATCAAAGCGATTCATTATTTTTTTTTTAATTTTTTTTTTATCATTATTTTTTTAAGTTGTTGGTTTGGTACCATGTACATAGATCCATAATCCATTCTAAGATGGTTTCGGTTTGGATTGGCGATTTTTGTTTACTCTTCTAATTTAAAGTTGTCCATACCGAGTGGTCAATCTTGACACCTTGTTACTTTTTACATTTTGATTATTATTTTTATGTTTAATAGACGTGAGACTTTTACCTTTAGTAGGTTTGTACAAAACGATGGCTTGTTTGAAAATGTCAATTTTAGAACTCAAGACTTATTCGAGCTCTAGATTGATCGACTTACTATTAATATAATATAGAGTCTTATATTTTTCCATCTTTAAAAGTATAGTTACGAGTCATCATCAACCTTCTACGATGTGAAATGTGATGCAACACTTGTGGGCGACTTTCACATTAGAGGGGAAAAATTTTAAGACACTTTATTTTATTTTATTATTTTTTCTTTTTTCTTGCTTTAAGTCAATGAAAATCATAAGTAGTTTTAGCTTCCAGATTGACGGTTGTTGTTATGTATGAACTCAGATTTACAAATTATATAAGTAAGCCCCAATTTGATTCCACTAAAAAGTTAGATTAAAATTTAAATGAAAGTTAATAATTAATTTTAATTACACATTTCAAAGAATTCACAACTTTTCAATCACTCATTCCACCATCTTTCATCAAAAATATATTAAAAACCTAATTTTTATCTAAACCAAACACGGACTAAGTATACTTATTTTACTGAAATAAGAAATAATATACTCAAAATATATAGATGAAACAACCGAAAATTGAATAGTGTAAGAAAAAGACTACCATTTTCATCGATGATAGAAATATGTTGACCAATTATAACCACGAAATTATATTGCCTTGCATTTTCTTGATGTACATGCGTGTGTACGTGAGAGAGATGTTGAACTTGGGGACAAACATAACTGCATTGGACAGGGTTCATGATTCTGAATAGTAATGGGATAATTACGTGTGTCTAGAGAATAAGAGAGACAACACGCACTAGATATGAACATTTCAATCGAAATCAAACATTTTTGAATTGGAATCGAAGATTGTAGTCCGATTTCTAAAAAATATTTAAATTGTTTTCATATTTAAAAGTATTTTTTCTTGCTTTTGTAGAAATAATTATTCGAAAATTAAATTATTTCCAAAATTTGTGATTAAAAAATACGAAAAAATTATGGTGAAATGTGAAAATAACTTTTTTGAAGAATTTATGGTTAAAAATGAGGATGGAAAAAGTAATTTTCAAATATCACTTTCGAACAAGGGCTTAATAAGTGAACCGAGAATTCAAATCGTAAACGTTTGAAAAATAAAAATTATAAATCATTTTTGAACGATTAAATTTTATTTTCAACAACACATTCTAATAGACACAAAAGTACCATCTATTTATAAATAAAACTATTTTAAAATTATTTCCTTCAAGTAAAAATATGAATTTTCTAAGATATTATTAAAGCATCTATTGGTCAAAATATTAGCTGCTTTCTAATTGGAGTCGTTGTATAAAATGGTAATTTTATTACTAAAATATTAAAAAGGTTATATATTAAATAAAATTAAATTAAAAAGTCAGTTTGATATAATTATCCTCTAGAAACATCATTATGGGGTTTATATTCTTATTCTATGTTGTTAAGTAAAGAGTGCACCAATAAAACAGTGATTAAAATATAAAAAGTAGAATCTAACCGTTCTTTAGCTTTTCCTAACGCATCAATTATCAAGTCAGAAATGCTAGTCAAACAAGGACTTTAGATAGGGTATTAAACGGAGATTCACCTCAGCCCTTGATTAGAAGGGGAATCCCTTCTAATCAAGGGATGAGGTGAATCCCTATCTAAAGTCCATATTTCATAAACATCTCTCTTATCAAGTTTATATTTGATTCGTAATATGTAACAATGTCGCGTAAAGAATAAGATTTTATATTTCCTCAATTCTTGAAATCAAGGGCTGAGGTGAATTCCTATCTAAAGTCCCTGTTTCATAAACATCTCTCTTATCAAGTTTATATTTGATTCGTAATATGTAACAATATCGTGTAAAGAATAAGATTTTATATTTCCTCAATCTTGATTCAAGAAATACACTTTTTATTTTTTGTTGACAGGATTCAAGCAATATTTAATTTTCAAAATCTTTTCTTGATTTGAATTTGGAAAAATAGGACAATAAACAAACTTATAATTTGCAAATAAATATAAACTCAATTGTGGTTGCAGGACTATGGAGTTTCCATTCTTCTTTATCGTACTCCGTACTTGGTAGATATACAGAGAGAAAATATCGGGCGAGTGCTGAAACTGGACTCCATTCAACAAGGAAATGCATGGAAAGGAATGGATATGCTTATATTCAATACATGGCATTGGTGGACTCATAAAGGAAAATCGCAACCGTACGCAACCCTAAATTCCAAATCTTGTTCTTCTGTTCTTGTAAATCGGAGAAAGTAATAATGTAGAATGAAAGGAAAAGAGAATGTCTTGATTATCTTGTCTTTGCAGATGGGATTATGTACAAGATGGCTCTACTATATCCAAAGATATGGACCGTTTACTGGCATTTTACAAAGGTTTGACGACATGGGCTCGATGGGTTGATCTCAATGTTGATCCAACAAAAACGAAAGTGTTCTTCCAGGGAATCTCTCCCACTCACTATCAGTAAGTCATTTATCATCATCCATTTTATCTCTTCCGAATGAAGCAAGATCAATAAGATGCCAATCACTTTTTTTCATTTTTAACCAAGAATTCGAGGTCATCTTAGTTATATGATTTGGGATGCATCGATTTTTCAACAGTTTCATTCATGAGAACTCGTTACCCTCGTAACCCATAATGAATATATACTTTGATGGCTTCTAACTGTAACAGAAACTTTAATTCGCATTAGGATGATGAGTGGTTGATTCTATTTGAAACAGGGGAAGGGATTGGAGGTCGGGATCAAAGAACTGCTACGGTGAACAACAACCACTATCAGGATCGATATATCCAGGAGGGACACCCCCAGAAGTTTCTATTGTTAACAAAGTACTGAGCAGAATAAAAAAACCTGTATATCTTCTAGATATCACCACCTTGTCCCAATTAAGGAAAGATGCTCACCCATCGGCTTATAGCGGTGAACATTCGGGTATTGATTGTAGCCATTGGTGCTTACCTGGATTGCCTGATACTTGGAATCAGCTTCTATATGCTGCACTTGTCATGTGATGATTCAAAAGAAGAGAGAATTTTTACTTATATTTGCTTTTGATTTTCTTCAACAGATTTGTTGTACATTTGTGGAGGCATTGGAAAGTATGGTTAGTAGTTGTGATTTATGAATGGAGAATAAGACAGGAAATGTAGAATATGGGCTGTAATAAGAGTCTACTTGAAAGAAAGGCTTTTGTAGGTAACTACTAAATCGTCTCTAAGACCAAAAGGGATACCGTGCAACAAGTAGTCTTTTTTGTTGGACACATTTCCTCACGTCTCTTGTCTACTTGCAGTCATGATGATTGCAATTATTCGGAAGAAAACAATAAATAGAGATTACACAAGAATGCAAAAGCAAATTGATTGTCGAAGCAATCAGAAACATCTAATTGCTCATTTATCCATTAAAGTTTTCTGGGATTTAGAATAAAAAAACTTGTGTGAATCCATAGTTAAAAGGGAATCTTTAATATATATTGAAGACTAAATGCCTGCCATGATATTCACAAATTGTTCATGTTATATATTGTGAAATTCTGAAGCTGAGTTTGCTACAGATTTAGCAAAAGCTGTAGAAGACCTGCAAACAAATTTCTGTTGCTGCTGATTTTGGCATTGTACATTCCATGATCTAGCTTTGTCCCTCAGCTCCTGAAATGCCCTCATTGTTTCCACATCAAACCCACTCGCAAACTGTAAAAACATGACGTACAAGTAAAATAAGCTGTGAAAACTCGGCAAAATCTTCACATTGGGCTACATGGAGACCAAAAATCTTGCATGACCAAAGAGGTAAAAAAATTCTGCTAGTCGCTCAAGTTATAATGAAGTTTTACAATGATCTCTGAAGATAACTTTTTATTTTAGTTTGGTCCCTACTTTTTCTACGTCATATTTCTGCTTTGATGTTCTATATTCCATTTGAGAAATTAACGGATTTTAACCAAAAGACCAATTCGAAACAAAAGGCAAACTTCAGCAATTACTTTTAAACAAGCTTGATGGCAAACATGATATTTAGCTAACTAATAGCATGTTTAACCAGATAAAGAAGCATCATAAATTTTGTCATTTTTTAGTACCTGATGGACTCGGTATGCAAATGTAACACCTTGGACGATAAGGTCTTCTTCTTCGGGGCCACCTCCAACCATTTCGAGCTCTGCAGAGACTCTCTTCATGTGCTTCGTTGCCAGCTTCACAGCTGCCAGCTTGATCTGCAAAATTTCGTACGCATATTGCAGTAAAGTCCATTTGGTTATTTCCCAATCAGAATGGCATATGCACAGTTTCAATTCACGAGGGTGTCAAGAATGAGCCCATTTTTATTACAGATGCACAAATTCAATGTCACTTTCACACAGGGACATAGCCATTTTGCCTTCACAATCATATGCAAACAAGAAAAATAACTTCATGATAAAAATCAAGCCTTTGAATCTAATCCATATCCAACTTATGATTGTACACAAATGAATTTCAGAACAAACAAAAAAACTCACCTGACTTTGACATCCCTTGTCTAGCATCCAGTCAATTGGAACACGTAATGCTTTGTATCTTTCTGCAGCTGATTCTCTCATCCTTGACAAATTAAAAACTCCTTGATCCAATCTGTCGCCAACAACGCAGAAGTTAAATTAATTTATCAATTTGTCGACAATGTACGTAATAAAATTAGGAAATTTTCATACTTCTCAAACAATGCCTGCATCTTCTTGAGAGCAATATCACAAGGCTGTCTAGGATCATCACGAAATGACAAGGCTTCAGACACGAGCTTCTTTAAGTCGCAATATGCAAATGCAGCTTCTCTTAATGCATCTGCCCTCTTCTCAGGCCAATCAAAATGTTTTAACACTGCCCTTTCATCAACCTATTCCCATAAGATTTATTAGACGGTTAACTAGTTAACAACAACGAACTATGCTCCATTTCTGAGCATTTCCGAGTCTAATCCTTTAAGAAAACTAAACAATATAAAAAGCTGTACCAAGTGGGAGAGCTCATCATCCAGCCATTTAACGAAAGGAACAACATCCTCAATGTCTGTGAATGCAGCACCTGCAACTTCTTTAATCAAGAATCTAATGAAATCTCCCTGAGTTTCTATATCACTCTTAATCTGCATTTAAAATAATTAAAATTGATAATCAGATGCGATTTTGATTTCGAATCTAACCAACCACTGTCTTCTTATCCTGTAAGAACCTCAGCGAAATTCCAAGAAAAACAGCAGCAAATGTACAATAAAGGACGTTAGGACGAGTCAATTTCAGTGACAGAAAGGCATTGTTCGAGTGGCAAAAGCGGTTAAATAAAGATATAACCATGTCCATAAGAGGTAATTCCCAACTTACCGCTAGTAAATACGCAGAACGGTTCTCAATCTCCCCTATCATGTCTTTGGTTGTAGTTCCTGCCGCCTGAGCATCGGCCGCGCCACAGCCGGAGTCACGTCGCGAATTCAAATCCCTCCGCATTAATGATTGGTAAAACTCTACTACCTCAGGCACCTTCCTAACCTTTGCAGGAACTGGTGTCAGTCCTTTCGGTGGAGGTGGAGGAGGTGGTGGCGCTCCCTTGGAGTTGGACCTAGGTAGAGACGGGGGCGCAGTTTCTTTTACTTGCGGAGGAGGTGGTGGAGCAGTCACTTTTGCTTGCGGAGGAGGAGGTGAGGATGGCGGAGGAGGTGGAGCAATCAATTTTACTTGCGGCGGAGGAGGAGGTGGCGGGGGAGGAGGAATGTTTGAAATTTCTGCCAATACCCTCTCGGCAGAATTGGATAAAGAACCATACGAAGGGGAAGACAGAGAAGATGATAATGTAGATGACGGAAATGATGATAAAAGCGATGCCGTTGGCTTTGGAGGAGGCTTAGGAACGCGTGGAGCATGGGATTTCATCCCCTCAACGATTTCTTCATAATTACACAGGGAGTGTCGAGGCTTTTCAATTGTCACCACTCCTATTGAATCTTCTTTCTTTTCCTCAATTTCAGACCTTACATTACCAGAAATACCAGTTTCAAAATTCTCTACAGTGGAATTCTGGGTGGCACATTTTCTTAAAGTTTTCGTTACAGTGCTAGATTTATAATTGTTGGTAATATCTGTAAGTCTCGGCGTAGAAGATGACGATGATGACTCTTCCTCTCGTTGTCTCTCTTCAAAGGATTTCTTGATATCATATACTTCGACCTCCGTTGCCTTTATTTTTTCCTCATACCTCTGGTTTTGTTTCGACAATTCTGTGTGTAAAATCTCAACCTCTTGTCTGAGTGCATCATTTTCTGCTTCTAAACATAGAATCTTTTTCTTGAAGCGTTCAATTTCAGAATCCTTGATCGAAATCTCATTTTCAAGAACTGGGACAATGGCCGCGGATGCTCTGAGAAGCTTATGTTCCAAGAGTTCGGTTTTCAAGAGGGACTCTCGTTCCCGTAACTCTTCGACAAGGCGAAGGAGTTCAGTGACGTCCGGCGGACGGGGCTGGACTTGAGGAGAGGAGCGAGGGAAGTAAACGCCAAAGGAGCGGGCAAACCTGGAGCTTGATCCCTTCTGTGGTTGTTGCTGCTGCTTTGCTGAACTTGGTGTACATAACAACAGCGGTTTAGGAGATGAGTCTGGTTTTTGATTTGGGTTCGCCGGCGATCTTTGAAATCCCATTGCAGCTTTTACTTTTCCAGCAACCATTGTTGCACCCTGAAGATAGAATCACCTCTCTAATATATCTCAAAGACCTCAAATGGCTTCACTGTCGGACTCTGAGAGTCTGAGAATTCACTGTCACCAATATCGAGGAACGGTCTACCTTTCTAGGATCCGAAATTGACAAAAACAGTATTGTTTTATATTAAAATTTGAACTCTGCCACGCGCTCGATTTAATTAATAGTTGTAGGGAAAAAAAAAAAAAAAAGTTGAACCCAGGAATTTTTTATTTTTTTTATTTTTAGAAAAGGGCAAAAGTTCCTCTTATACACAAAAGATCCGCAGGAATTTTGAAGTACTACGACCTTACAATGGACATGGGAGGGACACGAGTCTTCTTATATATACGAGTGATTTGCAAATTTAATTAATAATTGTAGAAAATAGCGAAAGCTTGCATATATAAACATATGATTCGCGGGAATTTCAAATTGCTACTATAAATGAACTTGTGAGAATTTTGAAGTGTGTATTTATTGATCAATGTTAGTTAAATCGGATCAGACATTGAGAATCGATCAATTATAAGTCATAACTCGTTGTTTAAAACGCATTAAAGTCATCTAAAATATTAATACACGACCGTTTGACTAAATAGTTTGTTGTATTTATTTAATTAATAACTCGTTAATATATTAAAGTCATCTAAAATACTTATACAAGACCGTTTGATTAAATAGTTTGTTTTATTTATTTATTTATTTGGCTATCGGCTATGTCCTTAAATTTGTTGTGGACGAAGTACAAGTGAGTTTTGAATCACGCACCGTTTCTGAAGGTGGGATTTGTGATTCTTTATTGGAGAAGCAGTAAATATGTTTTAACAAATCCGGATAGAAATAGGAAATGTCCGAAGGCATATTTGTAACGGTCGAGTTTTCAACTCAGGAGGGTTTTAACTTTTGGAGAGTTCCGTTGAAGTTCAAATTATGAGTAATTAAATGAGCAGATAAGATCATTTTAATTAAAATGCATCTTTATTTTAGATAAGTCTAAATTGAATCCAACTACTATGTTAAATAACATTAATGATTCATTAATCACCTACCAAACATGAGTCCAATTGAATTCAAATTAACTTCAAAAATCCAAGTAAATATTTGAACTTCAATTAAAAGTTAAACCCACAAAATCATTTATATTTCCAGTGGGATAATCTCCACATGATTTGGTAGGTGATGCAGAGTGAAATAAGAAGAGTAATTAAATGTGTAGATAAAACCATTTTAATTGAAAATAAAATAATGATATTCAATTTCATTAGTGCGTTGTCTATTAAATATCTTTAAATGATTGAACATTTTAAATGAAGATATATGAATCATATTTAAAATTTTTCAATCAATTAATTGACATCTAGAGCTAAATAGCATTATTATAAGAATATGTTATTTGTCCATGTTGGAAATCATCTTTATACGATGTCAAGGAGATGAGAGAAGAAATGATAAAATCCATTAAATGTGTAAATATATGACCCGTTGATAGGTCTTATCATTCAATATCATATAAGAGCATTTTTAAAAGGCTCTCCATTTATAAAGAGCATCTTATACATAATAAAGAGTATCTTTAAATTTAGAAGTAATTTTTTCATATACTCTAACAAGCTCTCTACTTTAATTCTTTATTTTTTTTTCAATAATTATTTAATAATTTCTTCGCATATTTTATTTAAGTATAATTTTTTATATATTAAGGACCGATTAATTCAAATGTAATTTGAAAATTTTAAATTGTAAAGCATTGAAATTTGTAATGAATTAAATGTAATCATTGTACATTAAGAATAGAGAGTGAATTTGACTCTCTAAATTTGAAGAGCCAAACACTCTTTCTTTTAAAAAATGAAAGTAGAGAGTCTTTTGGAATTCATTTTTAAATATTAACTCTCTAAAGTAAAGAGTATTTTGTATTTAAAGAGTTTCTTGAATATGCTCTAATGTCAGATGACCCCCCAATAAAGATAAATAACATTATTCTTTAATTAATTGAACAAGTCTAGGTTGACCTAGGCGTATAAGCGGTCCGATTTTATCGATTTTTGACAAATTTTCAAGTCAAACCGTTTAAATCGGTTTGAGAAAAATTCAAACCTAAATCAAACCATTTTGAATGGTTTGAAAAAATTTTAAACCTAAACCTAACGGTTTGGTCCGATTTTAAACCGTCGATTTCGTCGTATATTTTTTTGTTTGTCTATTTTTACGACATTAAAATTTTTGAAAAAAAAATGAAAATTTGGACCATTATCCCACAAGTCCAATCGCATTTGTTGACCTGTTGTTTCGTGCGTGAGACCCACCCTCCTCTCTAATGATCAATTTTCTCATTATGATAACATGAAATATATGACTTGAACATGGGCTAAATATATTTACTATAAATTTAAATATCTACTAAATCAAAGTGAAATCACAATACACTAAAACATGTTTTTTTTTTCATTTTTTTCACCTTTTTAGGCTAATGACGATACAATAACGTTACAATAAAAGTCT
>NC_036249.1:2206206-2256488 GCF_002742605.1 Olea europaea var. sylvestris | reverse complement strand
AGAAGAAATGATAAAATCCATTAAATGTGTAAATATATGACCCGTTGATAGGTCTTATCATTCAATATCATATAAGAGCATTTTTAAAAGGCTCTCCATTTATAAAGAGCATCTTATACATAATAAAGAGTATCTTTAAATTTAGAAGTAATTTTTTCATATACTCTAACAAGCTCTCTACTTTAATTCTTTATTTTTTTTTCAATAATTATTTAATAATTTCTTCGCATATTTTATTTAAGTATAATTTTTTATATATTAAGGACCGATTAATTCAAATGTAATTTGAAAATTTTAAATTGTAAAGCATTGAAATTTGTAATGAATTAAATGTAATCATTGTACATTAAGAATAGAGAGTGAATTTGACTCTCTAAATTTGAAGAGCCAAACACTCTTTCTTTTAAAAAATGAAAGTAGAGAGTCTTTTGGAATTCATTTTTAAATATTAACTCTCTAAAATAAAGAGTATTTTGTATTTAAAGAGTTTCTTGAATATGCTCTAATGTCAGATGACCCCCCAATAAAGATAAATAACATTATTCTTTAATTAATTGAACAAGTCTAGGTTGACCTAGGCGTATAAGCGGTCCGATTTTATCGATTTTTGACAAATTTTCAAGTCAAACCGTTTAAATCGGTTTGAGAAAAATTCAAACCTAAATCAAACCATTTTGAATGGTTTGAAAAAATTTTAAACCTAAACCTAACGGTTTGGTCCGATTTTAAACCGTCGATTTCGTCGTATATTTTTTTGTTTGTCTATTTTTACGACATTAAAATTTTTGAAAAAAAAATGAAAATTTGGACCATTATCCCACAAGTCCAATCGCATTTGTTGACCTGTTGTTTCGTGCGTGAGACCCACCCTCCTCTCTAATGATCAATTTTCTCATTATGATAACATGACATTTATGACTTGAACATGTGCTAAATATATTTACTATAAATTTAAATATCTACTAAATCAAAGTGAAATCACAATAAACTAAAACATGGTTTTTTTTTTTTTTCATTTTTGTTCACCTTCATAGTTTAATAACATTATGGTAACGGTACAATACAAGTCTACTAAACGAGATATAAAGCCCAAAAAACATAATGATATTCAATAAGATCTCGTGATCATCATATCTGAAAAAAAGGTTATTGGTTAGACGAAGAGAATAATCAACCACAATAATAAAGCAGTTGTTTATAATATGTAAACATAACAATTACACAAGCTTACATTAGTATGTTGTTACGAAACGCATTTAATTTTAGATTCTTACCTCAATTTGCTCAAAAATATTATTGATTTGAAACTTTATTCGTAACAAATATTATCTTCAAAGACCTAGGATCTTTTTGTCTCCGATTTGGTATAATGGACTACAATTCCACTTTGAAGAGGCATAAAAAAATTGAAGAAGAAGAGTGTGTGGTGCTGGTGGCTCAAGACTGTGTCGGGTGTCAGCTGGAGTTTATATGAATTTTGAAGGGGAAAATGATTTTTGATAGATTATGTTTGTTTTGAGGTTATTATATATAAATTAGGATTATTAGGTAATAATAATATATATGTATTAGAAAATTAGAAATTGAGAAATTACTCACAATGACAAAACTATTGAATTTTACATATTTAGATGAATTTTCAAAAAAATTCATTTTTTCATTTTTATAAAATTTTTACCGATTCGATTTGGTTTTAAACTGCAATTGAAATTCTCAAACCTAAACCAAACCATTTTGACCGGTTTGGTTTGGTTCAAAACCATTTCATTGACCGGGTTCACGTGGCACCAAACCGACGGTTTCTAAAATACGATTTCAATTCGATTTTTCGATTTTTGTTTACAGCCCCGTTGACCCCCATTATCACCTAGACTGGTGATAAACATTACTGATGCTAATGACATTATTCTTAATTTATAATTACTCCTAGTCAAATCTAATTTTTCACACATTTTTGGGATTCACAAATACTACAGATTCATAAATACTACACGTTTAATCACCATTCATTTTTATCTGTTTATAATTTAAACCAACTATAAACACCGTCCAAACAATTGTTAATAGAGGGGGCACTGTCAATTTATCTTACGAAAATGAAATTGTACTCTACGTTGAATAAACTTATTATTTATTGAAAGTGCTTATATCAATCTATGTGGTAATGAAGTTTGGTTAAGATAAAAAAATATATATAAATAAAATATGACAGATCACCGATTGTAGATTGTTGGCTCAATTATCACATAAAGGGTAAACGTCTACTTTATTTCGAGAAAACACACGAAGAATAGCACTATAGAATCTTATCTCAAATTATCGGCAAAAAAATTCTAATTTAGTTGTTTACGAGGAATAAAAAGTAGAATAACGCTACATGTATATAATTATTCATAAATTAGTGTACAAATTGATGACATGTCATTATATTAAAGTTTAACTTCTTTCTCTTCTTCCATTTTTTTTAAGCTTTATCTTGACGTCAATCTGTGAATAATTATGTACAAATAACATTATTCTAAAAGATATTAGAGAAAATTGAGGCACTCCCAAAAGTTATTGAGTACTACGTAGACACTACTTCCATTTTAAAATTTATGGAGGTTTCATTTTTATTATTATATTCACCATGTCACCAAAAGTAAATGGGTAAATCCATTCACGGTAACCATACTATGTTGTTAATTAGTAAACGTACTTCAATTTTGTTCAATCAAATAACTACACTTAAATGCAATATCAATCGGGTAACTCCGTTCAATTTCTTCACTTGCGCTAATGAAAATTAATCGTGTGACAGTCGATAATGATGACTGCCATTTACTTTGCTAAAGATATTCTTATTTCATATTTGCATCTAAGACTTATGTGTGATGGCCATTGTTTATTAATATCACATAATCAATTTCTATGACATTGGTTAGAGTTAGCTCAATTAAATCAAACTAAATTATAATAAGTCGATTCAATCAAATTAAAACATAATTATTCGATTGGAATCAAATTATAGTATAGTTACACCATTGACAAAATTGAAGTACAATTACTCACTTAAATTAAAGTGAAAGTATAATTAACACCAAGTGAATTTATCAAAAAGTAAATATACATACTTCTGATTTTACCATCTACTTAATATTATGTTGAAATTCTTATTTCATTATATTTAAGATATATTTTTCTTTCTATCTTCATATACTTTTGAGTTACATGAGATCATTAGTTTTAAGGGATAATTGTGGCAGAGGTCCCAAATTTTTAAAATATTAACAGATTTTTTTCAAACCTTTAATTTGTTGCAACCATCACTCCAAATATTTCGAAACGTTGCAGTGAAAATCTTTTTGGATAGTTTCCATTTATTTTTCCATCAGTTGACCCAAAAATTAAGTTTAATCATATATTTTATATTTTAAAAGGGACAAAAAAGTAATTATCTATTAAAATAAATTTTAGTAAAATAAAAAAAATAAAGAACAAGGTCACTGTTCATCTTCTTTCCCAAACCTATCCTCCACCAATCCCCACCTCCAACTCCAATCCTTTGTCCTCATGGTCGCTGCAATATCTTCCACTATAATAAGGCATACCAGGAGGAGGTGGTGTAGTGATATCTTTGGCCTGAGCAATCGGAAAATCTTCCTCCTTGTAACTTACTTTCCTAAAACATCGGAAGCAACTCATTTCTTCACCCCTTCCAAATCAACTCTCAATAAAATAAACACAGATTTGTCCTTTAAACAATGGAGCCCGACAATAAAACTTGCGAAAATATCTGTATTTTCCATGACTTTCAAACCTCAGAATTCTAGAAAAAAAAAAATAAATCCTTCAAATAATAGATGGCGTGAAAATCTTGCAAAAATTCTCCTGGGTTCTTACGAAATTAAGAGTTTTAAGGAAAAAATGCATCTGTAGAAAAGAGGGGGGTGGGTTGGGTCCTCCAAGAAAATGAAGAACCCTTAAGATAATGGCACAAATTTCTACTTAAAAGTTGTGGAAAAGGAATCATTTGAGAAGAAGCAAGAAGTCATGTTTATGGACGAAGCATCTTCGAGTGAAGAAATTTCTCATTTACATAGGAGAAAAATGAGGAGATTTGAATAGGGAGACAGGTTCTTTATTTTGTATTTATTTTTATTTTTTTAATTTAATTTTTAACTTATTTTAATGCAGTAAATGAAAAGTTACTATTTTACCCTTTTTTAAAAATATGGTTAAAATCAAATTTCATAGTCAACTAATAGATATTTGAATGGAAACTATCCAAAAGGCTTTTGTCGTAGTCTTTCGAAAGGTTTGAGGTGATGATTGCAACAAATTAAAAGTTTAGAAAAAGTCTGCTAATGTTTTAAAAGTTTAGAGCATTTATTGCAATTATCCCTAGTTTTAATTAAATAAAGAACTGATAATCAATTATATCAACTATACTTTATTACTATATGAAAATTCAAAATTCATTAAATATTCCATTTCACTTGATCTAGTAGAACTTTCTCAAAATTTTAAACGATTATAATCTAAAATATAATAATTTTAATTACATCATGGAAGACTCATATGTACTACCTATTTATTAAACACTTATTATTATTATTATTATTATTTTTTTAAAGTAGAAATTTTGCAACAAAAATGAAAATAGAACATAGGCTAGTTTCATTTCTGTTGTGAATATTTTAGATTTTATTTATTTATTTTTTCAAGCTAGAAATAAATTTTCACAACATATGATTATATTGCTTAGATTTCATATATCATTCAATACTAAAGAATATAATTTCATTGATGGAAAATCACCATCAAATAAGTTCAAAGCATATCACGATGAAGTAGCAACGAAATGAATATTTTCAATGACTTCAACATAAGTGTCAAAGACTCGTATATCCAAAATGATAATTATCAAAATTAGTTGTCAAGAAAAACTATTGGCATTTTGCATTATATTATTTGTTCTTTTTCTCATTTTATATATAACTTATCACTGAATTTTATTTATTTTTTAAAGACTCTAAATAGTAAATATAGAAAGATTGCATCCCAAAGATGCCAAAAATTTAAGAAAAGGAAATTCTACATAAAATGCTTCAATTTTGAGCATGCCTCTTTCTAGTGACCTCTTTCAAATTTGAAAAATTTCATGGCTGCTGATAAATCACTTTCACCTTCACTGTCCCTTTGTGCATGTGACAAATAAAACAAAGTGTGATGAAGTGGTGAAGTTGGATGATCTACCCCTTCTCATTATTGCACATTTCATTCGTTTAAATGTGCCCATCGTCTCACTCTCACCTCTGCAAACACATCCATTCACTCCTTTAGAAAGTCCTTGTGAATTATAAAGGTTTGCAATGAACACTATCAATTCATATGCGGGGTCCGCTGGTAATATATGGTAAGGGTTTGATAGTCGTCAAAAAAATGGGGGGTGGGGTCGAGGGGACCATTTTTATACAACTTCCATGAGGAGGGTTTAGTAAATTTAACTCTTTTTAGTTGCACTTCATCTGTATGACTAATTTATAATAGTCAATCAATCATATAGTGGTGAATTCCCTAGCCTTGTACACACCGTCCGTCATACAATGAGAGATCGATCATATGCCTGAGGTTGTTACCTTAATTGAAATGAGGAAACATTAAACACAATTATACGAAGCTTGCAATTGGAATGAAGTCATAAAAAGTAGTGATATTAGATCATATGAGATCACTTATATGACAAGTCGTCGTTTTTCATGAGCTGTACATCATTTACACAGTAAAAAACGTACATTATATGCCCTTCTTTGAGCCCCATTTTATCAAAAAATCATTTTTTTTTAAAAACTCATTTTCGACCGCATATTTTTCAATAAAATCATTTTACACATAACCCAATTTTTTTTTAATTTTCTTCAAAAAAAAAAAAAAAACACTTCCAAAACAATTAATGTTATTTAATTCCATTGGTGTTATAACTTCAGTCTACGAGGTACAAATGCGCCGTGTAGATTGAATTTATAGCCATAATAGGGCTAAATAGCATTATTCTTCCAAAATATATTTTCCCCTCAAAATGGGGCTCAAACAATGAGTCACATTGATTATTATCATTGTAATTATGGGTTGTAATTGTGCCTGTATAAAGACAGTTGTTTCTCACCAAATAAAAAAAGGGTTTACATTTCAAATAATGCTAAGCGTACACTCCATAGTTGACATTTTAGTGTACATTTCATTGAAATTAAAAAAGTGTTAGGCGGAAAAGGGTTTTTTTTTTTTTTTTTTTAAAAGAATTTAAACTGTCTAATTATGTGTCGCTATTTGACACATTGTAAAAAAGAATGTACATGTAATATGCTTGTTACATATTAAATCCCAGTACATGATGATCATAATGTCACTTCATCTCATTTGTTTTTATATACAATATCGAATTCCAAACATACGAAAATGGCAAAATCAATCAAATTTCAAATTGAACATGAAAACTGAAGCTATATAACAATGGTATAAGTTTGCAATTTGAGAATTGGAAGTATTGGAAAACTGTAAACCTCAAATAATGATATAATCACAAGACAAGTTACAGACGGGCAGCAATGAATCTAAAGAATGTGTTTGAAGTGTTGAAATATTGTTCAACATTCAAGAAAAATGAAATGGGATGAATAAATATGAAGAAAAAATGAAAACGATATTAGAGGCAAAAACCTTGTTATATGCAGCCGCATAGATTAATACAATGCAGTCCCATGGCCTATTGTATGAAATTCTAGGGCCTCTTTAGGTTGTTCTATGCTGTCGCATAGATTGATACTATGTAGTCGCATAGTTATACAAAATTGACCGTTGAAGGTCGGTTTTCAACCGTTGCAACTCCTAATTGTGGTGGCTTTTCAACCTATTTTGGCACCAATTCATGCAAATTGGTGGTGGCCTATATATAGGTGATGCATTTCAACTCAAAAACAAGTAAGAAATATTTGTGATTCATATTCATTCCAATATCAAATATCAAATTTTTGATTCACATTCATACTCTTTTCTTCCTTGTATTCTTAAAGTTTTGGAGGGTCGCACTTATGCTTTAGTGTTAACGACATTGAAGAAAATAATGCATAGTTCCGAACATTATTTTTTGGAACAATTGCAAAAGTATCTTCAGATTGAGGAGGAATCCAGAATGCGTGATAGGAGTGAAAATCCTTTGGAAGGAACTTCTAACGCAAATACTGTTGAAAAATTCGATCTGCCTACAAAATCTAACAAGAGGAAGCCTTCAAGGAACTTTAACAAGTGCAAGAAGAAGACTAAAGGAGGACGTTTTGTTTGTGGAAAATCTAGTCACTACTCTAAGGAGTGTAAACACCGAAAACAAAACAACTCTGAGGGTAAAGTGAATTCCATCCAAGAGGAAAAATTGTGGCTACCATAAGTGAAATAATTGCTATCAAAGGAAAAGTATCCGGATGGTGGTATGATACTTGTGCAACCATACATTTATCATATGATAAATCATTGTTTAGAACATATCATGAGATGAATGGAAGCCAAGAGATTTAAATGGGTAACGAAATGCGGTCCAAAGTAATTGACAAGGGAAATGTTGATATTATCTTCACATCCGGGAAAATCATCACTCTAACAAATGTATTGCACATTCCGGATGTAAATTGGAACTTGGTTAGTGAAAATTTCTTAGGCAAATCGGGCATTATCGAGCTCGAAAAACTTGTATTATCCCTTAATGGGAATTTTGTTGGAAAATGTTATTCTTGTGAAGAAATGGTGAAATTATGTACCGTTGACAATGAATTGAATAAAACTGATTTTGCTTATGTTGTGGATTTATTTTCATTACGGCATGCTAGATTAGGTCATGTTGGAATAAGTACCATGAAACACATGAAAAATTGTGAATTAATCTTATATGATAAAAATAATGAAAGTAAATGCAAGATATGTATAGAATCTAAAATGATCAAAATGCCTTATCATAGTGTGACAAAGACTTCTAAAATTTTAGAACTTATTCATACCGATATATGTGAAATGAATGGCATGTTAACTAGGGGTGGAAATAAGTATTTAATTATCTTTGTTGATGACTTTTCTAGATATACGAATATTTACTTGATAAAGCATAAAAGTGAAGCTTTTGATATGTTTAAAATATACAAAAACGAGGTTGAAAATTATCTAGAAAAGAAAATTAAAATCTTAAGAAGTGATAGAGGTAGCGAATATTTTTCCAACAATTTTAACTTGTTTTGTGAACAATATGAAATAATTCACCAATGTTCTGAACCTAGGACATCCGAACAAAATGATTTAGCTGAAAGCAAAATTAGAACCTTAGTTGAAATGGTCAACGCCATGCTTATTCATGCTATGTTGCCATTTAACTTGTGGGGTGAAACTTTATTAAGTGCATGTAGGATACATAATAGGATTTTTTCGAAATATACTAGGGTTTCTCCTTATGAATTGTGGAAAGGAAAAAAAACCAAACATTGGATACTTCAAAGTGTGGGAGTATCTTGCTTATTGCAAGAACACGAATCCGAATAGGACCAAATTAAGTTCAAAAGGCATTAAATATACCTTTGTGGGGTATGCGAATAATAGCAAGTCTTATAGATTGTTGAATTTGGAGTTCCATGTGATTATCGAATCCAACGATGTGGAGTTCTTTGAGGATTCGCGATCTTCGAAATAATGAATTGAGGGAAAATCTTGAATATGTCCCTAGCGCAAGTGGAACACGTGATGAAATGTCTATTAAAGATGTTGATGAATCTAGTGAACCACGAAGAAACAAGAGAACTCGGGTTGAGAAGTCTTTGGGACCGGATGAAATCGATTCTCAACTTATTTTCTTTTATTTAGTAGAGAGAAACGAGTTGAATGTTGTAAGAACAATTCCTTTTGTTCTACAAGTGGATTTCAACCCTAAGACTCATAAATAAGCTGTGGCTTCACGTGATAGCATCTTTTGGAATGATGCAATTAAGGACAAAATGGATTCGATAATGTCCAATAATACTTAGGAACTTGTTAATTTACCACCAGGATCCAAACCTATTAGATGCTAATGGGTATTTAAGAGAAAATATAATGTTATTGGATCCCTAGATACTTTCAAGGCTAGATTGGTAACTAACGGATAACGACAAAAGAAAATAATCGACTATTTTGATACTCATGCACCAGTTGCTAGAATAACATCGATTAGGATATTATTCGCTTTAGCTTCAAAATATGACTTGCTTGTTTATCAAATAGATGTCAAGACGGCATTCCTAAATGGAAATCTCAATGAGGAGGTCTATATGGAAGAACCCGAAGGTTTTACCCTACATGGGAATGAACATAAGGTATGCAAATTGATGAAATCTTCATACGGATTGAAGCAAGCATCTAAAAAATGGCATGAGAAGTTTGACTTAGCAATTATATCTTTTGGGTTTAAACATAATAGTGTAGATAAATGTTTATGTTTCAAAATATGTGAAAATTATGTAATATTTATATGCTTATATATTGATGACATGTTGATTATGAGTAATCACATGGACGGTATAGAAGAAACAAAGAGATTTTTATCTTACACATTCAAAATGAAGGATCTTGGACATGTAGATACCATTTGTTAAGGGAATATAATCCCATATCGGTAAAATACCAAAATAATGACCAATATATAAAGGATTGGGACACTCCTCTTAATAAGGTTGACCTTATTAAGATGGACCCCAAACCTTAACATGATATCAGAGCCCATTAAGCTCCAACGAGCGATTCGATCCGATTAAGTCTCTAAAAATGAGCACACGAATTTCAAGATTGGTCTGCTCAAACGAGCCACCATCTTGCGGGGGCATGTTAAGGGAATATAATCCCACATCGATAAAATACCGAAATAATGACCAATATATAAAGGATTGGGACACTCCTCTTAATAAAGTTGACATTATTAAGATGGACCCCAAACTTTAACACCACTTTGGGTATCAAAGTCACAAAAACTTGTGGGGTTACCTTTTTAGTCAATCATATTATATTGAAAATATGATAAACAAGTTCAAACATTTGAATTTAAAGGAATATAGTATCCCAATCGATCCAAATCTGACATTCGTAAAGAATAGTGGAAGGGGCGATTGCTCAATTGGAATATGCAAGTGCTATAGAAAGTCTTATGTATGTAATTCAATACACAAGACCGGACATAGTTCATGCAATAAATAAACTTAGCAAGTTTACTAACAATCCGAACAACGATCATTGGAAGGCTATTAGGAGAGTTCTTGGATGCTTACAAAGAAAACCAAGAACTTGGGCGTACAATATAATAAATTCTTGGTAGTATTGGAGGATTTACCAATGCTAGTTGGATATCTAGCACAGGTGAAAGTAAAACAACTTCGGGATGGGTGTTTACTCTTGGAGGAGGTGCTGTTTCTTGAAAATCAAAGAAACAAACATGTATAACACACTTAACCATGGAATCTGAATTTGTGGCACTATCGGATACCGAGAAAGAGGTTGAGTGGCTTAAGGATGTCTTCTATGAGATACCTTTGGGATCGTAAAATATGTCTTCAATACCTATCATGTGTGATAGTCAAGCCACGCTAGTGAAAGCATATAATTAGGTATACAATGGAAAGTCTAGACATATGAGTCTAAGACACGACTACATAAGGAAATTAATCAAAAATGGAATAATTTTCTTAAATTATGTAAAGTCAATAGAGAACTTAGCGAATCCTTTAACTAAACCACTAGATAAAGATTTAGTGGCATTTACTTCGAGTGGGATGAGATTGAAACTCCTTTTGCAATAAAGGTCTATCAATGATAGCAACCCTACCCGTCATTATTCAAAAGGTAATCTATGGGTTCAAAGGGTAAAAACAAGTCATTTGATGTGTGGGCTGGTTTCAGCATTATTCAAATCCGCAATAACCCTATCTTAAGTAAAATAATGCCGATTGTTACTGAAATGAGGGTTGAGCATTAAAGCTCTTAATGAAATTTAGTGCTAAAACACAAGTACTTCTAAAAGTAACAAATGTACTGGAAGAACTTTACCTAAACAAACTTTGAGGTGGTGCCGTCTCAATTGAGAGTTGGAGTGTCTCTCTTAAAAATTTGTCGAATAGGATGAGCGCAAGGTCATAACAGTGCTAAGTGAGTTATGAGGAACTTGAGAATATGTGGTACTTGTATGTGTTCAAACCGATATTGTCACACGGAATAATTGGTTCAAAGCTACGGCTACCTTTGATTCCGACTTTATTTTGTTTGGATTACATTATTGCTAGATTCAAATCGAAAGATATTTAGTCCTTATGCATGAGTATCGTATGATTTGAGTATGAGAACTTTCTCGAATTTTGAAGAAGTGGGGGGTTGTTGAAATGTTGTTCAACATTCAAGAAAAATGAAATGGGATGAATAAATATAAAGAAAAAACGAAAAACGATATTAGAGGCAAAACTTTGTTCTATGCAGCCTCATAGATTAATACTATGCATCGCTTGGTCTATTGCAGGAAATTCTAGGGCCTCTTTGGGTTGTTCTATGCTGTCGCATAGATTTATACTCTGCAATTGCTCGTTATACAAAATTAACTGTTGGAGGTCGATTTCCTACTGTTGCAACTTCGAATTGTGGTGGCTTTTCAACATATTTTGGCATCAATTCATGCACATTGGTGGTGGCCTATATACAGATGATGCATCTCAAGCCAAAAACAAGTAAGAAATATTTGTGATCCATATTCATTCCAATATCAAATTCTTGATTTACATTCATACTCTTTTCGTCCTTGTGTTCTTAAAGTTTTGGAGGGTCACATTTGTGCTTTAGTGCTAGATCTTTTTTCAAGGCTTAATATAATCATACGAACTGTTTGCCAAAATCTTAAGCATCTCAATCAATCCCAAGAGGAGACAAATATAGTTTGAGGACGGCGATTACGCGTTCAAGTCTTCGATCTTGTTCTTATCAAATTTCTGGTGTTAATTATTTTTGTTGTTGCATTATTGTGATATTATTCTTGTCTCTACTCCATTTCTCCTCCATATTTTCCAACATGAAGAGCATGAAAGGAATGTGACGAGAGTTTGGAATGAAGGAATAAATGAAAGCGATCCTTGAAAAGGAATGCCAAGAATTATAGGATAAATGCTGGAAATACTTTACAAATCCACACACATTTGATGTTACATTTACCGGCTTGTCTTGACTCTGTAAGTAATATTTGTTATGAAAGTTCATATAACATGTGTGATTTTTCCATTCATATCCTTTTCGGAATTATAGAGGGACAGACATGATAGCGATCAGAGCACATCAATTCCTGTTGAGTCCAACCAAATCATGGTTTGCAATTCTAAATGATATCGTCGGATTGAAACTTTACTAAATATGGCAATGGACCGAATATAATGGAAAGATTCATTTAATTGATTGCAAATGAAAAAAATTTCACGTTGTAATGTTATGTGAAGAAAATTAGTTTGTTGGAAACTACTTTAGGCCAAGATGTCGATAGCCTAAGGTAGCGTGTTCAGTATGCCAGCTTGGGTAGTTAACAAATCAAGTTCTGAGCCATATAAGTGAAAATGGACTATTTTGGGCTCATTCTAAATTTCTAATAAATAGCAATGCCCAAGCCATCGTATATATTATGAAGAAAAAAAAAAAAAAAAAAGCAGATTGAACAAACACCGCCACATCTGTTTCTGGTGAAAATCTAGTAGTTGCACTTCTGTGCAAGCAGATTTATTGAAATTTTACTCCCCCTGTCCAAAAACAAAAACAGGGCCTACGTGGCCCTATTTGAAAATAATTTGTTGAGAACTGCTACAGTGCCAGGACAGAACCCTCACAGGCTCCTCTCAACACAAGGGACAGGGCATTTTTGGGTATTTTGTTAAATGAGGTGGGGACCCACCTCATGTGAAAGGGCCTGTAAACATCTTATAAAGCTGAGCCTATGCACTCAGCATTATTCTAATTTGTTTGCTCCCTCTATCCCACAAAGTCAACTATCTTGAAGTCAACAATGTGACCTAGTTGGTTGCCTAAGGATTCAACCAATCAACTTCTCCCCATTGAACTATGACATTGTCAAGGAATACAATACAAATAGTTTTTAAATTTCAAGTATATAGTCCATTTTTTTTGTTTTATTTTCTAACATTCATTTTTAAGTGCACATTCTCCAAATAAAATAAGTAAAGATGGGCCATAACTTTTCTTTATTATCAGAAAATCTACATCAAAAAGTCTCCTAAATATAGTTTAAGAGGAAAAGCGTGAATATACTTTGTCTATTGCACTCGAAAAGAAATATATTTGTTATTAATGGGACTCGGTCGTTTGTTGTTAAGAATTTATAGTAGGATATTAAGCTGAATACCACAAAAACCAAAAAGAATAGGTAGGAAAAAAAAAAAAAAAGGTCTGATAATTGATAGTTTATTCTTCTATTATTCTCGTCCCTTGTTTTAGAGATTGATGGATATTTATTATGCAAAACATTAACATCGAAGAATAGTTGTCACCAATAAAGATAAATTAAGTTGTAAAAGTCTCACATACAAATATATGCGTAATTAGCATTAAGGATACAACTTCACGTCAAATAATTACAAAACAAATAGACAACGTATAAGAGTGTTACATATTAAAATGAAACTATGAGTCAGTATTCATTAAGTACAAACAAGCAATTCGATTTGGCAATGACTCAAACGAGTAAACGAATTTCCAATTTGATGTGGTAAAATAAGTAAGAATTAATTTATTTGTACAATCATGCTTGACAATAATGTTAACAATGTTGTCAAAATTCAAACCATTGATTTAAAAAACAACTTTTGAAATATATGAATATGATGTTATCAAGTGTGAATTGCCGACTAAAATTGTCAACCAACATTGTACACCAAGCATGATTCATAATCATTTTGCGGGACATATGTTGAGGATCGAATATCATATCGAATAAATATGAACAAATAAACAAAATATAACGATTTGAGTTACTCCTTTTTAATGATGTTGACACTTTATGATTGAATTCCAAAATATTAATAACTAGCATACCAACGAGTTAGAATTTTGTCACTAGCTTGTAGAAAATGACTACGTATCCCATTCATTAAATAGTGAAAATAATTAGGTATCTTGTCAATGCAGGAATTATTTCAAAGTAATTGTGCAGAACATGGTCTCAATATTCTATAATAGAAGAATTTCTTGTGACTTGCTTTTTCATTTTTTGGCTTTTCTATTCTTGTTTTCAACCTTCGGACCAAGCAATTTAAGACAATTATTGCTTATGTATCGAAGTCGTTGGTGTAGCACATCCAAGCCCAGTACGCGTTTTCTTTCCCTGAAGGTCGTCCGATGATTCTACTTTAGATTATAACTCTTCCTTGAATGCAACTCATAATTTTAACTACTGTGCAATTCAAAGAGAACTCTTGAAATATTCTTGATTGGAGACGAGTCGACTATAGCCAAAGTCGTCTCTCTTCTTGAAAGAGGATCGATTCGTAATATGCACATAAAGATATCATCCACGTATTTTATACATATTCACTATCAAATATAATCTATGATCAAAAGATTACTTATAAAATAGATAGATATAAATATCAATGGTTGGGATTTACAAGAGTCCATTATCATGCAATTTAGGACCCGTTTGGCATGACTATTGGTTTTAGTTTTTCTAGAAAAGTTTTGGAGAAAGTTGCCTTAATTTTTGTTTGTAAAATAATTTTTAAAAATACTTTCTGTTCTGAAAGTGTTTTTAAAAGAAGTCATATTGGGCGAGTTTTCTTCAAAAGCTTTTTTAACTACCAGAAATACTTTCATAAATATTAGCCAAATGGGTCCAAAAATAGTTTTAGAGTCTCAAAAGTGCCTTCTGGCTTTTCAAAATTCATGCCAAACAAGCCCTTATAGCAATGTCCTAAAGCTATCGAAATTTGGTATACGAGGTAATTACCTTAAAAATGTAGGCATGAACTATGATTATCTTCATTGACCCATTCATATAATGATTAATTAGTCGTGATCATAGGATAAGTCAGAAAACGTTGCCCAAGAGCATTACCTTTTCTTTAACAATAAGGTACATTAATATATCAAAATCTCAAAATTCCCTTATTAATATTTTAATTTTACTGAGTGTCACTATAAGTTAGATATAAGAAAAATATAGGTTAGTTCGACAAAATATAAGCAAACAAATTACCTAACTATTAAAATAATTGGTCAAGGGGTGACTCGGTCCACCATTACCAGTAACGGAATTAGCTTCATTACATTTTTAATGCATTAAATTTCCATTTGGCATTTCTGCAGCGAATTCTCAGAAACTTCCCAACAATGATTGAAATCAATGAGCAAATTATTGAAGCTTAATATGATATCCGGCAATGCGTATTCAATTGTATAGAATACTAAAGCACATTGATTACTTGTTCAATTATGTTATTAAAATTTAAATACCAATAAAGAAGAACTTAAAATTTTGTTTTGTGTCTAATTACGAATCAAATATATGATAGCTTCTACACCAGAACTAATTACTAGATATCGTCCTATAAGTCGTGAAGTAATTTATTTTCTTCGATTAGTATTATTATCTTTGAGTCCCGACATTTATGTCACACTCCGAAAGTAAAGGATGTATAGGCATTTCGACGGAAAATTAGTGGTAATTAATTTGGAAAATGTAAAACAAATATTATCAATTGTAAAATTTGTGCAATTCTTGATAAAATTGTCATTGCTTAGCAACATAGTTCGGACATATCAAGGAGGGATTGACTAGGTTACCCTATATATTCACGTCCAAATACAGCACTTATACAGAAAACAAATACAATGCAGTCACTTAATTAAAATTAGACGGTTGTGTAAATTCTTGTTCGATCTTAGATAAAATGCTACAAGACGGTAATGGAAGAAAAGAAGAAGAACAAGCAAGGTAGAGGGCCAACTGGCGGCAAGTTCTTGTATATAAAAAAATGCAAATAACTATCTTGACTCGATCAATGATCTGATTTACCAAAATCATTGGGAAAAAGTATTTATTTTTAAATAATTACAGGGTGGACGGGGACTATAAATATCCAGCCTCTTCTACATGCAAAAGCACAAGCCTCTCCTTCAGAGTCTATTCTTCACAACATCAATTTCCTCTATTATTAAGCTTTTGATTTTGATTTTTGAGTGAAAATATGGAAATCCCAGAAAAGATTGAAAGGTTTTCAAGCTGCCGGGGAGTGTCTTTTGAGATTAAACCACATTCTGATCTATTTGCCCTCCCAACTCCGGCCATAATTAACCGTTCCGGCGGTAGTAAAAGATCTTGGATTCCATGGGGAAGCTTTTCTAAAGTGGTTCCATCTTCTGAAATGTTGGAAAGAACAATGAGCAGAAGCAGTAGCCACTTCTGTGATCTTGAATTTGAAGAAGATGATGATGAGGTGGAGACTCTTGCTGATATTGAAGAAGGCCACGAAGAAGAGAAAAATGAGCAAGTTCCGCTACCACTTCCACCACCGCCTAAGGCAGCTGCCGCTGCCGTTGCCGCTACCGGTGGTAAACAGAAGCAGTCATCAAGACTCTCAGTTATACTGCTAGATCAGGGATTGTTTACTGTTTACAAACGACTTTTTGTTGTTTGTTTGGCTATAAACATTACCCTTTTGGTTCTTGCTGCTACCGGGAACTTCCAGTATGCAAGAAATAGGGCTGCATTATTCTCCATTTGCAACATATTTGCTTTGGTACTCTGTCGGAGTGAGGCCTTTCTGAGAGTTGTTTTCTGGTTGGCAGTGAATGTATTGGGGTGGCCATGGGTGCCCCTTAGGCTCAAAACCATGACTACCTCTTTACTTCAATCACTAGGTGGAATACACAGTAGTTGTGGAATTTCCTCTATTGCATGGCTTATTTATTCATTAGTCCTCACTCTAAAAGACAGAGAAAATACCTCGTCCGAGATCGTCGGTGTTGCCTCCACCATTCTTGCACTCCTTTGTTTGTCCTCAGCCGCAGCATTCCCACTCGTTCGACATCTCCACCACAACGTATTCGAAAGGTCTCATCGGTTCATGGGTTGGACCGCACTTGCTCTCCTATGGGCATTCATCACTCTCACTATCTCTTATGACCCTAAAACAAAATCCTATAGCGATGATATTGGATCAAGATTGGTTAAACAGCAGGAGTTCTGGTTCACACTCGCAATTACTATCCTAATCATCATACCGTGGTTGACTGTTCGGCGTGTCCCAGTTCAAGTCTCGTCACCGTCAGGCCATGCCTCGATCATCAAGTTCCAGGGTGGAATTAAGGCTGGAATACTGGGTAGGATTAGTCCATCACCCTTTTCAGAATGGCATGCATTTGGCATAATATCAGACAACAAGAAAGAGCACATGATGCTGGCTGGTGCAGTAGGTGACTTCACAAAATCTCTAGTCACTAACCCACCTACCCACTTATGGGTTCGAAAGGTCCATTTTGCTGGGCTTCCATACCTAACCAACATGTACGACAGGATCCTTTTGGTAGCCACTGGCTCAGGAATCTGCGTCTTCCTCTCCTTCCTCCTGCAGCCATGCAGGGCTGACGTTTGCTTACTTTGGGTAACAAAAAATGTAGATCAAAATTTTGGTAAAGAAATTAAGGAAATGTTGAGCGGACATCCTAAGGAGAAGGTGATAATCCATGACACGGCCTTGCTTGGCCGCCCGAACGTGTCGGAAATGAGCGTCACCGCCGCTAAGAATTGGGGAGCTCAGGTTGTGATAGTCACTAGCAATCCAGAAGGTAGCAGGGACGTGGTTGATGCTTGCAAGGGTGCAGGGATTCCTGCTTTTGGTCCCATTTGGGATTCTTGAATCTCGACCAGCAACTACATATATATTACACATATAAATGATGACAAGGTATATTTCTGTGTGTTCCTAATTTAAGATTGTAATCATTGGAATTAATAGCATTTTTATTCGTAATAAACTGGTTTATTTTCGACATAATTGTATCGTTGATATGTGATCACCAAAGGGATTGAGTTAAATTCAGTCCAAAATAATTTCATCCTTTCAGATTCTACTGTTGGAAGACACTATCTTTTTATGAAAAATAAGGAATTCAGATTTTTACTTTCAAGAAAAATATGGAGTCAAAAGCATCAAACTTAACCCTTGTTAAGTAGGGATTAGAATCTTGATTTTAATTTAAGTCAAAATCAACAATTAATTTTAATTACATATTTCATAAGATCTACAACTTTTCAATATCACATTTTATCATATTTTATAAAAATCTGATTTTAATCCCCACCAAAGGGAGTTTATTCAATTAATAAAGGAACAAATTTGATGCAGCGCAAAACAAGGAATTCAAGCGAAAACCTTAAGAACAAAAAATTTGGAATTCACCAAATAATAAAAAAAATAAACTCATGAATTTTATTAATGAAAGATAATGTAAAAACGAACTAAGATGGAAACGTAGTTTAGAACAATTAAAAGTAACAAAAAAGAAGTTTAAACAAACTAGAATTGCAAAAAAACCCAAAATAGATTGACAAAAATAGCGCCAAAACTTTAAAAACCAGTTTTCAAAGCATAAACGAACTCGAATGGCCAAAATTCGTCGTACATCATAGCATAGCAGTGAATATTGTTCCTCTTGTCGTTCTCCTTCCAAAATTGTCTTATGGGCCCAATCCAAAATTAAGATAAGATTTTATTTCTACTAGTGTTTCTTTCTTCAATATGACCAATATGTCCTACATCAGTTCCTTCCATCTCTGAAGAACTCGACCTCGAGTTATAATCTGAATAGACTTATCATCTTTATGGAACTCATACAAATCTGCCACATTAAACGTTCAAGAAATACCCATAGAAGCTAGCAAATCAATAATGTAGGCATTGTTGTTAATCCGGTTAAGCACTTTGAAAGGTCTATACTTTCTTAGTTTCAGCATATTGTAAGTACCAATGGGAAATCTCTCCTTTCTCAAAAACACCATCACCGAGTCCCCTTCCTGAAATTGTTTATTCCGTCGATGCAAATCTACTACTGCCTTATACTTTGCATTAGTTTTCTCTAACTTCTATTTTACCTCATCATGAACTGCTAACACCTCCTCTGCCAGATATTCAACAGCAACACTTTTGTTATCACCTTTAGGCAATTTCACCAAATCCACTACATGGTAAGGCACCTCTGTATACACAATAGCAAATGAGGTCTTGCTTGTAGCCGTATGAGCTGCGCTGTTGTACGCGAACTCCACTTGAGGTAGTGCAATGTCCCACTATTTAGGCTTATCTTCACAAACACTTTGAACCATGTTTCCAAGGGTATGGTTAGTAACCTTGGTCTGTCCATCAGTTTAGGGATGGGTAGTACTGCTTCGATTCAAATTGATTACAAACAACTTCCACAAAGTAATCCAAAAGTGCCCCATAGATTTTATATCCCGGTCTGATGTGATAGAGTTGGGAACTCCATGCAATCTAACAATCTTCCTGAAAAACAGTTTGACAATATGAGATGCGTCTGAAGTCTTTCGATAATCTATGAAGTGCACTATTTTGGAGAGCTTGTCAACCAACATAAAAACAAAATCTACTCCCCGTTGAGTAGAGGTAATCCCAAAACAAAATTAATAGCCAGATCTTGCCATATACCCTGAGGGACAGGAAGTGGCATGTACAACTCAGTATTCTGCACTTGACCCTTTGACACTTGACAAGTATAACACTTTCTGACTATAATTCCAACATCCCACTTCAACTATGGCCAATAATACCTAGCCTCCAAACCGGCTATTGTCTTGTCATACCCCAAGTGCCCACTTAAACCTCCACCATGCAGATTTCGAATCAACTTTTCACGAAGAGATGAAATAGGAATACAAGGTTTGTTGCCTTTGAACAAATATCCATCACTAATATAAAAATCCACCATTGATTCCCGATTCACACACTTGCTCCAAATCTCCTTAAAGTCAGGATCATCTGCATATAATTTTTTCAAGCACTAGAACTCGAAAATTTCCTGTGATAATGTGATCAATAAGGAAGCCCTCCAGCTTAGTGCATCTGCAACTCTGTTTGTACTTCCAGATTTATGTTTAATCACAAAAGGAAATTTCTGGAGTAAAGTCACCCACCGAGCATGCATTCTACTGATATGCTTCTGACTATAAATGAATTTCAAGGCTTGGTGATCAGTGAACAACACAAACTCATTCTGTACCAGGTAGTGTTCTCATTGCTTCAAAGCCCTCACATCTGCATAGAATTCTTGCTCATAGATACTCCACTTCTGCCTGGCATCACTTAACTTTTCTGAAAAGAAAGCCACGGATCTCTTCTCTTGAGAAAGGACAGCCCCAAGGCCAATACCATTAGCATCTTTTTGAAGCTTGGTAAAGCTAATACTGAAACTGTGCACAACTTTTCTTTAAAGAAAGCGAATCTCTTATCTTGTTCCTCTTCCCAACTGAATCTTCCTTTCTTCAAACATTCGATGAAAGGTGCCACGATAGTGCTAAAGTGCTTGATAAGCCGTCTGTAGAAAGTTGCTAACCCATGAAAACTCCTCACTTCAGAAATTGACTTTGGTGTTGGCCAAGCTCGATTGCTTTGGTCTTCTCTTCATCTACATGCAGACCATCTTTACCTACCACAAAATCTAAAAACAATAGCTTAGATGTACAGGAGGTGCACTTCTTTAAGTTGATGTACAATTGATTTCCTTCAGAACCTCTAGAACTTGCCTCAAGTAAATTAGGCGATCCTCTTTAAACTTGTTGTAAATAAGGATGTCATCGAAGTAAACCACAACAAAAGACCCAATATAAGGACGGAGAATCTGGTTTATCCTCCTTATGAAGGTGCTTGGAGCATTTGAAAGTCCGAATGGCATCATCAACCATTTGCAAAGTCTATCCTTACTCTTGAAGGCAGTCTTCCATTCATCTCCGGGTTTAATATGGATCTAATGATAACCACTGCAAAGATCTATTTTTGAGAAGACTTTAGAACCCCCAAGCATATCTAACATATCCTCCAACCGTGGAATGAGAAACATGTACTTCACTGTTATCTTGTGATGGCACGACTATTAACACACATACGGCACTTTCCATCTTTCTTTAGCACTAGAAGGATAAGTACTGTACATGGACTCATACTCTCTCTTATGAACCCTTTTCTCAACAACTTCTCAATTTGCTCTCTTGGAATCTCATTCTCCTTTGGACACATTCAGTAATGAGGCAACTTTCGAAGGCTAGCCCCAGGTACCAAATCAATCTGGTGCCGAATATTCCTCACGGGAAGTAACTCATTCGGCAATTCATCGAAAGTCAAGTTTTCAAATTTTGTCAATATTTCGTGTACCTTAGATGGAACACCCTCATCTTCCTTATTTACTACAAAAAGTCCCTTAACTACAACTGGATAGAAGCAATCAGATTCTCTTACAGGCTCCGTGATCTCCTTCTCATCATTGGTAAGTGTAAGGAAATTCTCAGTTCGTTGATGGATAGACTTCTACGCCTGTTTGAGAGGAACCAAAGCAATCTTATGATTGTCCCATGAAAATAGTATTATATTGCCCTTTGAGAGTTGAATCCATATCAAATTACCATGGACGACCCAATAAGATATGACAAGCATCCATATCTATGATATCACACATAATTTCATCCTTATAATACTTACCAATAGAAATAGGTACTTTGCAAGTTTCAGCAATTTAAACAAAATGACTTCTCTTTACCTAACCAAGTGAATAAGGTTTAGAATGACTCTCAACTGATAATTTCAACAAATTCACCAGTTTCAATTCTCACAACTTTCATTATCAACAATCACTTCACACGCTTTATTTTTTACAGAACAAAATGAACGGAAGATGCAATGACGTTGTTCTTTCTCCTTATGTGATAAAAGGATTTGTTGCAGTATTAAAGCGAGCCTTTCTACTCCTTCCTCTATAGCAAACTCTACTCTTGCGTACTCATCATCTACTTCAGTATCTTCCTCCTCCTCTTCTGCCTCCGACTCCACCAAATTGACCTGCTTCATCTCAGGACAGTTATTGGAACGATGCCTAATCTTTTGACATCTATAGCAAATTTCTCTCGTGGGCTTAGCACATGGATTTGCATTCTGATGTGCCCCTCGAGTCTGACCTCTGTTTCCAAACCGACCACTGTTGTCAACCTTACTTCTGTTAGGATTGACTGGGGCTTGTGGCGAGGACTTTTCTTTGCCTGAAGGAGCGGATGTTGATGTTTTGGCAGGTAAGGGCCTTCTATATGAAACCACCCTCTTATCAAATCCCATCATCTTCACTTTCATCGCCATGTTAATAGCTTCTTATAATGTCCAAATATTCTGCATCTCAATTCTATCTTGAATGGTCACCTTCAAACCACTGGTATACCTGGCTACCTTTTGATTTTCAGATTCTGACAGATTATTCTGCTTCGCTAATCGCATAAATTCATTGGTGTAATCTGACACTGTACGATCGCCCTGTATGCATCCCAGGTATATACGATATAAAATCTGTTCATAATCTGCAGGTAAAAATCGATACATCAAAGACTATTTCATCTTTCTCCAAGTTTGAATCCGACTCTTTCCCAATCTCCGTCGAGTATCTGTAATTGATCTCACCATACTGCTGCCGCAGATGTCAAACGGAATGCCACCATCTTAACCATCTTGTCCTCTAAGACATCCATAATTTCAAAGAATCTCTCAACCTCGACCAACCAATCCAAGAAGTCCTCGATCTTCATGTTTCCAAAGAATGGAGGAATGTCTGCTTTAATCCGATAATCATCAAAGGTATTTCGATTTTGATGACTAGGATGATGCGGCGATACTCCGATCTCTTCCTTCGACTCTGATTCACCGTCTTTTACTACACGCCTTCTATTATTTTCTCTCCGAACTACAGGCTCAGCCATTCACTCATTATTGGTTACCCGTTGTTTATTCTGCCCATTGTTTTCAGCACCTCGTAGAATCAATTGACGAATTTCTTCGATCTAAGTAGTGAGATGGTCAATCCGTTCGTCAAGCTTTCGGTTAGATGCATCTAAATCTGCTCTAGTAACTGGTACGTCACCCATGTTATGCATCAAAAGATATCGAGGTGAGTATTGTTCATCTCGTCATTCTCCTTTCAAAACGGTCTTATGGGCCCAATCCGAAATTAAGATGAGGTTTTATTTCTACTAATGTTTCTTTTCCCAATATGTCCTACATCAAAATTTGACCAACTCCGATGACGTTAGTGATTATGAGAATAAGCACGAGTCTTCAAAATATTTCATGCTGAGTGACATGACGATGGCACATTATAGTAATACTCGTCCACAAATTGCGGGTAAAAACCCAGATATATATTTTACGAGTACTAGAGTGCAAACTAGCTAGTTCTAACTACTAAGTTACTTGGCAAGGGAAAGTAGCTGTTTCAACCCACGGAACTGGCACGCAATTCCAGCTTCAATCAATTCATACTGTATTAATACTCGGAAAGTTCGTAGGTTCTGGATATTGAGGAACACACTGTTCGGATGGGAGGATTGGTGTAGGGTCCTTCGAATAGACCCTGTGCTATCCAACGATAGGCCGCCTCTGTGAAGTGGATACCGTCCCAACTAACATATTTAGAGGGATCATCACAATCGGTTGATGACAGATAGCTGCACCAAGCTGATGCATTGAAGTTGTATGGTCCTCCTCCTCCACAGCATGCTCTAAGAACACTGGTAAATCCTGCAACAAACATTGGACAAGTCTAAATTTTGATCCCAAACGAAAATAAATTAGAGCTGGGGAAGGCATAGCAAAAGTTTCAGTGAACTAGAATTTTTTATATCATTTTACGTTGTTTAAGTACCATATTTGATGGGAGAAAGATAAAGGCGCATTGCAGCATTGTAATAATCTCCATATGTAATGGTGGCATGAGGATAAAGACCACGTAGGCGATTCAGTTCCTTCTGAAGCAGCTCGTTATGGTACTCGGAAAACCTGTTTAACCAGTTAAGGCAACCAGTTTTTGGGTCGTATTCCTTCTCTTCCGAGTTCTCGTAATATGAAAGATAATAAGGCAGACAACCGATTGGCAGGTTCCCAGGTACCATCACTGTCCTGGCTCCAAGCTTAATCAACTCCTGCTTCACAAATAAAATATATACTTCTTTATAAGAGTAAAATGAGTTAGGCAGCTGCACACACAGGTGCCGGTAGAAAGGAGAAAAAAATCAAATTAGTTGCAAAATTTGAGCAAGGTTCTAACGTACTTGGATCGTGAAACTGATGTTGCCGATAATGGCAATAACAAATGATTCAATCACTTCTCTGTTTGCCCCTTGCACGAATGCATAATTGTATTCGTTGCCTCCGATCTCCCCCACTATAATTAGAGACGTTTGGAGAAATGTTTTACAATCTGCAGTCAAAATGCATTAATTGGCACGAACAACAAAAAAAAAATTAATACATGAAGATTAAGGACATTAAACTTTTTTAACTTGGACAATAGATTGGTTGGATAATTAATTAATTAATGTTAGTTACTGTACTTACTGTCTCTAATTTTAATTGTAACAACAAACGAACTCAAATAGAATTACCTGAATTTGCCTGGCAAAATATGGTAAAATATTCTTTGAACCAATCCAACTGAGTGCTCAGAGAGATGTTAGTCAAAGGATTAAAGATCCCATATTTCTCAAGAAACGATACATCAAGTGCCGTAGCTCCGCCAACTGCAAAATTCACACCTTTACTAAAATCTCTGCTACTCGTATTTGCATTTTTTACCTGATCGATAAATGGTTCCAAAAATGGTAGCCCCAAACTCTGAGCTACAATATAATACAAACAAAAATTGAATTCAGAATCGGTAATCAACACGATTGAAAAAAAAAAAAAAAAGTTTAACACATACCAATGAAATCGATAATGAGTCGACCGTCGGAAAACCGTCCAGTGGGGTGATGGAAGAAAGTTTTCCCATAAGGCCATCTCCCAGATTGAATAGGCGTACCAGGTGGACGCATGTGAAGCAGATTCCCAGTGTCGGCAAGTGAATCGCCGAAACTGATTACAGATCTGTAGCATCCATCTCCATAAGCCTTTTTGCGTCCTATTAACAAAGCAAGACAGAGAATTGCAGATGCAATGGTGGAGAATAGAGGAGCCATGAAAATGAATCTCTCTCACTGCAACTTTCGCATTAGCTCAGTCAACTAGGAGTACTTTTAAGTTTGACTTTATCAAGTCAACCATTTTCTATTTTAACCAAAAAAATCTAGCATTCATCACAATGGCCATTTCTTGTGCAAAAGACAAAAACGCCCTTAAATGAATTATATAATTACAAAAATAGAAATACGGTAAAAAGACAAAAATATCCTTAACTTACAAATAAAAATCCAAACACTTCTCAATTGAAATTTGAAAACGAAGTCAGTCTTTTCATCAGTTTACTCTAACACGATAAAAATTCTTTCATTTTTATCCACTTCAACCTCAAAATTTCATAAACTTATCAGTTATCAACCTCAACAGAAAAATTTAGTTAAATTTCAGCACTTCAATTCGATAAGTATCTTTTCCTAGTATTTAATTTTATTTTTATTGAAGTCGTATATTTTTTTTAAATGGTAGAAAAAATAATATTAGAGCCAAAGTTCAGGCCGGCACCAATTAGACGTCGGAATAAACGGACGGTCCGCCCCTCGATTCTGATAATTTTATTTCTGATAATTTGTTCTGATATTTTTAATTCGTAATGCAGATATGGCAAAAGCATGTGTCCCAATTTGTTATTTCGGCGAATTTCAAAGGAAAGAAAATGGTCAATGGGAATGGAAATGGACGAGTGAAGGAGAAGGGGTTGCTGCTATTACGATAACAAAAAATACTTCGTTTACAGAAATGTACAGTGAAATACAAAACATGCTTAACGTCGATTCCTCTCAGTACGATATGGAATTGAGATTTTTATTTCAAAAGCATTCAACAATTTCGATTCCACCTTTGAAAGTTACTTCTGAAGCGCAAATAAAACATCTAATTCAATTGAACCAAGTTCGAAAGACGACTCCTATTTGCGTAAGTTTGTTGAAGAAAAATGTCATTGAGGGTGAACACGAAGTTTTTGATGGAGAAGATCGTAATGAGAATGATTTTTGGGATGCTCTTGAGATTGCTCGGGAGGATCATGTGGTTATTTCTGGGGCAGTTGCTACTCACCATAATGTCACCGTTACACGAAGGATTTACGAGGAAGTTCAAGACAACGAAGATGAAAGGCCATTTACAAATCAGGATTTAATTGATTTATCCAGACAGAGACATGAGTCTGGTAGGAGCTCACATGCTGGGCTGAGTACACGGTCTTCTAATTGTTCGCGTGTAGTTCCTGATGATGAAGATTTACATGTCGATCAATTGTTTGACGCGAAAAGAGATTTGCAAGAAGCCATGTACCAAATTGCAATGAGACGTAATTTTGAGTTTAAGGTAAAAAAATCAAACAAGTCTACATACACAATTATTTGTGTGGATAACAATTGCAGTTGGCGTTTGAGTGCGACAAAGATGGACACAAATGAGTTCTTTGTTGTTCGTAAGTATGCGCGGGAACATACTTGTGAAGTGGGTATTTGTCAAAATGATCACAGACAAGCTCGATCATGGTTTATTGGTCGACAGATAATGCACAAATTTCAGGATCCACAGACAATTTACAGACCTACAGATATCATCAACGACATCCGTCGAGAGTATGGGGTGGTTATGAGTTACCAGAAGGCTTGGAAGGCTAAAGAATGTGCATTGGAAGATTTAATGGGTTCGACAGAGGAGAGTTATGCCAAATTGGCCAGGTATTGCCACAACATGGTGAGAACTAATTCTAACTCGACGTTTTTTATTGAAACCGATGGGCAGAATCGCTTCAAGTATTTTTTTATGGCTCTTGGACAATGCATTAGAGGTTTTCGAAATGCGATGCGACCTCTAATTCTAGTTGATGGTACAACCCTAAAAGCTAAATATGAAGGAAAGTTGATTATTGTTACTTGTCAAGATGCCAATATCCAAATTTACCCTCTTGCATAGCAATGCGTTGGTTCTTCACGAAGTTGAGAGAAGTAATTGGGAACATCGAGAACCTTGCATTTGTGATTGACCGGGGGCAGTCAATAATAAATGGTATAGCCGAAGTTTTTCCAGAAGCACATCATGGTTATTGCATGTGCCACATCCAGGGCAATCTGAAAACTAGGTACCAGGGCAGTGGCATCGTTGCATTGTTTAGGAGAACTGCAGAAACTTACAGCTTTGAAGAGTTTACAAAATTCATGGGCGAAATAGAACATAAATCAGAAAGTACATGGGAATATCTATCAGATATGGGGGTCGAACATTGGGCACGGTCACATTTTCCAAGACGTCGATACAACATGATGACGTCGAATAATGCAGAGTCACTCAATGCATTATTCAAGAAGGATCGAGAGTTACCGATTCTCGCAATAATTGAACATATTCGCAACAAGTTGCAACAGTGGTTTTATGACCGACGTAAAGAATCCCAAAATTGTAGGAGTGTGCTAGCTCCGGCACAGGAAGATCGACTATTCAAAACTCTGGAAGTGGCAAAAGCTCTATTTGTGGAACCACTAGATCAATTTCGCTTCTCCGTGAGATGCGGGCGTAATGTTGGATACATTGTAGACTTGAATGACAATACCTGCACGTGTAGAAAATTTCAGTTGGAAAGTTTTCCATGTGCACATGCTGTCACAATGGCTATGTATAGAGGATTTCCACCACACAGCTTGTGCAGTCATTAGTATATGACTGATTTTTGGAGAGCAGCGTATGCCGAAACTATATTTCCTCTACCAAATGAAGCCGAGTGGGAAGTTCCTGATTATATTGTAGCACTTAATAATTTGTTGCCACCTGAAGCTCCACCGCGTACTCCTGATTGTAGACGGACATCTAGAATACCATCTACAGGAGAGTTTCCACAACCGCGTAAGTGCGGGAGTTGCGGCGCTACAGGACATACACGTCGATTTTGTACAAGTCAGATGCCACTAAATAATGACTCGACGGATGTGTAGTATCTATATAAATCATATGTATTCTGTATTTGTCATGTGTTTGTGATTTTCTGAATTTAAATCGGATGTAATCTTTATCACATTGTTTAATTACTCTTTTTAATTTTTATCACATTTGTCATATGTATTTTCTATGTGCCATGTATATGTTTGTTTTCTTTTAAAACAAGTGAGACAACGATATATATTAACTAACAATATAGAGAGATTGCTATTTCTTTAATTAATTATTTTAATTGGTTAAGTAAAAAAAATATTTTGTTAATCATGTGTTTTATTTATTTCATATTTAATTACTCAATTTCGATTATTTATTTGCATAAAAATAATAATATTTATTTGATTTTTCGTTTTACTATTTCTTTAATTAATTCTCTAAATTGGTTAAGTAAAAAAAATATTATTCAATTTAATTTATTCTTTAAATATTTCATTAATCATGTGTTTTATTTATTTCATATTTGAATAATATTTATTCGATTTTTCGTTTTACTATTTCTTTAATTAATTATCTTAATTGGTTAAGTAAAAAAATATTATTCAATTTAATTTATTCTTTAAATATTTCATTAATCATGTGTTTTATTTATTTCATATTTGAATAATATTTATTCGATTTTTCGTTTTACTATTTCTTTAATTAATTATCTTAATTGGTTAAGTAAAAAAATATTATTCAATTTAATTTATTCTTTAAATATTTCATTAATCATGTGTTTTATTTATTTCATATTTGAATAATATTTATTCGATTTTTCGTTTTACTATTTCTTTAATTAATTATCTTAATTGGTTAAGTAAAAAAATATTATTCAATTTAATTTATTCTTTAAATATTTCATTAATCATGTGTTTTATTTATTTCATATTTGAATAATATTTATTCGATTTTTCGTTTTACTATTTCTTTAATTAATTATCTTAATTGGTTAAGTAAAAAAATATTATTCAATTTAATTTATTCTTTAAATATTTCATTAATCATGTGTTTTATTTATTTCATATTTGAATAATATTTATTCGATTTTTCGTTTTACTATTTCTTTAATTAATTATCTTAATTGGTTAAGTAAAAAAATATTATTCAATTTAATTTATTCTTTAAATATTTCATTAATCATGTGTTTTATTTATTTCATATTTGAATAATATTTATTCGATTTTTCGTTTTACTATTTCTTTAATTAATTATCTTAATTGGTTAAGTAAAAAAATATTATTCAATTTAATTTATTCTTTAAATATTTCATTAATCATGTGTTTTATTTATTTCATATTTGAATAATATTTATTCGATTTTTCGTTTTACTATTTCTTTAATTAATTATCTTAATTGGTTAAGTAAAAAAATATTATTCAATTTAATTTATTCTTTAAATATTTCATTAATCATGTGTTTTATTTATTTCATATTTGAATAATATTTATTCGATTTTTCGTTTTACTATTTCTTTAATTAATTATCTTAATTGGTTAAGTAAAAAAATATTATTCAATTTAATTTATTCTTTAAATATTTCATTAATCATGTGTTTTATTTATTTCATATTTAATTACTCTATTTCGATTATTTATTTCTTTCAGTACAACACGAATCCTACTGATGTAAACAACATTTACATTTTAATAAAATAATATACAATGCACTAAGGATCACAGTTATATTCATACAAGTCGCAAGCTAATTTATGCATCCACATATCAATCTAAGACTGATTTATTGTATCAATATTGCGACCAATGCTCAAGAACTCTACGTACTTGATTGCAAATAAGCCACAGGCACCCCTGCAACCAAAGTAGAATATATTAGTTCCATAACATATAATTGAAAATTAAATCTGAAAATTAAAAAAAAGTTGTAAATCCTTACGATCTTTCTTGTCTCATCGTCGTCATGTTCCGCACAATGGCTAATCTATCATTTACTCGAATTATCGCATGACTAGCCATCATGGGCACGATCACAGCCAATGGCTCCAGTATTTGCTCCAGTTGACTTTGTGTCAGACAGCTATGATCAGAGTCGTACACATATATGGTGGAATCAGCAAATACGATCTCCACCGAAAAACAATGTGAGTTCGCGATCACTGGAATGTACATATGTGTACAATCCGTCCACGACTTTCCGCACCTCAACTATAGTCCAATCACCTACTCCAGCATGTACTCAGACAGAACATAATCATTCCCCTTACTTAGGAGCTCGTGATGCTCAATATCTACGACACGAACGAACTCAGACCTCAGGATAACTCGAGTAGGACTGTCATAAGATCTCGGGTATCTCCGCGCCCGATCGCGTAACAATTCCATAGCCAAGTCGATATGTTGAAACAAAAAAACACCAACAAAAAAGATAGAGTCATTTAAGTAAATGAACCAACAACTTCTATAAATATAATAAACGGAAACTCAAAAAACTTACATCATCAGCGAGCCAAACTGAGGTCGTCAGTACATTTTCAAACCACTTTTTAGCATTGGGCACGGTCATACAGCCGATGGTATAACTATCTCTGAAAAATGAAAAAACAGTTACGAAAAATACAAAAAAATAGTAGCAAAATCATAAAATACTTACTCGGACTTAAGGGATTTGAACCAATCATCGAACGCTTTCTGTCTGACTGGGTCGACGTCGCAAAAAAGATTGGGGAACGCCCCATCTACAAACCCCCTTCTCTTCGCGTCGGCCGTGTATGGAGAAACGATGTACTGTGACGGCAATCTTGATCTCTTACCGACCATCAGCTCTGGCGCGTCAGTAGCACGCTTCTTACCCTTCGGGACCTCCGTCGCCCCCTCTGACACGATTACTACCTCGTCATCCGTCATCTCTGGAGTCCTCTCGTCCTCCGCAACCTGATCATCCCCCTCTACTACCACCTCTGATATCCCCTCCGCTACCTCCTCGGCCACCCCTGTCCCTCCCTCCACCTCCTCTATCTCGGCCTCCTCCGGCACCTCCGACCCGACCTCCACCCGGGGCATCCCAGCCTCCTCCGGCTCCTCCTGCCCGACCTCCACCCCAGCCTCCCTCCCGGCCTTCGGCACCGAACTAAAAAACTCATCGATTCCTGCGGCCGTTGCCCACCAATCTCGAGGGACAACAGTCTCCCCGACATTCCCTCGGACGCCTGCTACATCGCCTCGAAGTGCTGCAACCTCAGTATGAAGGTCTCCTATATCTCGTCGCAGCACTCCAATCTCATCTCGCAAAGCTACTACATCTGTCGTAAAATCTCGTCGCAGCACCCCTATCTCCTATCGTACTGCGACGATCTCTGTCGTAAAATATCGTCGCAACACCCCTATCTCCTCTCGTAGTGCGACTACCTCTGTCATAAAATCACGTCGCATCGTTCCCAGCTCCTCTCTAATAATGCCAGTCATGCGTGCAAAGAAATCATCTGAATGACGGGTCTGACTAGGTGTAGGCGATCCATGTGGGAGGTGGGTGGGTACGGGAGACGGAGATATCCTCGGAGAATGAGATAATGGCGGTAGAGGCGAACTCATCGGTGGAGGCGAAGGAGATCTCCTAAGTGAAAATTTCGGATGACGCTCCTATACAGAGAAGACAATTAATATTAATAATCCACACATAAATTTATAAGTCAAAATAAATAATGATCTTAAATAAACGTACTATATTTCTATCCGGAACGGACTCAAATATTGGATCGTCTTCAGTAGGTGGAACAAGTAATTCACGTACATATATTGCATCCTCCTCTTCCACCGAAACAACCAACTCAGTATGAACTTCGAGCTGACATATCATATTTCAACGTGTTAACGAGTATGTATCGAGCCGAGTAAATGTATGTACAATATAAATTGCAAATATATAATACTCACCTGAGGATTGTCGAGGATAACTGTCAAATCTTTAGTCGATGTCTTTTCATGTGCTCGCCAATGAAGCATTCGTGGGCAGCTGGTCTCCCTTCTGATCGCCCATTTGCTACCCAAAGCAGGGATAGCCTCATATGCCCACAACTGCAACAATTACAAAATAAAACTTTACATATACAGTTAATAAAAAAGTTTAACACGCATTACGTTACACTGAATATTTACCTGCAAAGCCATGCAAAAGCAATATACATCATATTTGCGATTGCCCCTCTCCGATTTCGACATAGTATGTACCCTTCTGAATACATGGAGAGTATCGGTGTAACATCTCCAACTCCATGGAAAGCTGTTGAAAGCATCGATATCATCAACAACATCCAATGAAAAAAGATCAATTGACGTCCTACGATGTCGACACCTCAATATACTCTCCAGTATATACACCAATCCTAACTTCAACTTGTCTAACATGTGATCGCATCTCCAAAATGCGTCCTCTAACTGTGGTGGTGTAACTGGCCCTTTACCTCCAAAATATAAATCCAATAACCTTTTATTTCGTGTAATACGGGCTCTAGCTTCTTCTTCCCCGGTACATCTCAAGCCCGTAATTAGGGCAAATTCAAGGATCGAGAATCTAGATACCTTCCCGTCCCCCATAGCAAAATATAATTGATCGCCATCGACTGGTTTAAGCAGCCGGAGTAATAAAGAATCAACAATCTGTCCAGAGAACTGCACGTCCTTCAACGGATAGAACGACCATAAAAACGATCGACGAAGTAAGTCAATATGCTCCTCGTCCAGCCCCTCAAGCACTGTCGCATAGCTGGAAAAGTTACAATACGTCGTAACTTTTTCCAAATGAGCCCTCAGATCGTTGTCCATATGATATTCCATCCTACAAAATTAATACATGTTAAAACCATATAAAAGAAATTATAAATAAAATATCGTACCTTCAAATTTAACCAATCAAATTTCATATTAATAAACCAATAAATAAATTCATCCAATCACATATTAAAACAGTTAAACAAAAAAATTTCCACATACTTCACTATTTAACATTTATTTAAAAATTATATTTCGTTAATTATCTGACTATATATATATTATTTACAAATTTATTCGATTTTTCGTTTTATTATTTCTTTAATTAATTATCTTAATTGATGAAGTACAAAAAATATTATTCAATTTCATTTATTCTTTAAATATTTCGTTAATCATGTATATTATTTATTTCATTTTTAATTATTCTATTTCGATTATTTATTTGAATAAAAATAATAATATTTATTCGATTTTTCGTTTCACTATTTCTTTAATTAATTATCTTAATTGGTTAGGTAAAAAAAATATTATTCAATTTAATTTATTCTTTAAATATTTCATTAATCACGTGTGTTATTTATTTCATATTTAATTACTCTATTTCGATTATTTATTTAAATAATATTTATTCGATTTTTCGTTTTACTATTTCTTTAATTAATTATCTTAATTCGTTAAGTAAAAAAAATATTATTTTTTTAATTTATTCTTTAAATATTTCGTTAATTATGTATATTATTTATTTCATATTTAATTACTCTATTTCGATTATTTATTTGAATAATATTTATTTGATTTTTCCTTTTACTATTTCTTTAATTCATTATCTTAATTGGTGAAGTACAAAAAATATTATTCAATTTAATTTATTCTTTAAATATTTCGTTAATTATGTATATTATTTATTTCATATTTAATTACTCTAGTTCGATTATTTATTTGAATAATATTTATTCAATTTTTTCTTTTACTATTTCTTTAATTAATTATCTTAATTGGTGAAGTACAAAAAATATTATTCAATTTAATTTATTCTTTAAATATTTCGTTAATTATGTATATTATTTATTTCATTTTTAATTACTCTATTTCGATTATTTATTTAAATAATATTTATTCGATTTTTCCTTTTACTATTTCTTTAATTAATTATCTTAATTGGTGAAGTACAAAAAATATTATTCAATTTAATTTATTCTTTAAATATTTCGTTAATTATGTATATTATTTATTTCGATTATTTATTTGAATAAAAATAATAATATTTATTCGATTTTTCGTTTCACTATTTCTGTAATTAATTATCTTAATTGGTTAGATAAAAAAAATATTGTTCAATTTAATTTATTCTTTAAATATTTCGTTAATCATGTATTTTATTTATTTCATACTTAATTACTCTATTTCGATTATTTATTTGAATAATATTTATTCGATTTTTTCTTTTACTATTTCTTTAATTCATTATCTTAATTCGTTAAGTAAAAAAAATATATTTTTTAATTTATTCTTTAAATATTTCGTTAATTATGTATATTATTTATTTCATATTTAATTACTCTATTTCGATTATTTATTTGAAACGTATATTTAAGTAAAAAAGAAAAAAAAATTAAAACTCAATTTAATTTATCTTTAAATATTTCGTTAATTTTCTTAATATATTATTTATTTTATTTCTTAACACCAAAAAAAAAAAATTATTTTTGACCCAAATTCAGTTCCGGACCCGGATTTGGGCTGGATAGCCGGACCCGGACCAAAATCCTGGTCCGGTGTGGACCGGACTGATCTGGGCCATATGGTTCGGACCAGTCCGGACCCGGACCATATGGTCCTGGTCCGTAATGGACCATATGGTCCGCTACGGACCATGACCATGGTCCGCTACGGACCATGACCATGGTCCGTTACGGACCATCCGATTTGGTCCGTAATGGACCAGACCGGCGTGCTTGCCGGAAACTCCATTTCCGGCTAGCTTGTCTCTTTTTTTCACTTTTTTTTCAACATTTTAACCTCAAATTCGATATTTTCTTACATTTTAACCATAAAAACATGAATTTAACCCATATTCATATCCTAAACATTCAAACTTTCACAAATTCAAAGTAGTTATTTATAGAAAATATGTCTGACCTTCCAGAAAATGACGGTCTCCGGCGAATCGAGGTGGCTCTGGTCTTGGTCGAAGTTGGTGACGTCCGGGCAGTCCGTAGGCGACGTCGACGGTCGGTAGCAGATTTTTCCCTTTTTTCTCCTTTTTTCTCCTAAATGAGGGTATTTTCGACCCTACACATTTTGTTTATCTTTTCCTTTTTTTTTTAAACAAATAACTTGGTCAAAGGCTATTATGGAAAATACACCGGGTGGGGCAACCATTGCCCACCATTTCCTCCAATCCACTACTTGCCTGGTCCGAAGCTTATCCGACCCGTTTATACAAGTTTCACTTTTCAAAAGGCGACATTACGCCACGTAGCATTTTCATTGAGGAATAGAAGACTGCCACGTGGAAGATGTTTGATCTTTTATCTAAAATTTCATTTTTTTCCCGACTGATTTTCAAGCATACATTCTCATGTGGATCCAATAATTTGAATTGATTGGAAATGAAAATTAAATTTCATGTTGTAATGTTAAAAATTTTGTGAAGAAAATTTATTTAAATTTTATGTCGTAACGTTATGTGAAGAATTTTTATTTATTTATTTTTTAAAGCTACTTTAGGCCAAGATGTCGATAACCTGAGGCTGTGTGGGCAGTATGCCAGTTTCAGCTTGGGGTAGTTAACAAATTTAGTTCTGGGCCCCATAAGTGAAAATGGATTATAGCTCATTCTGTAGTTCAGTGGGCTTTGATACCAAAGCCCATTTGGTCCTGTGGCTCCATTTTATGTTTGAATTTTTGAAGGTTTTTAAGCCCTTGTTTGGTGGCCATCATTAAAAAAATAAAAAAAATAAAGTTGGACATTTTTTTGGCAAAAAAAAAAAAAAATTAGTTTACTGGCATAATATTTTATTGTGTAAACACGTGGTTGAAAATAATTTTGTAGCAAAAAGAGTTTTAAAACAATGGGTGCCAATCAGGGCTAAAGATGTGTAGACATCTTCCCAAATAATCTAGTGATTATTATCTATTTTTATCAACTTTTATCAATTTTTCAATTATAAATTTCATTAGCTTCAATTAAAATTTACTAAAAATTCGATTTTTATGGAAAGAATTAGGGGAAGGACCCCCATGAAATGAATGGAAAAATCAAACGGTTGGAAGAAAAAAATTAGTTAGACTTATGAAATTGACTAAGCTCGAAACTTGTGTTACATATCAGTAAAGACGATAAGATTAGTCGAAATTTGAGAAATTTGAATTTGATAATTAAAATTTCAGATAATTTTACTGAATGGTAAGGATTCGGGAAAATATAAATTTAATTTAATTATGTTTCAATATAAATATTGATGTTCCAAAAAATCTGCACCTACTGATTCCCAAGTTGGAAAACAAAAGAAGCACGCAAACAGAATTTTCGACACCTAAAACAAAGGCAACGAAGTGTGATCTCATCACCCTTTCGATGTATAAGTTGGTGAGAGGGGAAAAGCATAAAACTTTGATCGTAGAATCCTATTAAATTAATAACATCAGTGGTTTTGTTAATAGGCCAAATCACCTCCTCGAGGTTATGCATACTATCTTGAGGAGCCTCATCTCGACGACTGAAGACATGTAGGTCAGAGTACCTGTAGCTCACTCATTGGGGATGATTGTTGGGGATATACCAAAATTGGGAACATCCTAACAAAAAAGGGAGAAAAAAAGATAGTGAAAGAGAGAGAGAGAGAGAAAAAAAGGATAGCGAGGAGGACAATATGTCCAAGAGCTTCAAGGCTGAGCTTGAGCTCACTCATAAGAGCCTGAGGATGTTCTGACCTAGGGAGAGAGTGATTTCGAGCCCAATCACATTAACTCAACGATGTTCAATTCTTATGAGAGTGCTTGAGGTTATCATGACCTCACATGAGGGAGTGGGTGGTCGGGTTGTACTTGTTAAGAAATATAGGATTATTTATTATTTATTAGCGGTAGAATAGTCCTTTTTAGTTTCCTTTGTTTAGCCTATATATATTCTCTTTGTATTTAGGTTAAACCATCTTCTAGCATTCAATTAATTACGTAGTATCAATGAAACCCTAGCCTCCTCATTTTTCTTCTTTATTTTCTTTGGATTGTTTAACATGGTATCAGAGCCAAATTTCATGGGACAAGACTCAATCTCAAACACAGCTTTCTGATATTTCTGCAATCTGGTATTTCTGCAATCTGTTATTTTGTTATTATGGCTACTGAAAGAGACGATTCGCTTTAGTCTGTGAGTGTGAGGTTGGATGGAAAGAATTATTCGTATTGGAGTTACGTGATGAGAAATTTTCTTAAAGGTAAAAAGATGTGGGGATTCATTAGTGGAACTTCTGTGAAACCTGAGAATATCAATGAGGGTTATGCTGCTTTGATAGAGGCCTGGGAATCAAACAATTCAAAAATTATTACTTGGATTAACAACTCTGTGGAGCATTCTATAGGTAGAGAGTTGGCAAAGTATTAGACAGCAAAGGAGGTTTGGGACATCTGCAAAGATTATTCACTCAGTCAAATTTTGCAAAGCAGTATCAATTGGAGAATGATGTATGAGCTCTTCATCAGAATAATATGAGTATTCAGGAGTTTTATTCTGCTATGACAGATCTTTGGAATCAATTGGCCCTTACAGAATCGACAGAATTAAAGGCATGTGCTGCCTATATTACTTGTAGAGAGCAACAATGGTTGGTACAATTTTTAACGGCACTTCGCAGTGATTTTGAAGGACTCAGAGGTTCAATTTTGCATCGTTCTCCACTTCCTTCTGTTGACTCAGTTGTCAGCGAGTTATTGGTTGAAGAAATACGTCTTAAGTCTTATCCTGAAAATGGAATTCTTTCTGCTTCTAATCCTTCCGTATTAGCAGTATCTTCTAAGCGATCCTCTAATAATTAAAATAAGCTTTACACAAGGGTTGCCTTTGACGAGTGTAGTTTCTATAAGCATAAAGGTCATTGGAAGGCTTAGTGTCCTAAGTTGAGACAGTCAAATCAATTACAGTAGCAATCTCAAGCTTGGAAGCCTGGCAACCAATCACGATCTAATGCTCATAGACCACCACAATCTAATATTGCAGCAGTAGCTTCATCATATCCTTTCACTGATCCTAGTACTTTGGCTGAGCAATTTCAAAAGTTTCTCTCCTTACGGCCTCAAGCTATGTCTGCTTCTTCCAATGGTCAGTTGCCTCATAGTTCTTCAGGTATGTCACATTCTGTATGGGTCTTGGATTCTGATGCTTCACATCATATGTCTCTAGATTCTTCGTCTTTTGCTTCTGTGTCTCCTTCGTCCTCTATTGCTGTCATGACTGCTGATGGCACTCCTATGCCATTAGCAGGTGTTAGTTCTGTTGTCACACCTCACTTGTCCCTCCCTAATGTTTGTCATATTCTGAAACTCACATTAAATCTTGCTTTTGTTGGTCAGTTATGTGATTCTGATAATTTAGTCACATTTTCCTCTTTTTCTTGTTATGTGCACGATCTGCAGTCTCAGAAGCTGATTGGGATAGACCGTAGGAAGGGTGGACTATATATTTTGGATGAGCAGAAAGTGTCAGTTGTTGCTGCCGCTACTAGTGTTGATTTGTCTTCGTTTCATTTGAGTCTTCTTCTTCTAGCTTTTATTTATGGCATTCTCGTCTAGGTCATGTTTCGTCGTCTCGTTTGATATTTTTAGTTTCTGCAAGGGCTTCAGGAAATTTACACCCTTGTGATATTTCTGATTGTAGTGAATGCAAACTGGCAAAATTTTCAGTTTTACCTTTTAATCAAAGTATTTTTGTTTCTTTTTCTCCATTTGATTTGATTCATTCTGATATATGGGGGCCTTCTCTTGTTGCCACAAAAGGAGGGTCTCGATATTATGTTTCTTTTATTGATGATCACACTCGTTATTGTTAGGTTTATTTAATGAAATATCGTTCTGAATTTTTTGAGATATACTTAGCCTTTCGTACTCTTGTTAAAACTCAACATTCTGCTGTTATCAAATGTTTTAGGTGTGATTTGGATGAGGAATATACTTCTAATAAATTTTGTGAGCTGCTTGCTTTAGATGGAACTATTCACCAAACTTCGTGTACAGATACTCCTGAGCAAAATGATGTTGTTGAAAGAAAACATAAGCACATTGTTGAAACTGCTCGTTCTCTCTTATCATTTGCATCTGTCCCTAGTGTGTTTTGGGGTGAAGTTGTTCTTACTGTTGTAGGTTTGATTAATACAATTCCATCTTCTCATATTTCAGGGTTTTCTCCTTTCGAAAAGTTGTATGGGTATACCTCTGATTATTCTCTCTTTAGAATTTTTGGTTGTACTTGTTTCTTTCTTCGTCTTCATGTAGAACGCAGCAAGTTGTCATTTCGATCTGCTATTTATGTCTTTCTTGGTTATGGTGAAGGTAAAAAGGGGTATCGTTGTTTTGATCCAATAACTCAGAAACTTTATGTGTCTCGTCATATTATTTTTCTCGAGCATATACCTTTCTTTTCTATTCCATCCACTACTCATAGTCTGACTAGATCTGATCTTATTCGTATAGATCCTTTTTCTGACAATCTTGATAGTTTGTCTTTTCAGGAGCCTATTACTTCAAATGTCCATTCTCATGTTCCTTCCCCGTTGTCTTTACAACCAATTCGTACTAATCATTTCGCAAGTACTGACACTTTACTCTCCGGCACACCTGAAGCGTCCTCTTCTCCTACGGTCCCTCAAGCTCCGTCTGAGATTGTAGATCCACCTCTACGTCAATCCATACGTATTTGTAAGTCTACAAAGTTACCAGATTTTGCTTATTCTTGTTATTCTTCATCCTTTTCTACCTTTTTAGCTTCTATTCATTGTCTTTCTGAGCCCTCTTCCTATAAAGAGGCAATTCTTGATCCTCTTTGGTAGCAAGCTATGGATGAGGAACTTTCTGCTTTGCATTAGACTGGTACTTGGGATTTGGTCACTTTACCTTCTGGTAAGAGTGTTGTTGGTTGTCGTTGGGTGTATAAGATCAAGACTAATTCTGATGGGTCAATTGAGCGATACAAGCTAGGTTGGTTGCAAAGGGATACTCTCAACAGTATGGCATGGATTATGAGAAGACATTTGCTCTTGTTGCAAAAATGACTACTATTCGTACTCTTATTGCAGTAGCTTCGGTTCGTCAGTGGCGTATCTCTCAACTTGATGTTAAAAATATCTTTCTGAATGGAGATCTTCAAGAAGAGGTTTATATGGCACCCCCTCCTGGTGTTTCACATGATTTTGAGTATGTTTGCAAGCTCAAGAAAGCGTTGTATGGTCTCAAACAAGCACTTGTGCTTGGTTTGAGAAATTTTCTGTTGTGATCTCTTCCCTTGGATTTGCTTCTAGTAGTCATGACTCTGCTCTTTTTGTTAATAGCACTGATGTAGGTCGTATCATTCTATCTTTATATGTTGATGACATGATTATTACTGGTGATAATATTGATGGTATTTCAGTTTTGTAAACAGAGTTAGCTAGACAGTTTGAAATGAAAGATAGCTTTCTCACCCAGAGGTTATCTTCTTTCTCAGTCGAAATATGTTGCAGATATTCTTGAGTGGGCAAGACTTACTGATAATAAGATTGTTGATACTCCAATTGAGGTTAACGCGAAGTATTCTTCTTCTGACGGTTTACCTTTGTCAGATCCTACTTTATACCATACTATTGTTGGGAGCTCGGTATATCTCACTATTACTCGTTCAGATATTGCATATGCTATTCATATTGTTAGTCAGTTTGTTGCTTCTCCCACTACAGTTCATTGGGAAGCTGTTCTTCGCATTTTGCGATATCTTCGGGGTACAGTCTTTCAGAGTCTGTTACTTCCATCCACCTCTTCCTTGGAGTTGCGTGCATACTCTGATGCTGATCATGACAGTGATCCTATAGATAGCAAGTCTGTTACTGGTTTCTGTATCTTTTTGGGTGATTCTCTTATTTCTTGGATAAGCAAGAAACAATCTATTGTTTCTCAATCTTCCACCGAAGCAGAATATCGTGCTATGACATCTACTACTAAAGAGATTGTTTGGTTACTTGCAGATATGGGAGTTTTTCTTTCTCATCCCACTCCTATGTATTGCGACAACCAAAGTTCTATTCAGATTGCTCACAACTCGATTTTTCATGAACGAACTAAGCACATTCAGATCGATTGTCATCTTACTTGTCATCATCTCAAGCATGACACAATTATTTTGCTCTTTGTTTCTTCTTCTTTGCAGTTTGCAGATTTTTTTTCCAAGTCGCATTCTATTTCTCGTTTTCGTTTTTTAGTTGGCAAACTCTTGATGCTTGTAGCTGCCGCATCGTGCGTTTGAAGGGAGATGTTAAGAAATATAGGATTATTTATTATTTATTAAGGGTAGAATAGTCCTTTTTAGTTTCCTTTGTTTAGCCTATATATATTCTCTTTTTATTTAGGTTAAACCATCTTTTAGCATTCAATTAATTACGTAGTATCAATGAAACCCAAGCCTCCTCATTTTTCTTCTTTATTTTCTTTGGATTGTTTAACACTACTAAAATTGTATACATCACTATGCAATCTTTTATTAATCCGACATATTAATATGCTTTAAATATGCTGTACGTCAATGCTTATATGATGTGATCTAATACAATGTGGGAGCAGTGGCAAATTCAGGGCTGAAGGTCAGCTAGGGCGGACGTCAACCGTTAACCATTGATCATTGACTCGACGATCGTAATCGTTTATTAAAAAATATAGATTCCTAAACCTAAATTCCTGTTGACTCCACGATGTAATAGCATTTCATTCACTTTTCCTCTATTCCCTTGTGTACAAACTACAAACACACATACATACACAAACATGATAAATGCAGTGAATCACAACCGTTGACTCAACCATCTTCTCCATTAATTTTTTCGCTTATCCCTAATTTTCTAAATCTAAATTCCCAAATCACAAATCATTAACCATAAATTATAACTCATGCAAAAACTAATTATAACTCACAGAACAAAAACTAAAAAAAAAGGACAAACAGAGAAATATTGCCTAGTAGCCGACAGGGAAAAAGGCGCTCACTAGTCACCAACAAAACGGTCGACCACTAGTCTACTGTCCACCACACAAGAACAGTCCACACCACTTGCTTCTCGTCGATTATCGTCACCCGTCATAGACCACAGTGTGCGTATTGCCTTTGCTCATCTTCACCAACGTCAATCCGCCACTGCCTTAACTTCATTTCAATTGTGGATTGGTCATTTGGTTTTGATGGAAATATATCTATGGTCTAGAGATTCCACTCTAGCCGTCCAAGGATTAGGGCCATTCATTGGGCGAGGGGTCGGAAGTTCAGAGACGAGGATATAATCTGGCGTAAGCTGGGACATCTCGTTAAAACCTTTTACCCCAAAAAAGAAAAAAATAAAAAAAAAAAAAAAAAAAAAAACGAAAAGAAAGAAAAAAGTTAGACCAAATCCAAACCAACTGTGTAGCAGTCATCTTCTTCACTCCTTCCAATCCTCTCCTTTCTTCCACTGCAACTGGCGCCCCCTCTTTGACCCAAAAATGGAAAAACTTAAAAAAAAAAAAAAGAAAAAGAAAAAAAGTTAGACCCAATCCAAAACAACAGGCAGTGCAGCAGTCATCTTCTTCACTCCTTCCAATCCTCTCCTTTCTTCCACCGCAACTGGCGCCCGGCGACTGAAAGTTCGACGTAGTCTAGCACGCGTGGCCGCGCCCCCTCGTTGGGTGCTGGCTTCGCCGCTGTGTGGGAGCCAGGGGCCGGTTAACAATCATTGCCGCAATATTTTGAATTTTTTATTTATTTATGTAGAATTGTGATTTTTTTAAAATATATTCATAACACATGTATATTTTGTTCCTTTAAAAATTCTTAGCCTTCCTCAAAAATTTCTAGCTCTGCTCACATATTATAATGTTATACTATTCACAAAATATTTCAGCTTATAAAATTTAGATTTTTTTATAGATTAAACTCTTTTACTAAAAAATGTTTGCCCATTTGGTTGACCTACATTCACATGCGTGTGGATCCGCATAAAACTTGCGTGAATAAAAAATGCCAAAAAATGCTTGTCCCTATTGTGAGTGTGCTGTTAAAGTAGGTGTCAAACCCCCCCGGCTACATAGCATGATTCTTTATTAATAGCAAAATATTTAACAAAAGTTAATTACTTGTCATCTTTCTGGTTTTTGCAGTGATAATGACATATAAAGTAGGGGTGAGTAAAATCCATGGAATCGAATCAGAACCAAATAAAATCGATTGATTTTTGTTTGGTTCTCAATTCTGTCTCGAGAATCAATAGTAAATTTTATTTTCTCGAATTTCTCTTTTTGCTGCTACATTTTACCAAAATGCACCAGATATTAATACATACTTCTCTCTGTTTTAATGCAATTTCAATAGAAAAAAAAAATAAAATTAGTTCAAATTTTGATAAGATCTCAAATTTCTCATTGTTTTTAAAGTGGCAGACCATCAATATTCATGATCTTCTCATTGAGGATTATTGAAGATATTAGGGTAAAAAAAAACTACAATTATTTTTTGATATACATTGTTGTATGGTTTTCATAAAAATTGATTTTCGATCCAAATTTTACAGTTTATGATGATGTAATATAGTTTATCCTTTTTCGCCTTATCAGTTGATCTTAAGCATTGGAGTTGGATTTTTATTTGTTTCCTTGGTTAATTGATTTTTTTAATATTAGATTGCACAAATGACAAGTGGTATATATCATACTCTATTTTTGTCTCTTTTCAATCTAACAAGTAATTTCATACTTTATTTTTATAATTTTTTAATATGAAAAAGGGGACGGGAAAGGATCGAATCAGAACAGTTGGTTTAGTTCCAATTCGATTTCGTAGTTCGATATGGAATCAATGGTTCTATTTTCTAAGATTCTTATTGATACTCGATTCAATTCTTTTAGAAATCGGATCAAACCAAACCGCACTGATTTCTAATATAAAGTGGTATCCGAGTAAATGAGAAATCGAGCCTTTATACTTTCATTAAAAGAGTTAAAACAGTATCATGGACATGCTAACATTTTTAAATTGATTTATTTAGGAATCTGCAGAATAGAAACACGAAAACATTTCAACCACATTTTTTGATAGAAAAATAAAAACAGATAGTAAGAAAATAAGACATTATGAGATTTTTGATACAAAATACTGGATAGAATCGAACATTATTAAAAACGAGATCTTATCATTACTTTTATTCTTGTCTAGTCCAGTTCAGTTGACCTCACTGGAATCGGGTTTCAGTTTTCTTGTAGTAAATGCAGTCGTTGTTTCTTGCTAGTGATGCTGGGGATCTGGTCCATCTGGTACAGTTTTGTTTGTACCCACCATTACCCTCCTACTTGTCTTCTTCATCTTTGATAAGTATTGAAACCCTAATTCCTGTAAAATTTTCCTGCTGTCTAGTCTTGTCTGCATATTTAGTACCCCTCTATAACTCGATGCTGCTGCTAAATTAACGTTAACATGAGAAAATAAAATCAATAAAAATAATACTGCAATTCTTACACTTGATAAATTGGCCATTTCGATTCTTTGGAATGTGAACTAATGACGAAGTAGTTTGGGCTAGGGAGCAGAGATATTATGCAGTATGATGAAGTAAATATCAAGTAACATCAAGTCAAATATATAACAGAAATTGTACGGAAAAAGTCCAAAAAAATGAATTATTTATTAACTATTTTTCGCCAAAAATATTTCTTGCCTGGATCTGTAAAATGGAGTTGCTTTACATTCAATTGCTTGCCCACGACCTTTCTTCACTTATTTTAATTGCAATTAATTTGTCCTCCCCTAACCAGTTTTGTCTTCATTAATACCTTCTTGATTTTTTATTTCAGGTATTATGGTATTAAATTGGGCACCAAGCTGCTGTCTAGTCATATCTCTTGTTAATTAGCGTGCCTTGGACTATTCCGACGTATTAAAAACAAATTCGGACAACTTAAAAGATCTGCGGACAAATTAAGATTGTTTTAAGATATAAAATAACAATGTGCAAAGGTATCATGAGTTGCTATTATTTTAATGATAATTAACGTTGTACGCCGTTTTTATTTAGAACGAAGGCGCAAATGAAATTAATGTTGTACATGTTCTTTTGATTATTCGAGAGTACGACTAAGAGCTTAACATCCTTTACGGAGAGCCATTTGTTCCGACACCTCATTCTTAATTAACATTTATACATATATATATATTTTTGAGATTTTTCTAAAAATTATATCATAAGAACTAGTAAAGTTTCTTATATAATTTAATCCTTTTTCTATTAAAAAGAATTAGAAAAATTAACATGAATAATTGAACATGTTCAAATCTTCCATCAGTTTGAAAACTCAAAGATTAACTCCCAAAATAAAACAAGAGTATATTAATCCTCTCAGATTCGAATCGCCACATCCAAATGGGAATATGAGGATTTGACTGCTAAAAAAAAATGAAGAGTCTTGATACTTCTAAAGATTTTGCTCTTTCCATACCCAAATGGGCAAAGTTTGATGTATATCCTTTGATATATTAAAAGCATTGGTCTAAAAGGCGTAATATGTGGCGATGCGTGGTAGTCAAGCTATGGGGTAGGTGAGGCATACGCTTAAAAAAAATAAAAAAAATAAACGTTTTCTTATTTTAATATTATTTTAATTATTAATCAATTGAAAAATCGTTTAATAATTAAAAATAATACCTGCCAAATATCTAAAACAAATTTATATGAAATTTATACATTTTTACAAAGTTTTCAACAAAAAGGTAAGTTCCAAATATAAATATTAAACAATAAATAAATTGAAAATTTTGGGAGATTTCTCATGTTCAAAGTTTCAAACGACTATTTTGAATTTAAAATCGACGAATTGAAGAAATCAACATTGAAGTTTTAACATAGAAGAATTGTAAAAATTAAAAAAAGATAATTATGTGCGCCTAGGTGCCCATAACTGCGCCTAGGCGTGCATTTGCAGTTTACAATTGTTGTTGACCGTTAAATAAGATATCAAGCCACCTTGACGTTTTCACTGCAAATTGCGCATTGACAATGCCCAGGCGCCGCCAATACGCGCTTTTTAGAATAGCGATTAAAAGTGCTTCAGGACAAAATGGACCTGGAATGAACAAAGTTTGAGTGTTGTGACAGATAGTGGACATGGAGGCCGAATGACAATTTTATTCTTTGAAGATTATGAATATTTAACGTCTGATCTGAGTCAACTTTGTCCTAATATTTTGTTAATTAAAATTTAACACACGTATGATTTTAACCTTATCTAATCAGGCTCCACCAAGATTATCTTTTTCGACATCATTAATCTTTGTTAAAGCTTTTTTTGTTTTTTAGATTAAGATTTTCTTGTCTAGTTGGTGTTGGCGGCAATAGTATACACTCATGGTTAGATTAAGATTTTCTTGTCTGGTTGGTGTTGGCGGCCATAGTATATTCAGAGTATGTAGGCAGGATTGAATTTTTGAATTTGATGTATAGTTTATTTTACTAAATAAGTCATTAAATTACTAAAATTTAGAAATATTAAGGGTCACACTGAGTTTTAATTTCGCTGGAAGTTACACTATGCATGTACACGAGTCTGGTATATGTTTAGAGGGTTCTATTTGCTCTTTAAATTTGAAATTGTTTAATTATTTTATTTAATAGCTTAATGTTGAAAATAAACAAGATATCAGAATCGCTTTGATACCATTTGTTGAAAACCGGGTCAAATAATTAAAGACGAAAATAATATGAGCAATATGAAAATAATAAATAACAAAGAAAACAAGATTTATGTGAAAAAAGATAACTTCATATACTAAGAAACTAAAACTATGTTTATAAGATTTGATACTCTCAATCTAGTGGTGGCAATGTGACGAGCCGGGCCAACGGGTGAGTTCATTGCTCAGCTTGTGCTCAAGGGCCAAGCTCGGCTTGACCCACGAGCCCAATCTTATTTTTTTATTTTTTCATTTTTAAATTTTTTTTTTGACTTTTTTATGAGCCCACGAGCGTGAACTTGCCCACGAGCTGTTTGTGAGCTCGACTCGTCGAACGAACACCTCTCTCAAATGGCCTCGAGCTCGTCCCAAAATGAGCTCGAGCCGTCCATGGGTTGAGTTTTAACGAATCGAGCCGACAAACATCTCGATCCTTTAGACCCTGTTTGGTACACATTTTTTTCAAAATGTATTTTTCTCTCTCTTATTTTCAATCACATATTATTTATTAAAATAATATTACACGTAAATAAAAAACTTTTCCTTATTTTTCGACCATACATTTCCGGAATTTACTATTCAAAAATACATTTTTACATAAAAATATCTCCCAAACACCCTCTAAATCTAAACAATTTTTTTCAAGATTTTAATATATATAACAATGATCTAATTGTTATATGAGCCTCTGAAGAGCCTTCACAAGATGGAGTTTATATAGGAGTCCAATCTTGAAATTATAGATGAAGTTGAGTACCAAAATCGCATCCAAAACCAACTGGGAATAAAACTTTTCACGACCACCAGCACCACCCACTTGGCGCTCCGACACCACCCGAGGCACCCTAGCACCAGCAGCCAGTTTAGCTGAACAGACCTTGCTGATTCCTTTTTGGTTGATGGCGTCCAGGCGCCTCGGCTCCATCGAACCTAGGCCTTCCAAAACACTTTTACATCCATTTCAAAGTCCTTTTCCTAACCAAAATCTCAATCATGATGAAATTTGATACCTTATCAAGCCGAACCTTTAAAGCAACATTGTGTAGGCTTTCTACATGAATCAAACTTTCAAATCACATGGAATTTGAGTCACTACTCCAATTAATACTTTACATCTAAATTTGATATGCAATAGCGACACTATAATAAATAAGATATGGAAATTTTTTTCACTTATAATACTATCTAATCCCCATATTAAATGTGTCATAAAAAATTTTACAATTGCTGTAATACAATCAAAATGAAGAATGAGGATTTTAAAAATTTAGAAATATTTACTTTAGAAATTAATTTCTCGATCTAATTTTACTTAACCCAAAAAAAAAAAAAAAAAAAAAACAAGCCAATTAATTGATGCATGACTTAAAAAAATAAATTGATATTCCTTAGCAGTAGATGAGTTAAATTAATATAATCTTGTAGCCAACCTCGGTACTATATCAAAGTTTCGCTATCATCTATTTATATAATTGGTAGAAAAATAATTATAGCTAGCACGTAAAGAATCATTTTGAATACACCTTTTAAATAATTTAATTTATTTTCTTGTTTTCATTTTTTTTATGGAAATTTCTTATTTTTTAATAATTTAAATTTAAAAATTAACCAAACATGTTCAGAAGTTATAACTTTCTACTTTTCGATAGTCATGTAAAAAACGGAGCATAAAATGAGATATATGCAATGAGGGATTTCCACTCTAGAGCAATTCTTGGGCGACACAAGGGCTTTAGCCTCCACTTTATAAGCTTGTTTGGTATGACTTAAAAATCAATTAAAATCAATTTTTTAATCGTTATTTCACTATTTCAGTTGTCATTTTTGAATTCTTCTCTCACGGGTAGGATCCACTTTATCTCTAATGATTAAAAAATTAATTATTAAAATCTCTATCAAACAAGCATTATATCTACAACCAGAGAGAGTAGCATAATTAATCATTACAAAATCTTATCATCAGTTAATCTAATCCTTTAATGTCTTATGTGACTTTTCTGCCAACTAATCAAGTATACTGAAAACATGATAAGTCACAGAGCATTAACCCTTTTCAAATTTAAAAGTCTCAATAGTAAACGAATTGCCTACGCTACTTCGTACTGAACACTTTGCCGATTGATGCAGTGCGAAACGAGATTAATACTAAATTGATCTAAAAACTCTCTGGATTGCATTTCATTCAATTAAAATAAAGCCGTCAAACAATGAATTCTAATATATTCGGTGAAATTTGTTTTATGTCCAACACTCAATGAATGTTTGCCAACTGACAGTCTGTCAAAAAATTTGTCAAAAATTTATATACGTGTAACACTTCTCTAAAAGCAAATGTGTACGTGAACATTTACTCATATAATATTTCTTTTTTATTGATATTGAAAATTATGTTAATCACGGTTCAATGCATTAGTTTGCATGGCTATCATACTAGCCAATTTAGATTGCAAATCTCATTTTATGGCTTCGAAAATAAGTTGTTACTTTCTCTATACGGTTTATTTGGGGTACTCGACCCTTTACAGCTTCTAAATCTAATATTTTAATTACATAATTTGTAAGGCACGTAACATGGGATATTCTTATAATTTGTAAGGCACGTAACATGGGACATTCTTATCTACTTTGTTGTTGCACTTCCATGTCTCGAAAACGGTAGAAAATTTACGTAATCAACAAGTGACCACAATACAAATTTTAACGTGCCATTTTCAGTCGAAAGATTTGCATTATTACAAGGAAAGCTAAAATCTTGATTTATTTGCACGAGAGTTCCCATTCCAATCCTAATATATATCAAGCCTTGATTCTAGAGTTTTGATAATTGGTGTGTACAATATGGTGGTGTGGATCGGGTCCTCCGGGACTAACACGTTCAGGCCTCTCTTGATTAGTTTGATACATCATTTTCTCCTTTTCAATTTGAGTCTCCAGTGCTTCTCGGGCAACACTTATCGGTCGGACCGGGACAGGACGAGCTCTGATGACTGAAGCTGAAAGCAAGATGAAAATAAGGCATATTGAGAATTTGAAGATAGACATTTTCCTTCTGTGATGTTTGTTTCTATTTTCTGTAAGTGATATAATATATCATGTATCCATCTATTTATATAGAGCGTAGTGATCCTGTTTATCCAATTAAATTGCTTCAGTGAAAGGAAATCGATTCAAATATGCACAATCTTTTTTGTCTTTTCAGTGATAGTCGTCGTCATCAATTAGATTAACTGCTTTGTTTTTTGGCAGTTGAAAAGAACAAATTGCCAATGAATTCTCTCATTTGTGAGTTGACCATTAAATTAAGGTCCAGTTCTAAGATACCATGGTAAATGTCTTTTTATTTAGCTAAAAATCAAATTTTTAGTAGATTTTAATAAAAGTCGATGAAATATGCTGTTAAAAATTTAAATCAAACTTTAT